>NC_056747.1:807459279-807776779 GCF_019279795.1 Protopterus annectens | reverse complement strand
CCTTACCAATGGAAACTGCAGCTGGCAGTCTTCCAGGAATCGATCCATCTTTGGGGGGGGGACACCTCAAGTAGATCTCTGTACCTCCTTTCAAAACAAACAGTTAAAGATAATCTTCTCCAGGATTATTTGCAAACAAGTAATGAAGACAGATGCTTTCTCGTTCACATAGACTGGAATGTTCCTTAGTGCTGTTTCACCCTTTCCACTGCTGTCCATGTTCTTCTAAAGATCCAGAATGACTCCTCAAAGGTTCTGCTGGTGGCTGTCTTTTGGAAAGGTGAACAGTGCTCCCACTTTCTTGTGAAGCTGTCTGAGGACAATTACCACAGGCTTCCCCACAGACTGGATTTACTCACACAAGACAGGAATTGTTTGATGCACCCAGTTGACAGTGGATGATAGAATTTTGATACCGTTTAGGTACCTTTTTTTCTGAGGGTACGTACCATGTACCGAAGAAGGATAAAAATATTACTTCCAAGAAATCATATATATTTAAATGGAAAATATTTTCTATTTGGTGCTATTCCGAGAACCAGGAACCTTTTAAGGCCTGGTTGTGTCTTCTTGCATATGTGTTAGTTATGTTCCTCTAGCCTTTCTTACAATTGTCAAGATTCATCTGTCTGCGACAAACTTTCTTACTATTCTGTCAAGATTCATCTGTCTGCTGTATCTTCTGGACTGCTTTTCACTCTTTTCTTTCTTTCTGTCCTCAAGTCAATTCGTTTTAGAAAGGGTTTTTATATATTTGTCCATCTAGAAAACAGGTGGCTACTCCTTGGGATCTTAACTATGTGATTGAAAAGCTAACTTTGCTTACATTTTAAACAGCGTATCAGGCTGATTTGAGGTTCGTAACTTGGAAGAGAGTATGTTAATCATTGCACTGACCTTTGCAGGAAAGCTGTGAGAGTTACAAACTCTGTTGGAGAGTTAACCCTAACTCATTTTTCACAAGGACAGGATTCCTTTGAAAACATATCCTTCTCTTATGCCTTAAGTAGCTTCCGTGTTAACCTCGAGACAATCTGTTAATTTCCCTATCTTCTTTCTAGAACCTAAAAACAAAGGAGGAAAGCATTCTTCATACACTGCATGGCCACAGGCAACTCAGATACCACTTGGCAGAACTCAGTCCTTCTGGAAGGTTTATCTCCTGTTTGTATGAAAGAAAGAGTAAAGTAGAAGCAGTTTCAAAGCATATCATTTTGAGATGATCATCTCATGCTAATTTCTTTCTGTTGTTCTCATCATAACAAGCTGCTTCCACACATGTATAGGGCACCACTCTGCCAGGGTTTAGTGGCAGCAGTTCTGTCCTCAGTTTACACTTATACAATTGACATTACACACTGAATTCCTAAAAGAAAACTCCACATTGGAAGTCAATGTGTTTTTCTTTATATATTTGTATTTTAGGCAATTTTAATGCATCAACATCTTTCTTGAGAGCTTTTTATAATAATTTAGTGCATTTTCCAAAAAAAAAAAAAAGTCATCATGGAGGCATGACATTGTAGCATGGTCTTGTTTTACTGATATGTTTTTGCTCCTGGCATCAAGTTCAAGTCCATGCATACGGGTCATGCTAAAAATAAGGAACTGATATTTTATTCCATCTCGTGGACAAGGAATGGCGAAGTATTGGTCATAGGCATTTAATATACCCTGTGGAACATTACTGCTTGCATTTATTTTCCTGAGCTATCCTTGTGTGTGTTTCTTTCAGAGATTCTTTTAAAATATTCACAGTAGTTACACAGCTTAAACAAAAATAGCTAAATTTCAGGCTTTTGTAAGGACTTCAGTTTGTAGTTCTGCAATTATTGACAGAGACACTTCCCCACACTATTCCTGTGCTGTCAAAACCGTCACTGTAGTGAATGAGCCTTTCTTGATCATTTGTGAATGTCAGCTATTACTTCAAAAAACTTGTAAGGGAAGGACATGCAAAGTGATTCTGCTGTTTCCCAATATGTGCAGTGAGAAGACCTGGGTTAGTTTTTATCCTGTATGGTTCTTGGTTACTTTTTATCCTGTGTGGTATAGAAATATGATTTATCTGCTCAAAACTATTTTACTTGTATGATTGCCAAGTTGTCCTTTCACAATATAACACCTTCCTGTAATCATGTATCAAAAGAAAATCAACCCTCCATTCTTCAAATTGTGTTGAGTTTTTTGTTTACTACTTGTAGATCAGTGTATGTGTATGTACCTTTAAGAAGCTATCCAAGGGCTTGCACAGGTGTATAAATACCGAGTACATGCGAGCCTGACTGCCATTTTGTAGTTCGCTGTTGAGATGTAAGCATGTGTGTATGTAAAGTCGGTCTGTTAACCTGTTTGTATTTTATGCTGCTGCTATCCATCCTTATGTGTTTCTATGTATTAAAGCATCTAAACTTAATACCCACCTGCTTGTCATCTGTATTAGAGAGGGACGAGCGACATGATGTCAGAAGTGGCATGAAGGTAGAGGCATTATGGCTAAAACCGCTTAAGGCACTTGCTTGAAACTGGTGAAATATACAGCAGTGAATCATCCCTACAATGTGCATACTTCACAAAACAAGTCAGAAGTGAATTTCAGATATTAAAACTTGCTCAGCACTATTTCTTATTCGCAAAATATAAAACAAGGCAGACAAAATGTTCTAAACAATATTCTCATAAACCAATATGTACGATAATACAAATATTTGAATTACTATAAAAAATGTTCGAAATAAAGTCCGAATTGCATAAAACGAATAAAATAAGGGGAAAGTACAGCATTTTCGCAGAGCATGTCTTTTTCTTGTTAGTCAAAGATATTAGAGTCATCAGAAGTTTATAAAGTGTTTGCATGTTTGTGCAGTAGTACAGTATAGTTATTTCGCAGAATACAGCCACTTCAGAGCATATTTCGCAAAGTATAGTATTTTGAAGAGTTTATTTTGGATTTGAATGTTATTACAAGCCACAGAACAGTTTTTTGTTACAATAATTACAAGGGCCATATTTTCATTGTGTTTGTGTATACTTTGTGGGCATAGCAGATGGATTTCGAAAACCTAGTGCACTTGTGTTTGACAGTAATATTGCTGAGAACTGGAGAATGTTTGAGCAAGAGTACGACATTTTCCTACAGGCTGCATTTTCTGATAAAGATGACCGTACAAAGGCATTAATTCTACTTAATTTAGCTGGGTCAAAATCCATTGAAAGGGAACGTTCATTTGTGTATGCACCTGCTATCTCTACAGGAGGGGGGGTGTTGTATTGTTGCGCCGTCTGAGTCAAGGGATGACCCAGAGTGCTTAAAACCTAAATTTATAGAAATGTGTGCCCCCCCCCCGACAAACGTTACAATGGAAAGGCACTTATTTTACACAAGGGATCAAAAGCCTGCTGAAACTTTTACAACATATATAACTGACCTTAGAAATAAAACTAAAACATGCAGATTTGGTGATTTTAAGGTATGAGTTGATAAAGGACAGACGTGTGTAGTATAAAAGATAATGCTGTGAGAAAGATGTTGCTTTGTGATGATGATTTAACTTTGAATAAGGCTATTGAGATTTGTCAGATATAAGAGCTCACAGAAAAGCACACAAATATGCTTACAAATGAGAATAGCTCTACAAAGCATAGTGGTAAAGCTCATGTTGATGTTATGTAGCACATGGTTAAAAAAACAGGCCCAAGTATATGGCAGCAACTGTAGCCCCTCCAGCACTCACTGGTAAGTCCCAGAACTTTCTAGCAAATTCCAGAGTTCGCACAGTCTCACTGAAGCATAAGAGTGAGTCAGCAAACTCAACATGGGCCCCAACCTACTTTCATTGCCACCTGTTGTAATTGTGGTGGAAGTCATGAATCTAAAAGGGAAAAATGTTTGGCTTTTGTTCAAAAATGCTACAAATGCAGTAAGTAGAATCATTTCAAAAGGCCCACATTCTTATATTAAGAGGGAACTTTTTAAGAAATGAGTTGCTCAGTTAGAAAGCTGCAACCCTACTCTTTATGTTGATGATGTTTCACTGTTTCATGAAACAGTCATTGCAGTAGATTTAAGGGCAAAGAATGAAGTATTTTGTACTGTTTGGATAAATGGCAAGCCCATAGAGTTCAAAGTTGACACAGGTACCAAATGCAGTATTATGTTAGCAGAAACATTTGCCGGAGTGTGTCATGGTGAAAGGCTTGATTTGGGAAGGTGTGCAAAAAAAATTCAAACTGAAGGCTTAGTAGTGCTTTCATGTTACTCTGCTGGAAGAAGCTATAACTTATTTTATGTTGTCAGGAGGCACATCCAGTCATTATTAGGGCTCAGAGATGGTTTGAAATTGGCACTGCTTTTATTTAGTAAGGAAGTCCACCATGTTAGCTTAAAAGACCACTACTCTAATTTTGTCCAGCATATTTTTTCCACCTATGCTGATTTTTTCAAAGACAAACTAGGCGAACTTCCAGTTGTGTACTTCATTAAGTTAGACCAAGGTGACCACTTTGTTACACGACCTAAACCGGGACACTTAAGCTGCAGCCTATTTATAGGCCTACAGCCCTACACTAAACCCTGCCTTGCAGCACTAAATTCAGACTCTGGAGGACATTTTTACAAAAATAGGGACAGATTTTAAATATTCCTTTTCTAACCTTAGAAAGTTGCTAGAATAACAGGATTTTGTGTTAGCATGCATTTTCTGAAGAATATGAAGCCTACAACTCAAACATATGACATTATTTAGTTGGTTCAGTCCTCTGTGATTTACCAGAAAACCATAATTTTTATGAGGATCAGATGCAGACCAAAATATGAGGCAAAAATCCGGACATTCTGGACAGTTGAGAGATATGCTATGCACCAAGAGAATTGATTACATGGGTAATTTGCTGAGAAAATCATTTTCTTCTCTGTTCATTACCAGTGTGTCTGTTACACAGAACACATTCCATGGCATCCACATGGTGTGCTACTGGGTGAGGAAGGGTCACAGAGCAGTAAATGATGGGGGAGGGGAGCAAAGGACCAAAAATAGGGGCACTTTATATTGCTTTTACATACTTAGAAAGTTGATAGAATAACAGGTTTTACATTAGCACAAATTTTCTGAAAAGTATTAAGTCTGAAACTCAAATGTCTGTCACTATTTTCTGACTTAAACACTCAATGATTTGCTAGAAACCCATAATTTTATGAGAAATGGACCAAAAATATGAAGCAAAAATCTGGAGCATACCTCTCAAGTTTCCAGAACAAGAAATCTGGGCAAAGCCAAAAATAATGGGGGTGGGGGCAAAGGCCCAAAAATATGCATAAATTTTAAATATTGCAAATATAAACTTAGAAAGTTGCCAGAATAAAAGATGTTGTGTTAACATGAATTACCTGAAGGATATGATGTTTAAACGTCTAATTATTTAGTGACTTCAACCCTTAATGACTTACAAAAAAATCACAAGTTTTATGAGGAACAGACTTAAAATATGAGTCAAAAATCTGAACATTCTGTGAAAATATGAGAAGTATGGTTGAGGTATGATCGAGAGAGAGAGAGAGAGAGTAAGAGCAAGAGACTGCGTGTGTGTGAGAGATCGGGAGAGAGTGAGAGCAATCGTGAGTTAATGCATGTATGAATGAGGAAATGAGTGTGTGTGTGTGTGTGTGTGAGAAATTGGGAGAGAGTGAGAGCGATATGTGAGTGATTGCATGTATGAATGAGGGAGTGACTGTGTGTGTGAGTGATCGGGAGAGTGAGAACAATCGTGTGTGAATGAATGCATGTATGAATGAGGAAGAGTGACTGTGTGTGAGATAGAGAAATCGGGACAGAGTGAGAGCTCTCGAGCAAGACTGTGTCTGTTAGAGAGAGTGAAGAGTGACAGTGAGCGCGCGATCCCCTAACAGCGATTAAGATGTTTGTGCATACTTCTCAACCTCTTACAGCAAGAAATTTGGACAAGGCTATAAGTTATATATATGGGTGTCTGTGTGTGTGTGTCAGAGAGAGAGATGAGTGAGAGTGATCCCTGGAAGCAGCATCAAGAGGTTTGCATACCTAACAGTCTGCAACACTTGTTTTTATTTCATTTAAATTTGTGTTTGGGGGCAAGTCAGTTTTTGCTAAAGTAATCTGCTCTGCCATCCAATAGACACAGATCGATACGTACCTGCCCAGCTTATATTTTTCTTCTTGGACTACTAAAGGAGCGCCTCTTCTTATCATGGATATAACTCTCCCACCACCTGCCTTGTCTATATTCTGAATGTGGACCTAACAGAATCTTTTGTTGTCCACAAAACTGCCTGAAGTATTTGTTTTGGTTCACTCACTGAAGCAGGACTATGAATGCTGGAAACCATTCATATTAAACCAGGACATTTCTACGTCCCAAACAATGTTTGGGATTCCAGGACAGAGACTTCCAAACTGGGACTGTCCTGGAAAAACTGTGACCGTTGGTCACCTTGAGTTAGACCCATAGGTCAGTCCAGTTAGGCCAGCACGAAAAGTTCCAGTAGCCATGCAGGACAAAGATAAAGCCGAGTTAGATAAAATGGTACAACAAGGTGTGATTTGTCCAATTGCAGCTCCGACTGAGTGGGTATCTTCCATGGTGGTAGTGCATAAGAAAAGTTAAGATGACATCAGAATATGCATTTACCCACGAGATTTGAACAAGGCACTAAAAAGACTTAATCATCCAATGGGCACAGTTGAAGTCGCAGCCTTGACGCCAAATGCCACTGTTTTTTCTGTCTTAGATGCAAAGAGTTCATTTTGGCATATTCAGCTTGACAAACAATCCTCATTGCTCACTGTTTTCAGTACTCCGTTTGGCAGATACAGATTTTTGAGAATGCCATTTGGGATAAGTTCAACATGCAATGGAGCAATTTTTTTCTGGGTATTCTTGTGCTATTATAGTAGACATACTAGCAGCAGGTAATGGTGAAGCAGAACATGACCGAAAGCTCAGAAAAGTTCTAGAAAGGGCATTTCAGGTGAATCTTAAGCTCAGTCCACAGAAATGCAAATTCAGACTACAAGAAGTTACTTATGTTGGTCATTTATTTACTAGTTCAGGCCTACAACCAGACCCTTCACAGTAAACAGCCATTCTCGAGATGCCAGCTCCAGACTATTTTCAAGCCCTGCAATGTTTTCTTGGCATGGTCAGCTACCTAGGCAAGTTCATGCCAGACTTGAGCCGACTTTCAACACCGCTTAGAGAGCTAACACGTAAAGATGTATCTTGGTCTTGGTTAGAGCAACGCTAGAGAGCATTTGATGGCCTGAAACAAAGAATTGCTAGTCCACCAACTCTGATACTATGATGTTCACAAATCAGTATCACTTTCCTGTGATGTTTTGAAATTTGGTCTTGGTGCAGTCATTCTACAAGAGGATCGACCTGTTGTCTATGCATCAAGAACTCTTACCGAAACTGAAATGCACTATGCCCAGATTGAGAAAGAGCTCTTGCCAATTATGTTTGCATGTTCAAAGTTCCATGATTATGTTTATTGTAGACCTATCCAGACTAAAACAGACCACCAGCCTGTAGTCACCATCTTGAGAAAACCTATGCATTCAGCTCCAGCCTGACTGGCAACATATGATGCCGAGATTTCCAAAGTATAATTTCAGTCTTGTCTACAAGAAAGGCAAACTTCTTTATCTAGCTGATACATTATCCAGATCAACCAGAAACATGACAGAACAGCATAAGAATAGGTACGTTGATTTTGTAGTCATGGAAGTGAGAAGTTTGTCTTCCACACGTCTTGATGAGCTGAGAGATCACACAGCCACAGATCCAACTTTACAAAGGCTCAACCACTTTATCAGTCAAGGATGGCCATCAAAACAATCTAGTTTACCTCAAGAAGTGCAACCTTATTTTCTGTACAAATATGAGATTTTGTCTGACAATGGTATTATTATGAAAAGTCCGGAAGTAATTGTTCCAAAGTCCTTGCACAAGAGTAATTACCGTCTTTCATCATGGTCACCCAGGAACTAACTCTACCAAAAGAAGGGTGAGAGGACCAGTATTTTGGCCTTCTGTGTCACAAGACATTGAGAGAACACTTTCATTTTGTTCCATATGTAATAGTACTAAGCCATATCAACAGAAGGAACCATTTCAGCTAAACCAGATTCCAGAACTACCTTGGTCAACAGTAGACACCAACATTTTCAAGTGTAATGCTCAACATTATTTGTGTTAGTAGACATTGACCTACTTCCCAATCTAGCATCCAATACTGCCATTACTAAGATGAAGTCTCATTTTGCAGTACATGGGAGTCCGCATAAAGTTAATGTGAGAGTGTTCAATCTCGCCGTTTGTTCTTACACATGGGTTCGGAGCCAATCCTCGGCTCCGAGTCGGCCGCTTAGCAAAGCTCTGCATCGAGAAGAAGCTCGAGATCAACCTATCTCCCACAATTCCCTCTGCCCTTACCTCAGATCTAGTTTGCCGCTGCAACTGATCACATCGTTTGAAGAGCTCTGAGCCAACTTCAGATAAGATTTACCTTTTTTTCTTCAAAAATTTTGATCTAAAGTTATTGGATTGTGACACTTTTTAGTGTGTGTGGTGTGTATGGGTCTTCGGTTCCGATTTTCTAAATCTTTAGTGTTTTAAAACAGTTTTGTTAGAATTAGGATCCTAGGGCCTACCCCACTCACTGAATTTCGGATTTGACTAACAGTTATTACTTCAGAACATTATTTCTTGACCTTTGGCTAAGTTTAAGTGTATTGGTGTAATTTCACTACCTATTGTGACTTTTTTGACATGTCTGACAAGGTTAAGTCAGGGTTTAAGAGATGTCAGTGCGGACAGAAGATGTCTGTCACAGACAACCATAGCTCCTGTGTCTACTGTCTTGGCCCTTTCCATCTTCAGGAGGACTGCTCCATCTGTCACTCCTTTAGTGGAAGGGTCATGACAGATAGGCGCAGGAAGCTCATGGACAGGGGTCTTCTGAAGCCTGCTTTTCAAGAGGCTTTAGATAAGTCAGACCAGACTTCTAAATCTTCGAAGGAGTCAAAGACTTCGGAGCCTACGTCATCGGCTCCAAGCTCTTCTTTTAAAGTTCGTTCACCGGTTCCACAGACTTCGGGGCCGAGTATCGAACTAGTGTCTGTCACCGAGCCTCGAGTCTTGGAACCGGTGACAGAACTGCCACCTCCGGCTCTTTTGAGGTCGGCACCGTCTTCGATTTCTTCGACTCGGTCTTCCAGGCCCCTCTCTGACACCGACGTAGACCGTGTGGTGCAGAAGCTGATGGAAAACATGGCCCTATCCAAACTTATTGCAGTCTCCTCTCAGTTGGTGTCGAGACTCGAAGGCCTTCCCTTGTCTCCATCGGATCCTCCTCCGAGACCTCTTCAGCCCTCGGAGCCGGGAGATGCTGATTTGTTGATTGTAGAGCCCTTGGTGCCAGAACCGTCCCTTTCTCGGTCGGCACCGTTTACCTCGACTCCGTCGGAACCTCTCCCGGACTCGCAGAGCCGACGATCTATCCTTGGTTCCGGGACTGAGAGCCGAACCGATGTTTCGGTGCCGACTCTCCCTCTCGGTGCCTCGGAACGGATCACCTCGGCTCCATCCTCGAGATCGGTGCTCTTGGCTTCTGCGTCGGAGATTCCTCCACGTTCTTTGGAACCGGGGGATTCCTCGGCTCGGGGTCCGGGGGCCTTCGATCTTATGAGGAAGGTATTGTCTTCCCAGACAACTACCTCAGCAGAAACAGCGTCTCCCTCCCATAAAGGCCCGTTATCCTCTTCTGCACCTACGGCTACTCAAAAGCGTCGAGCACCAGTGTCTCAGCCGCTCCCAGAGGGAGCCCCCTCTTCCTCGGAGGCTTCATCGGATGCCCCCCCCGAGGAAAAGATTGTGTAAGAGGAGGCACTTGGATTCTCCACAAGAGTCCTTAACATCGGACACTGACTTGGATGAGTCAGAAGGGTCCCCAAAGTCACCCTCGGAGGATGTCTCCTTTTCTGACATCCTGGAGATCCTAAAACAGAGAGGTGATTGGCAAGCCCTACCCCCTTCTGAGGATGAGTCAGTCTTGCTGAAGGCATTCGGTGCTCGCCCTTCTTCCTCCTGGGTCACTCCGCCCTTCGATGAGTTGATGGATTTGATTGCTCGAAGGGCGTGGGAGACACCTGACACAGTGGAGCCAGTCCCCAGAAGACCTAATAAGTATATTATGGCCCCTCAGGATAAGGCATACCTCACGAAGGGAGTTCCAGTGGACGCTATGGTGGTGGCAGCTGCCACTAAAAAGGAGATGTCTGAATCTTCCTCATCTGTCCATCCGCCTAACAGAGATTCTAGGACCATGGACAGGTATGGGAAGCGCATTTTTAGTTCAGCGACTTTTTCCATGCGATCGCTGAACTATTTGACACATTTCACACGTTTACAGAGGGATCTAGTCAAAGAGTTGGGAGATACCCTCCAGGGTACTACAGATGCTGCTGTCGCGGAAAAGGTTACAGCACAGCTCAATACCCTTACATCAATTGTGAACTCATCCATGAGGCTCATCTCGTATGCAGCCGAAGGGTCGAGTAGGGCTGCAGCTTCAGCGATTGCTCTCCGTAGACAGTCCTGGATGCGCTTATGCTCCTTTGCGGAAGCCTTCAAGTCTTCCTTTACTAACGCCCCATTTGATGGTGCCACTCTCTTTGGCCCCAAAGTAAAGGAGACCCTTACCTGGTGTGAGCAAGAGGGAAAGACTCTGTCTGCTGTCGGAGTCCGTTTTTCCACCCCATCCAGACCGTACCCCAAAGGAAAACGAGGTGGAAAAATGTGGTTTCATAAACCCCAAGGTTCTTTCCCAAGCACACAGGGTGATGCCCCCTCCAGAGGCAGAGGGGGGGGCAGAAGTGGAAGACGTCACCCAGGCGGCAGAGGGGGTCCGCAAAACCAAGGTGACAGGGATACGGTCCCTGGGAAGCCTTTCCAGCACTCCTGAAGGGAGGCCCGACTGTCCTGCTCTGGAGGCAGTCGGGGGTCACTTAGCTTTATACCCTCAGGCCTGGCAAAGTCTTACCTCAGACAGATGGGTAAAAAGCATTATTACCAGAGGTTACAAAATTCCATTTCTATTTCGCCAGTTACCAGAGAAAAGATTCCCAGATGTACCGCCCCATCTGCGAGAACCTGCAGCTATAGAAATTTCAAAGCTGCTAGAAAAAAAGCGTCATCCAACCAGTCCCGGTGGACCAAAGAGGATTCGGAACTTACTCAAGGTTCTTTTTAGTTCAAAAAAAGACAGGGGACTGGAGGCCAATTCTAGACCTAAGCAATCTCAATACCTTCGTCAAGAAAGAAAAGTTCCGGATGGTCACGCTTCAATCGATCCTTCCATTCTTACAGAAGGACGACTGGATGTGCTCAATAGATCTCAAGGACGCATATTACCACATCAAAATGGCCAGAGCGTCCAGGGATCACTTGCGCTTCAGGCTGGGAGCCAGTCACTATCAGTTTCGAGCCCTGCCCTTTGGTCTAACCTCAGCCCCCAGGGTTTTCACCAAATGCATGGCAGTGGTAGCATCTCACTTGAGACGCCTAGGATTCCGGGTGTTTCCGTATCTGGACGACTGGCTCCTTACTGCCACCACCGAGCATCGACTGATACAAGCCAGGGACTACACACTCGAACTTTGTGTTCAACTCGGAATTTCCATAAATTTCGAAAAATCTGCATTACAGCCGTCACAGCATATCTCATTCATAGGAGCAGATTTGGATACCCGTTGCTTGATTCTAAGACTTCCCCCAGAAAGAATAGCCTCTCTACAAAATCACATATCTCTACTCCTGTTGTCCAAGAAATCCCCGGCCAAACTGGTTCTAAAAGTTTTGGGACTCATGTCAGCTTCCCTCATTGCAATACCCTTGGGAAGACTGCACATGAGAGTTCTTCAATGGCTGCTGTTCGCACAATGGTCGTTCCAACAGTTACCGCTGACACACGAAATTCACATCACAAACACCTGCAAGACACACCTGTCTTGGTGGCTACAAAATTGCAATCTCACCGGCGGCCGGCCATTTGTGCTACCCACTCCAACAGCTACAGTGACCACGGATGCTTCCCTGTTAGGGTGGGGGGGGCATCTTTCAGGGACAGACAGTCCAAGGCGAATGGACCAATCTAGAGTACAACCTGCACATCAGTGTTCTAGAGATGAGGGCAGTGTTCCTAGCATTGCAACACTTTTCTCCCCTTCTACCTCTAGGGACCATTGCAGTTCAAACGGACAACATGTCCGTAGTCTGGTACATAAACAAGCAAGGGGGAACCAAATCTTACCAGTTATGCAGAGAGGCCATGAGAATTTGGCAATGGGTAGAGTCCACGGGTCGCTTTCTGATAGCAATGCACATCCCGGGGTTATCCAACGTCATAGCGGACAGGTTGAGCAGAGCCATCCTGTTACCTCACGAGTGGTCCCTCAAACAGACAATAGCGGACATGATATTCCGCAAGTGGGGCCAGCCTTGCTGCGATCTGTTTGCGTCTCCAATGAACGCCAAATGCAGAAGCTATGTCGCCCTATTACCCCTGCCAGGGGAAGTCCCCAGGGACGCTCTGATTCACGATTGGCCCCCGGGTCTCCTGTATGCCTTCCCCCCTATACCTCTGATACCAAGATTTCTGCAGAAAGCCAAGAATCTGGAAAGGACTGTAATTCTCATTGCCCCATTCTGGCCTCATCAAATTTGGTTTCCCTTTCTTCAAGCACACCAAATACGGGAGCCCTGGATCCTGGACCCAGAGCCAGATCTACTGACCCATTCGTCAGGGGTTCCCCACCCGTCACTCCTGTCCCTCAGACTAGCAGCTTGGCTGCTCCACTTCCCTTCTTAGCCAGGTCTGATCTTCTTTCCCCTGCGGTTCAGAACATTCTAGTAGCCTCTCATAAAGCTTCCACTACAAAAATTTATGCTAGTAAGTGGAAGCGCTTTGTATACTGGGCAACTGCACAACATTTAGATCCCTTAATAGTCCCACTAAACAAAATTTTAGAGTTTCTATCAGTGCTATTTCACCAAGGAGCTTCTCCTGCCACCTTGAGGGTTCAATTGGCTGCTATTTCAAACTTTCATGTAGGAGACAATGGAGCGCCTATTATGACTCATAGGCTTTGTAATGCTTTTCTAAAAGGGTCCTTTCATATTAGACCACCAGTCAGGTTCCCTACAGCTCCGTGGAATCTAAACCTCCTTTTATCCCAACTAATGTTACCACCTCTTGAACCAGCCTCTTCCTGTTCTTTAAAATTCTTGTCATGGAAAACTCTCTTTCTAGTAGCTATCACTTCAGCCAGACGAGTGTCAGAACTTCAAGCTCTTTCCATTAAGCACCCATATTTGATTTTTCACCCGGATAGGGTATCCCTACGCACCAACCCGTCCTTTCTTCCCAAGGTTTGTTCAGTCAACAACATTAATCAATCCATTGAACTCCCTACATTTTTCAAAAACCATTCCAATAAGCTGGAATATATGTTACACAAGTTGGATGTTCATAGACAACTCAGATTCTATCTAGATAGAACAAAGGATCACAGAAAAGCAGACCAACTCTTTATAGCCTTTGCGGACAACAGAAAGGGCATAGCAGTGACAAAGCGTACTCTCTCCAAATGGCTATCTGATTGTATTACTTTTGTTTATACTGCTACCGAGCAGAGTTTGCCTACCAAACCGAAAGGACATTCTACTAGATCAGTCTCTACATCTCTGGCTCATGCGGCCCACCTACCTTTGGATACTATTTGTGCGGCCGCCACTTGGTCTAAACCACATACGTTCATCACTCATTACAAAGTGGATAGGCTTTCCAGGGAAAGGGCAACCTTTGGTTCCACTGTGCTCAGGAACGTTCTTCCGTGAGTCTCTCTGGGTCACGGAGCTAGGGGCGCTACCCATGTGTAAGAACAAACGGCGAGATTGAACACTCTCACATAAAGAAGTTATGTCCTTACCATAACGTTCCATGTGGAGTGTTCATCTCGCCTTTGTTCTTACATTCCCACCCTCCCACCCTCAGGTCAGGAAGAACGTCCAGTTTAGAGGTCCGGTTTGGCTCTCCCGCTACTGATTTCTCTCTGCTGTTGCTGCTGGTTTCAGCTACGCCCTAGTATATATGTATGTATGTTTACATTCCTGTTTGGGATCTGGTATTGTTTTGCAAACTAAATCTGAGGTAAGGGCAGAGGGAATTGTGGGAGATAGGTTGGTCTCGAGCTTCTTCTCGATGCAGAGCTTTGCTAAGCGGCCGACTCGGAGCCGAGGATCGGCACTGAACCCATGTGTAAGAACAAAGGCGAGATGAACACTCCACATGGAACGTTATGGTAAGGACATAACTTCTTTTTTCTGACAATGGCATGCAGTTTGTAAGCTAACAGTTCAAAAGATTTGCTGAAGAATGGGAATTTTCTCATGTCACAAGTAGCCCAGAATACCCACAATCAAATGGTTTGGCAGAAAGTGCAGTTCACAGTGCAAGACAGTTACTAGCAAAGTCAAAACGAGTTAATGGTGATGTTTTCCTGAATCTCTTGAATCTCAGAAGTGTACCTCATGATAAACATCTTGGTTCACCTGCTCAGAGATTTCTGTCGAGACAAACCAGAACTATATTACCAATCAGTAGTCAGTTGTTGATTCCATGTGTCAAGAATAGCAGATCAGTGAAAAACAATGTGTGGAAGAAGCATTTAATCCAGAAGTCCTACTACGATAAGACCAGCAAACTGCTCAATCCATTATGAGAAGTGGTAAGGATGCAAACGTCCAGAGGTTATCATCGGATTGGTGTCATGGAGTATTTGTCCAGAGCCAAGATCATGCATTGTGGAATCACAAGGAGCAGATTTTAGCTGGAATCGGAGGCATTTACTACCGGTGTCTGAGCCTATACCACAGCGTGAGAAAGACTTTTTATCTCAGAGTGAGTTGTCCAGTGTACCAGTTCCAGAGGACATTCCTGTTCCTGTGATGAATCCAGAAGTTTCTGATACGAGTTGATCACTGAAGATTGTCCCTGTTGCTAAATTTGGTCCAGATTATGTTACGAGATATGGTCGCATCTCTAAACCCTGTAACTGATACAAGGCAACTTGGACATGAGCACTGTGTTTTGTTTGTAATGTTTGTAGTAACGCATGTCTGACTCTATTATTGTTTTACAAAGGGCAATCTTTTTAGAGGGAGGGTGTAGATCAATGTGTGTGTACCTTTAAGAAGCTATCCAAGGGCTTGCACAAGTGTATAAATACTGAGCACGTACGAACCTGATTGCCATTTTGTAGTTAGCTGTTGAGATGTAAGCATGTATGTATGTAAGGTCTGTCTGTTAACCACTTTGTATTTTATGATGCTGATATCCATCCTGATGTGTTTCTGTGTATTAAAGCATCTAAACGTAATACCCCACCTGCGTGCCATCTACGCTAGAGAGGGACGAGCAACACTACTGAAGCACAAATGTAGTCTTAAATTATACTGCTGTCATACTGTTTTACTTCCGCTGTATACTACTATCGCATAGTAATGCTTCATCTAAACCCTTTTCCTTGAGCATGATGTAATGCTGGATCTGATGTCAATTTTCATTCATTCTTCAACATTTGGGGTGGATCCAACTCAGACGCTTTTTTTTTTTTACAGGTCATGGCTACTGGAACTCTTGAGCTCCTGACTTATGCATAATGCTGTAGTCCCCTAACATACCTCAGATCTCATTTGCAGCCTTTATATATGGACTTGGTCGCCGTGAGCTCTTGAGCATTAGTCAGTTAAGTGCCTTAATTACTTACATTTCTCTGTCCTTGCCTTCTGTAAATTTATTATTTTAAAATATATCTTTCCTTATCCTGTACTATTTTAGTGTATTTCTAACCATCATTGTTGGTATTTATCTTTCCCATTCTCTCGATTACTATAGTTGGTAATTTCTTCTCCCCTTTCTTTATTTCTTTCTCAAAAATAAAAGTTTCTTCTGTGTATGTAATATAGATTGCAATTAAGATGGCTGAAAAGCCTTCAAATTTTAAGAAGTGTAAGCAGTGTGATCACAGGATTCCACTTTCTGATGCACACGATTTGTGTCTATTTCTTGGGCCCTGCTCATTTAAAAGTAGACTGTGAGATCCTCAAAGTGCTTAACCCCTGTGCTTTGGTAGACTGCAAGAATAAACCTGTTCCATCGGAGTCAAATGTCCAATCTGCTTCTTCGTATCTGATAGACTTGGATATGAAACATTTACCTTGCACTAAGTATGCATTCTCTTTGGACCAGGTCCCTTTCTGAGTACCATCCCCTTTTTTGTAGAGACTCTGACATTCCAGATCCCCTTTAGTGACCTTGTCAAAACCTGGAGCCTGACAGAAGCTGACATGGATAGGATGATGAGGAAGTTCTCTCAGCACAGATTCAAATGAGAGTTCTCCCGGCTCCTACCCCTCAGGTCCAGAGACCTTTATTAGTACTACACCTTCCATCTTAGCTCCTTCTCCAATCTTCAGCTGCCATACATTCTTTGAGTGCACCCAGACGACTCTTGGAGCTAAAGCGTCATTGTCTGATCAGAGTTTGTCGACTCTGAAGTTGTTGGAGCCGTCTCTGCCCCTCAGAGCTTTGGCATTGGGCAATTCAGCCCTGACGTCTGCCTCAGGTGGACTGCCTTTGGCTCAGAGGGAGCCAGGGGTCAGGAAGCATGTATTCTCAACTCCATCGGCCTCCTTCTCCCTGGAGGGCACTCTCTTTGAGGTGGTGGAGAGTGTGTTCTCTGCTTTTGGAGGATGGATGGTTCCACCCCCTCAGATCTGCCTTCGGATCCCATAAGTCTTTGTTCCTCGAGCCTCATCACTCTACTCCATAGGAACAGCCAGCCCAAAGTCTCTAGGCTACTGAGCAGGATGTACGTATTTCTTCTGATACTTCTCCAGAACATCCCACCAAATAAGTTCCTAGGAAGAGAAAGTGCACAAGGAGGTACTTAAACTCTCATCAAGACTCCGTCAGTAAAGATATTGATTTTGGTGAGAAAGGGTCCCCAAGATCACCACCTGATGATGTTTTCTTTGAAGACATCCTAGAAATCCTCAAGCAAAGGGGTGGTTGGTCTACGGATAACCCTTCCCAAGAGGAATCTGTATTCCTGGAAGCCTTTGGGACTGGCCTGTCTACCTCCTGGGTGACTTTGCCCACTGAAGAGCTCTTTGATTTGATCTCTAGGCAAGTGTGGAAGGAACTAGACTCTGAATCCCCAAGAAGCTAGACAGGATCCTGGCACCACTGAGTGGAAGAGTTTTTGAAGCAGGGGAGTGCCAGTAGATGCTATGGTTGTAGGTGGTGGTTACGAAGAAAGAACCTGTGGAACAGAGTTCATTTGTCCATCTCCCTAACAGGGAATCCAGGGTGTTGGACAGATTTGTGAAGCATGTATATGCTTCAGTGACCTTTGCACTCAGGTCGCTTAATTATTTGGCTCACTTCACTAGATTGCAGAGGGATTTGATTAAAGAACTCTCCAAATCCCTCTCTGGGATCAGTACTTTCAAGGCACCGAGCTCTGTTGCCCCTCAGTTGGCTACCTTTCAGTCAATCATAACTTCGTTCTTGAGACTCATTTCACATGCAGCTGTAGGTACCTCAAGGGTGGCAAGTTCAGGCAATTCCATTATGAGGTAACCCTGGATGCTCTTGTGTGGTTTTGTGGAGCCCAAGTCTTCCTTTGTCAATGAATCCTTTGACAGAAGTTCTTTGATTGGCCATAAGGTAAAAGACACGCACTACAGGTGTGAGCAAGATGGTAAGAACCATTCTAGAGTGGGTGTATGTTTTTCAGCTCCTCAAAGGATCTTCTATAGGAATCAATGAGATGGTCTAAAAATGTAATTCAGATAGTTCCCCAGGGGCTGGGGGGGGGGCCTCTAATGGAAGAAGCTGCCCGTGTGACAGAGGACCTTAGAACCTGGAGTCTAGAGATTCCTTCTCTGACAGACCCTATCAGCGCTCCTGAAAGGAGGCCTAATTGTCCACCTCTGGAGGCAGCCTGGGGTCATCTATCCCTGTACCAGAAAGCCTGGCTAGACATCACAGAAGACACATGGGTGTAGAGGATTATTTCTGGAGGTTATATAATTCTTTTTTCCTACTCCCTTCTTAAACATTAAAGAAAATACCTGCTACTCCACCCAATCAGAGGAAAGCAGCAGATGTAGAAATAAAAAAAGCTGCTAGAAAAGTCATCCAAAAGCCCCCCCCCCCAACTAAATAGAATTTGGAACTTGCTCAAAATTCTTTTTAGGACCAAAGAAAACAGGGCACTGGAGACCAATTTTTGATCTCAGCAATCTGAACAAATCTGTTCAGTATGCAAAGTTCCGGATGGTCACGGTTCAGTCCATTTTGCCTTTCCTGCGCAGGGACAACTGGATGTGCATAATAGAGCTTCAGGATACGTATTATCACATAAAAATGAGCAGACAATCCAGGAGAGATACCTAGACTTCTGGCTGGGAGCCAGTCATTACCAATTCAGAGCACTACTCTTTGGCCTCACCACAGCCCCCAGGGTGCTCTAGTAGCAGCTCACTTGAGACTGCAGGGATGCTTTGTATTTCCGTACTTGGACAACTGGCTCATAACTGCTCTGACCAGACATCATCTGATAAAAGCATAAGATTGTCTACTCCAGATTTGCTGTCATCTAGGAATTGCCATCAACCACAAAAAAATGTTATAACCATCTTGGACATTAGAGTTCATAGGGGCCTTGTTCAACACAGTATCAGTGATGGCCTCCCTTCCCTTACCAAGGATACAAATGATTCAATTTCAAGTCAAAAAGATAATTCAGAGTTCTTCTCTATTGGCTCAATTGATTCTACAAGCCATGAGGTCAATGTCTACTGCAATAGTTCTAGTCCCACAAGCAAGATACCATGTAAGAGTTCTTCAGTGGAACTTAGCAACTCCGTGGTCCATTCCACATCAGCCTATGTCCATCAAAATCAGGATAACTCAGGCATTCAAAAAGTACCTCCCTTGGTGGATTCCATTAGATCAGGTATTACAGGGTCGTCTCTTCATTCTTCCTCCGTCCAAATCTGTAGTGACCATGGAAGCTTCCCAAATTGGGGGGGGGGGGCACTTCTTGGGAAAGACAGTCCAAGGCACATGGTTCCCCAAAGAGGCCAACATGCATATCAATGTCTTGGAAATGTGAGCATTAGTCTTAGCGCTGCAGGCCTTTTAAGACACACTGCCTTTCCAGGACTATTGTAATTCAAACAGAAAATATGTCAGTGGTATGGCACATCAACAAACAAGGAGGAATCAGATCTTACCCCTTGTGTCGAGAAGCTCTGAGAGTGTGACAGTGGGTGATGTCATCCAGTCGATTTCTGATAGCAACACACATTCCCAGGGAAATCCAACGTGATAGTAGACAAGTTGAGCAGGTCCATTTTGTTACCTCACAAGTGGTCTCTCAACATGAGAGTTGCGGAAAAGATATTTCACCAATGGGGCCAAGCTTGCTGCAACCTCCTTGCAACAAGCGCAGCAGGTTCTTTGCCCTGAAACCTCTACCGGGGGAATCATCGAGAGATGCTGGTCCTCCATGATTGGCCCCCCCCAGTCTCCTCTATGCGTATCCCCCAACCCTCTTAATCCCCAAATTTCTCCAGAAAGCATCTCAGTTGAAGAGCAAAGTCCTTCTTATTGCCCCCTGTTAGCCTTGTCAAATTCCCTTTTATTTGCCCTCATCTAGTTTACCCTCCATTGATTTTGGATCTAATTCCAGACCTCCCATCTCACCCGACAGAAATGATTCACCTCGACATTTCAGGCCTAAAGCTGACCGCATGGTTTCTCCACTTCCATTGATAGCAAGACAATCTAGACTCTCCTCCCCTGTCCATCAGTTACTGTTATCTTCCCGTAAAGCTTCCAGTAAGAAGATTTACCAGAAGTAAATGGAAAAGATTTGTTTTTTGGGCACAGCTAAAAGACAGCACCAATAAGGTTGAATTAAAGTTATTGCATTTCTGGCTACAATCTTTAATGAAGGGGTTAGTTCTTCATGTACAACCAGCTAGCATGATAATTTTCATATAGGTATTAACAGGTCCACCTTGGCTTCCTCAAAACTTTGTAAGATCTTTATAAGGGGTACCCTTCTTCTGAGACCATCTTTTAAAGATCCATCTCCACCATGGGATTTAAATTTAGTATTACAAACTTTGACTCGGTCTCCCTTTGAACCAGCAGCAAAATGTGAACTAAAGTTTTTAACCTGGAAAACTATCTTTTTGGTATAACCTCTGCTCGAAGACTTTCTGAACTTCAAGCCTTGTCTTCTAAGCCTCCTTATTTAATATTACATAGAGAATAAGCACTCTGAATCAACCCTTCCTTTTTCCTAAGGTGGTGTCTGAATCCACCATCTATCAGTCCAGTAATCTTCCAGTTTTCTTTCCAAATTTCACAAACAAAGGTGAATACATATTACATTTCTTGGACATTCACCGACAGTTGTGTTTCTATTTGCGTAGAACAAAGAATTTCAGAAAATCAGATCAGCTGTTCATTTCCTTTGTGGAGTCAAAATTAGGCAATCCAGTTGCAAAAGTAACTTTAGCCTAATGATTGACTGCATATCCTTTGTTTATAACAAACTAGGCTTGTTGTTGCCAAAATCTTTGAGAGCCCATTCATAGGTTCATAGTACGTTAGTAGGTTAATGGCCCTAGGGCCTTTACAAGCATAGCCATGTAAAAAAAACCCTGAATACTGTAGTTGACCATAGTTAGATGGTTGTTTGCAGATACTATGTTCAGCACAGAGTGTCCCTGTCCATGAAGGCCATTGGTGCCACCCCTGGGGTGAATTTGCAGTTTCCCATCCAGTTGTCAAGGTTGCACTTAAATAGGGTCATTGAGGAGCTCTGCTTCACATGAAGTAAGAGCTTATTCCAGAGGAGTGGCAATCTCTGGGAGACATATCTGTCTCTCCCCCAAATTCTATTAATGTCACATGCTAGGTTGAGATCCCTGGAACAAGTGACTCTCATGCCATTTGATTTGCGGATGTGCAGCATTTCCATTAGAGCTGGGTCCGAGACTGCTCTATAGTCCAGGCACATATCACCTCTTAGTAGCCTGTATGACACAGGGTACATTGATAGGGCTTTCAGTCTTCCCATGTAGGTCATGTCTTGGCGGCCCTGCATTCTCTTGGTTAGAAACCTCTGTGGTCTCTCCAGCTGTTGCAGGTGTTTGGTTAAGTACATACAAAAGGGAGCATTATACTCAAATCAGTGGTCTGATAAGGGTCGAGTACAGCAGCGTTATAACCTTCCTGGACTTGGATGCGATGCCATTATTTATAAGATGTCCAGTTTAGAAGCCTTTCCTTACCATTATGGACAGATGGTGATTGAAGTTTGGATTGCTATCAACCTGTGTTCCCAAGTCTCGCACCACCATGTTTGAGCTTAGAGGGTGATGTCTGTGTCGTTAATAGCAAGGGCTGCTACTTTGCCAAACGGGGTTAATGAGGCATTTGTTTCACATTTAGTTTTAGTTAATGGTCTTAGCACCAATCAGTTGTCTGTGTCAGTCCCTTCTGTAATTTGTTGATGTTATGTAGTCCTATCTCGCCGCAATTCTTGCTGGATGGGTTTGGAGCCGATATTCGGCACCAACCCGGCCGATACTAAAGCTCAAGAGCTTTTACTGGCTCGAGGCTAACCCCTATCCCATGTTGCCTCAGAGCAATTCCCCAGATCTTGTTTGCAGTGAAAGCTTCGAGGTTGTCTCTACTGGCTCGTTGGCTAAGTAATAGATTTATTTGTTAAATCTTGTCCTTTTCAAACCTTTTCCTTCTTCATTAGTGTTATCTTATTGTGTGATTGTTTTGAGAGTTTTGACCCCTATTTTTCCTGATAGGATTGTACTGCCTGTTTAAGTTAGAGGGCCATATTTGCCCGTTTAAGTTAGAGAGCCTTTCCTCCGTGTGTGTGTGTGTGTGTGTCTAAAAAAAAAAAAAAAAAAAAAAAAGGTTTACAGTATACAATAGATTCTTCCTTTCTATCTTTGCTATCATCGTTATTGTTACCTTAGTAGTTTAGTTAGTATTGTTGTCTTCTCTAGCTAGACTATAGTTTTTTTCTCTTAGAATGTCTAAAGAAAAGGGCTATCATCCTTCAGGGTTTAAAAAGTGTGATAGATGCTCACAAAAGATGTCTTTGACAGACAGTCACACCAGTTGCGTGTACTGTTTAGGTTAAGCTCATTTGCAAGAGCCCTGTACTTTTTGCCATGTGTTTAGTACCAGGGTCTTGAATGAGAGAAAATGCAAGCTAAGTGATATGGGTCTTTTGACCAGTTCCTTCTAGGAACAGCTGGAACTTGGTCAGGCAACTTCTAAGACTTCGAAATGTAAATCTTCGGCCCCAGTTTCAGAGCCATCACAAAAGACCAAAGCGTCGGAGCCAAGGAGTTCTGGCTTCGATTCCGAGACCTCCCCAGATTATCCCACTGGAGAGCTCCCTCGGAAGAGACTGTGTAAGAGGAAGTATGTTGACTCACCTGAGTCTGTCACTTCTGACACTGATTTGGAGGAACCAGAAGGGTCCCCTAGATCCCCCTCTGAGGATGTCTCCTTTTCTGACATCCTAGAAATCCTTAGAGGGCTGACTGGAAGACCTGTAACCCTACTGAGGACGAATCAGTGTATCTTGAGGCCTTTGGCTCCCGACCTTCCACCTCCTGGGTGACACCGCCTTATGACCAACTTTTAGGGGTCATATCGCGGAAAGCCCGGACCTCCCCAGACTCAGTGGAACCCGTCCCGAGGAGGCCAAATAAATTCATGACGGCACCTGAAGGTAAGACTTTTCTTACCAAAGGAGTTCCTCTTGATGCTGTGGTGGTAGCAGTGGCCATCAAGGAGTTATCTGAAACATCTTCTAATATCCATCCTCCTAACGAGTCTGGGATGATGGATAGGTATGGGAAGCATACCTTCTCTTCAGCGGCATTTACTCTAAGGTCGCTGAATTACCTTACCCATTTTACTCATCTTCATAGGGATCTCTTGAGGGAGTTGGGAGATTCCAGGGTTCAGTAGCTCCGGGATCCATGGATAAGGTTTCTGCGCAGCTTTCCACCCTTACGTCAATAGCTAACTCCTCCATGAGGCTGATATCGTATGCAGCGGATGGAGCGAGTAGGGCAGCCGCAGCAGGAATATCCCCCAGACGACATTCTTGGATGCATCTTTGTAATTTCACTGAATCCTTTAAGTCTTCCTTTACTAACGTCCCCTTTGATGGTTCATCTCTTTTTGGACCCCAGGTGAACGAGACTTTGACCAGGTGCGAGCAGAAAGGGAAAACCTTATCTGCTGTTGGAGTCGGTTTCTCCCTCCCATCTAGACCCTATCCCAAGGGTAATACAGGAGGGAAAATGTGGTTCCGTAAATCCCAAAAAGGTTTCCCCTCAGGCACAAGGTCAACCCTCCCCTAGAGGCAGAGGGGGAGTATATAATTGAAGACTCTGTCCTCATGGCAGAGGAGGTCCACAACATCAGGGAGATAGAGAAAACTTCCCTGATCATCCCTTCTATCGCCCCTGAAGGGTTGCCTGACTGTCCATCTGTGGAGGAAGTCGGGGGTCATCTATCGTTGTACCCAAGTGCCTGGCTAAACATTTTGCAAGATCGTTGGGTACACACCATAATATCCAGAGGTTGTCTGATTATGTTTGTTTCCAACCCCCCCCCCCAGCAAACCGTCTCTACCAGATGTGCCACCCATTCAGCTAGACCGTGTAACATCAGAGGTTATCTTGTTGTTGAAAAAGAGTCATCCAAGAAGTTCCCACAGAGCAAATAGGATCCGGAACTTACTCTCTTTTTAGTTCCAAAAAAGACGGGACTGGAGATCAATTCTATATCTCAGCAGGCTCAAGTCCGTAAAGAAATCGAAGTTCCGAATGATCACTCTGCAGATGATATTCCCATTTATCGGGAAAGCCAATTGAATGTTCTCAATAGATCTTCAGGATGCATACTACCACACCAAAATGGACAGGCGCTCCAGGAGACACTTACATTTCTGGCTGGGAGCCAGTCATTTTCAGTTCCGTACACTGCCCTTTGGTCTCACTACAGCCCCCAGAGAGTTCACCAAATGCATGGCAGTGGTAACTGCTCACCTGAGACATCAAGGATTCCAGGTGTTTCTGTACCTAGACAACTGGCTCCTCACTGCTACCACCAAGCATCAACTCATCAGGCTAACCCCTATCCCATGGTGCCTCACAACAATTCCCCAACTGGAGATGCCACCCAGAAATGCTGTAGTCCACGATTGTCCCCCTGGACTTCTTTATGCCTTCCCACCCTTTCCTCTCATCCCAAAGGTAATACAGAAAGCAAAACAGTTAAGGACTACCCTATTCCTCATTGCTCCTTACTGGTCTCAACAAGTATGGATTCCCTTCCTGTGGCCGTATCTTTTGGAGGAACCATGGATTCTGGAACCATCTCCTGATTCATCAGTCTGGGCAGTTCCACCCCACCATCCACACCCTCAAATTGACAGCATGGCTGCTCCAGTTCCACAAATAGCCTGGTGTCTCCCTCTCCCCTTCAAACACATTCTGATCTCATCCCATAAGCTTTCCACTCGGAAGTTATACTCCAGCAAATGGAAAAGGTTCTCTATTTGGGCTATAAACCAAGCCCTAGATCCCTATACAGCTCCTATAGAGTCTATTTTATCCTTCCTTGCATCAATTTTTCATGAAGGAGCTGCAGCCGCTACAGTTAGAGTTCAGTTAGCTGCCATTTCTAATTTCCATTTTGGCTTCATGGGAAATCCCATCATGTCACACTCTTTGTGCAAAACCTTTTTGAAGGGAGTTCTCCTTCTCCGGCGTACAGTCAAACAGCCATCAGAACCCTGGGGCTTAAATTTAGTTCTCACATCATTAATGTCTGCACCTTTTGAGCCCTCTTCTTCATCAGATCTGAAATTATCATGAAAAACACTATTCTTAGTTGCCATAACCTCTGCTAGGAGAGTCTCAGGACTGCAATTCCTTACTGTTCAACCTCCTTACATTATTTTCCACAAGGATAGAGTCTCACTCAGGACAAACCCTTCCTTTCTTCCCAAGGTATGCTCAGAGTATAATCTCAACACTACTATTGAGCTACCAGTGTTTTTTCCATACCATTCTAATAAATCTGAGTGCGGACTGCACCAATTAGACATTCACAGAATTCTCAGGTTTTACTTACACAGGACAAAAGAATTCAGAAAATCAGATCAATTATTTGTGTCCTTTTCAGACAAAAATAAGGGCTTGCCTGTTTCTAAGGTTACTCTTTCAAAATGGCTTTCAGATTGCATTTCCTTTGTTTTTATCAAACTGCTAGCAAACAATTACCCAACAAAGTTAAAGGCCATTCTACTAGGGCAGTATCTGCTTCACGTGCCTTTAGATCTAGGCTCCCAATTGATAGTATTTGTGCAGCAGCTACTTGGGCAAGACCACATACTTTTGTCACTCATTACAAATTGGATTTGGCCTTCCGGGGCAGGTCATCCTTTGGGTCCACTGTGCTGAAGAGTCTCTTCGCTTGAGCCACCCGGGATAAAGGTGCTAGGGACACTGTCCCATCCAGCAAGAATTACGGTGAGATAGGACTACATAACATAAAGAAGTTATGTACTTACCATAACGTTTCATGTTTATAGTCCTTCTTGCCTACATTCTTGCGTCCCTCCCTCCATCTCTCCTACCCCCCTTCCTGTTTCTGGAGGATCTGGTGGACTATACCAGTGCTGTCTGACGTAGTTGTAGTTGTGGTCCACTTGGTGTGGATAATATTACATAATTTTTTGTCCGTATGTATACATTTTCTGATAATTGCATACCTGTTAGGTACTTATTGCTTTCTTGCAAACAAGATCTGGGGAATTGCTGTGAGGCACCATGGGATAGGGGTTAGCCTGGAGCCATTAAAAGCTCTCAAGCTTTAGTATCGGTCAAGTCGGAGCCGAATATCGGCTCCGAACCCATCCAGCAAGAATGTAGGTGAGATGGACTACAAACATGGAACGTTATGGTAAGTACATAACTTCTTTTTATCGCTGGGGGACTCTGATTGCACCCAGTTTACAGTCGTCTGCAAACTTGACAAGCCATTGGCCATCTACTTTTGACTGGACTTAAGAAAAATTGGTCCCATACAGTAGAGGGCCCAGTACAGATCCCTGTGGTACACCACTGGTAACTGGTCTACTGGTAGAAGTGGATTCCCCAACGTTAAGAGCGTGGCGTGCATTCTATCCATGAGCCAGTTTGCTACCCATCTAGTGATGAATAGATTAATGCTCAGCTGGGAGATTTTTGCATTGATCCCTGAGTGGCGAATTGTGTCAAATGCCTTGGCTAAATCAAGATAGGTGGTGTGTACTGCTTTACCCTCATCCAGGGCTTTGGAGACTTTCTCAAAGAAGTTCACCAGGTTTAATAAGCAAGATCTACTGATCAACCCAAACTGAGTTGGGTCAAGAGTTTGAAGGTTGCCTCTGTCCTGGTTGATAAGTGATTGTGTGTCCTGGTTGATTAAGTTTTACTGCATACTTATGATATTAGGTGGTTCCACGTGGATTGAGAATTTTAAAAATGCCCACCTTATAGAGATACATATCTGGATTTATTAAGGAGATGGCAGCTCATTAATTTGAGCTGTTCATTCCGCTATATGGAATTGTGATGATCGCTTACTTTGAGCCTGTTGAACAAGAACTACCTGGTAACATTGAATCACTTTATTTGGTGCTGATAGCAGGGGTTGAGTTAAGTGGTTTACTATTAAAATCCCGACTTTGGAATGTAGGCCTATGAATTATCTGAACAACAGGTGGTTTATCTGTGTAATAAACTGAATTATTTGTCTCAGAAGACCGGATTACTTGGATTTTTTACACATAGAAGGTTATTTCTCACTCTGTCAACGCTTGCTTGAGTTATTTATCCATTTACTTATCTTTTTTATAAGCAAGCGTGCTGTGGCAGTAACCAGCATTTTTAATTTACCTTTCAAAGGTGTTCAAATAGTTCATAAGAGTGCATTCCAAATGTCATAACGTTTATATTTGCGAATGTCCTATGCATTCGCAAATATAAATGTTTGAAGGGATGTACAGAGATTGCAGTACAGTGCGGTTAGGGAAATACATCCCTTTCTTCACTGTAGTGCGATCTTGGAGTTGGAATATATAGTTGGGGGGGTGTGGGTGCAGGGGGTCTTGCCCCCCCCTGCAAAAACGGTATGTTAGTTGTAGGAGTTCAGGATTTACAGCAAGGGTTACATTGTCATTAATTGCCGTAAAATGTTGAATTTGACATTTTCAGCAATTTCTGCAGATTTATGACTAACTGAACAGTCGTAAATCAGCAGATTCGACATTAATTGTCAACATTTGGCAGCAAATTTATTTTCACTTTGAGATTTCAGTAGCAAACCAAGTTAAAAATACATGCTGACTTGCTTTTTGAAACACAGAATCGAATTGTTGCTTATGAGCAAAGGCTTATAGAAATAAAGAAAAGGAAACTGCAACGAGATATTACTGATTTAAAAAATAGAAATGTCTTTACATAGACTGATGACAAAATTCTGACCGACCAACATCGAGTGGTTTCTAAGAATGTCCAATTACTTCATGGTAACTTAATCTCTGTGTCTTTGCATAATGTCCGTATAATGCCAACATCCTCCTTCAATTTGTTTGGCAGTTTGCTTATCTGATTGACCAATGAATCAACAACTACATACCAAACGTTCATTCGTTCAGCCTCTACATCATCTACAAATCAGATTTTAAACCAAAAGTCCATCTTGACCAATGACAAAACCTTAAAATTGGCACACCTGTTATAATACACCCAGTCCCCTGATGTCACAGGTAAAAAGAAGTAAAGCTCAAGATGCATTCACGATTCAAACCGCAGCGCAGCTTGAAACAACAGAGCAAGATTTGAAACATGCCTTTGTGGATATGAACTCGATCAGAGCACTTGATCTCGTTGACTGTTCTTTTTTGTTAGAGGAACCCTTTCCCAGTGTCACAACCTGGCTTGCAGAGGAAGAACCTGCAACGACAAAGAAAAAAATGTATTCATAAGACCAATAAGGCACAGCCAAATAAGGAAATGAAAAAAATGGTACTTAATCTTTCTTATAATTTAACCACTGATGAACTGTCTATTCTAAGTAAAGGTCTGAATTTCATACCTGCTTATACAGCTGACATTACAAGCACACTAGCTGAATTTCGTTATTTTGTAAGAACATTTAATTTGGGGCTATTCAGGAGAGTGATGTTAACGTATATAAGTGCTCTAGTCTATTCATACCATTTAACAATAATGCAAGCCTTTGTGTGTGCTGCTGAAAGAGATATTTATGCCTTCTATAAGAAGCATGAGGTTGAACTTTTATAATATTACTACAGCAGAACAGTCAGCTGTCAAGTCATTAATAGATGACGATATTATAATAAAACATGCTGATAAAGGTGGAGGGGTTGTTGGATTAGATGCAGATTATTATCAGACAACTATGTTAAATATGCTTGCTAGCCTGATTATGAACAAATATCCAAACATGAATGCAGTATTACAGTGCAAATACTTAAATCACCAAGTGATATGCATATATAAAAGAAAATTAGGGATGAATTGTATAATTATTTAAAAGTTGTTGATCCCATAACACTGTTTTTATATGGGATACCAAAATTTCACAAGTCTTCGACAGAGCCCTCACTTAGACCGATTGTTTCTGCTAGAGTGTGGGTGACGAAACCAATATCAAAGTTTAGAGTGTGAGTGACGAAACCAATATCAAAGTTTAGACACGCAGCTGAAGCTTGATTTTGAACGTGCAGGCACTATCTTATTTTTACGACAGCTATATGAATGGTCTCTTAACAAAGATCTTTCTAACTGTATATTCGCCACACTAGATGTTTATTCTTTATTCACAAATATTCCTAATGACATTGGTGAACTATATGTTAAAGATTATTAGATTTCACTGAATGTACACAACATTTTATTAATGTCCTTTGTGATCTGCTGTCCCTGTGTATTTATTTTTCAAAAACATCTGTTTAAACAAAAAAGAGGTGTAGCAATGGGCACACCTGCTGCCAAAAGCTATGCAAATATTGTTGCATTTATCTGAGAATATCATTTCATTCTGTCAGAACATAATTTTTTGTTAGTGATGTTCTTCATGTTTCACTGTTGCAGTCATTACATTTGGATAATCTGCTGGCAGGTTGCCCTCAGTCGGCCTGAATAACAAAGTCTTGGGTCCTGCTTCGGTTGCTGTCTCCTCTTCATGACGTCAGGTCGTCAGGGGTATAAAACATGCAGCCAATGCCATTTTCTTTTGTCTTTTTTGCCGTGCGGTGCCCGAAGCAGAAGCAGTTCGCAAGTGCCAGTCGACCGACTCCTGTAATTTTCGCATTCGAGTTTCAGAACCAAAGTCTTCAACTAAAGTTAAGTACACCGTTGAGGAAACTTTTTCTTGCTCCTTACCGATGTCAGTAAAAGTTAATAATTGCATTACTTGTGGGAAGCAAATACCTCATAAGGATTTTCATTTGTACTGTATTCCTTGCCTAGGCCCAGATCATAATGTGCCTTGCTGTCAGTTTTGTGCTAGATTGAACCAACACACTGCTGAGCGTCTGTATATTTTTGCTTCTAAATATTTTGGATCAAGATTTAATTACCCTGAAATGTCATCTTTTAGCAATCCGACTACGGGAGTTCACAAAAAACGCAAAGAAAAAGACAGAGACAGACGGTCGAGGTCCAAAACAGACAACGAAACTTCTCTTAAGCCAGTCGCCAATTTGCCAGTACTCAGTGAGGTGCTTTCGCAGCACCTGATACTCGCTTTTTTTGAGTCGCAGGCCTCTACCGAGACCCATGCAGAGTCCAGTATGCCGCAAGATTCTCAGAGTACTGAACCCGTGGATGTCTTTTCCTTGGATGGGTCCGGAGCCGCTGAGCAGGCACCGGCTTCTGAGGGTGTTTTCAGGTGTCAGCATTTTTATATAAAACCGACGCCAGCCTCAAAAACATCTCCTATGTCTAAAAAACTGACACATGAGCTACGTGCTCAGGGCCCTATGCCTGAAAAACAGATGATCAAAATGGCTGAGGACTTAATTACCTTGATCAGGGGTTCCCAGCCCCCGCTAAGAGGCCTAGTCAAGGCATTGATTATGAATCTTCAGATCAGGTTTCCATTTCTTCTGATTCCTCTTCTGATCAGGAATTTTCTATTCAACCCTATGAGGATTCTGATGCAGAAGAATCCATCCCATCTGCATCTCCTCCTGAGGATTACTCTTTTGGAGAAACCTTGCATACTTTAAGGGAACATTTTCACTGGGAGAGTCAGGATTTCTCTGAATCAAAAAAGAGGCTTAAGGATTTCCTCCTTCTTCCTCAGCATAGGCCTTTGGCAATACCTCCTGTATTAGACATTGGTGATGTGTTTTCGGAATCAAGCATGGCTCCTGATTCCCTACCTCCGGCTCCTAGTAAGCCAGACAGATATTACAGGGTTCCTGACTCCCACAAATTTCTATTCAAAAATCCTGCTGCTGATCCTGAGACTATCTCATAGGGTCCCAGAGGTGTAAATGCCTCTACAGCCAGAAATCCTACCCCCATCTGATAGAGATTCCAGGGCGCTGGATACATGGGGAAAGAAGGTTTATACGTCTGCAACCTTGGCAATTAGGGCCTTAAACTGCCAGTTTCATATGCATAAATATCAACAGCATGTTATGGGCTTATTGAAACAGAAAATTATGTTGATTTCAGATTGTGTGGAAAATAAAGAATTACAGGAATTATTGCATTCAGCAGAACAGGTTGGAAAGCATACTTTGCAATTTGGTTTTGATTCCTTGGAGGCCTCTTGCAGGGCCGCAGTTACTGGATTTGGGATTAGTAGGCAAGCTTAGCTCAAGGAGCAAAACCTGCGTGATCATGTTAAAGCTAAATTGTTGGATGCCCCCTTGCAGCATGATACTCTGGTAATAAGGCAGAAGATGTTTTAAAGAAAATGGAAGACAAAGCTAAATCTATGCAAACTGTAAAAGATTTCTTACAAGTGCAGCCACCCAGGTTCAGTAGGCACTGGCCTGCTAAAAATTGGTCCTTTCCTGTGTCCAACAGAGCCTCTCAAGGCAAATCCAGGTGCTCAAAAGGCTCTAGATACCACTCACAGGGTTCTTACAGGTCAAAGCAATGGGGTGCCTCCGCCTCCACCTCCAAATCTGGAGGAAACAAAGCACAGCCCTACAGTAAGCAGTCTCAATGACTTCCCTCCACCTTCACCAAGCACTTATCTTTTGGCAGCCCCCCCCCCCCCCATTTTATTTAAAATTTTTTACTGGTTCCCAGAAAAGACAATGCCTGGCATCCAATACTGGACTTATCGATTTTGAACACGTTCCTGGACATTCCAAAATTCAGAATGCTGACTTTACAACAGCTACTGCCTATGCTGGGCAGGAACACTTGGTTAGTGACGACTTAAGAGGCATAACTGCATATCCCAATAAGGGAATCGTGCAGAAGATACCGCCGCTTCAAGGCAGGTTTTTTGCATTACCAATTCTCTGCACTGCCCTTTGGCTTATCTACTGCGCCCAGGGTCTTTACAAAGTGCCTGGCACCAGTAATTGTATTCTGCAGACAAACAAGCATACAAATTTATCCTTATCTGGACGACTGTCTCATTCAAGCAGAGGACAAGGACACTCTTCTTCAACATCTGGCATTTGTAAAAAGGCTTCAAACATGCCTAGGGTATACAATAAACGAAAAGAAATCCCAACTGGTACCCTCTCAAATAATTACATTCCTGGATGCAATCTTGAATACAACTGCCCAGATGGCTTGCCTTTGTTTGTCTGGTGTAAGGTAACTGACAACATATTTCAAACAAATGGCAACAAAAACCCAGTTGTCTGCAAGACAAATTCTGCAGGCTTTGGGGTTTATGGCATTCTACTAATTCCATATGCAAGACTGCATATGAGGAAACTTCAATGGTACCTAAAAAGTTTATGGAGTCAACATTGTCACACTCTGGAAACAATGATTTCTCTCATTCCCTGTCTACAACAGGAGTTTCTTTGGTGGGCAGAGACATGTCACCAGAACAAGGGACTGTCATTCACTCTACCCCCTGCCACCCAAACCCTAACTACAGACGCATCCGACTATGCTTGGGGGGCCCACCTGGCGGGGAGATGCATTCAGGGCAAATGGAGCCCAAAACAAATGCATCTGCATATCAACCAGAAAGAGATGCTAGCTGTTCAGAATGCTCTGACAGCCTTCAAAGACTTACTTCTGATAAAGTCGGACAACACCACGTTTATGTGGTACATAAACAAGCAGGGGGGTACACATTCCTACCCCCTTTGCAGACTAGCCATGGCATTGTGGAACACAGCTTTGACTTACCAAATACATCTTCAAGATCAATTCCTGCCAGGAAAACAAAATACTCTGGCAGACGACATAAGCAGAAATCTTATGGACCCACACGAGTGGAAACTGGATCCACAAATTTTCAGCATGTTAACACAGAAGTGGGGGAACCCAGGCATAGATCTATTTGCCTCTCCCCAAAATTACCAACTGTACAAATTCTGCACAAGGACTTATCACAGACAAGCATGGAAAGTGGATGCCCTATCCTTCAGTTGAAAAACCCTATCAGTCTATGCCTTTCCCCCCTCTGCCTCTTCTCTCCAAGGTCTTACTAAAGGTCAGACAGGAAAAACCAAAAATGATCCTAATTGCTCCGGACTGGCCTCGCCAGCACTGGTACCTACTTCTAAGGAATATATCTAATCTCCCTCCTTGGTACTTGCCTCAGATACCTCATCTACTGTCTCAGCAGAACAATCAAATTCTGCACACTCCGCTCCAAACTCTGAACCTTGCAGCATGGCTGATCATTGAATTATTCAAACAACATATCTCAGTAAATCTGTGATGGATGTCATTTTGGAAGCCTGAAGGCCTAGTACTAGAAAATCTTATGCTGATAAATGGAAGAGATTCTGTGCTTGGAACCAAGCACAAGAAACGGACACAGCAAAGCCCAATATCCCTCAGATTTTACAATATTTGACTGAGATGCTTGACAAGGGCCTATCTTTTTCTTCAATAAAAATCCATGTCTCTGCCATCTCGGCTCATTACAACACTGTGCCTCCACTCTTTTCTCATCCTTTGCTTAAACAGTGTCTTAGAGGGGCTAAAACTTTAAGGCCTCCTAGAAGATCACCAACTCCTGCATGCAACCTCAATTTTGTGCTGGAAAAACTCACCCTGCCTCCTTTTGAACCAGCAGCTACTGCGGATATAAAATTTTTATCTTGCAAAACCACTTTTCTTTTGGCAATAACTTCAGCAAGAAGGGTTTCAGAAGTACAGGCTCTCATGGCTGTGGAGCCTTTTATTACATTTTACCCGGACAGGGTGTCCCTCAGGACCAATCCTTCTTTTATGCCTAAGGTGGTATCCAGTGTGGCTCTTAACCAAACAATTCACCTGCCAACATTTTACCCAAATCTGCAGAACAAGGGAGAGCAGATTCTGCATTCATTGGACGTACACAGACAACTAAGATTCTACTTAAACAGGACCGAATCTCTAAGAAAGTCTGAGCAACTACTGGTGGCATTTGTTGCAGGATCATTGGGGAAGGCTATATCAAAACAGACTATTTCTAAGTGGATAAGCCACTGCATTCGTTTCTGCTACTTGCACCATGGTAAACCTGTGCCCAAGGGGATCAGGTTACATTCCACCAGGGCTGCCTCTACCTCAGCAGCTTTTCTCAGAGGAGTTCCAACCAAAGACATTCTAGAAGCTGCTACTTGGAGCTCTGTTCATACCTTCACAAAGCATTATCATTTGCCTCTCTTCTCCAAATCCAGGGCAGGCTTTGCCACTGCAGTTCTGCAGGGCCTTATAGCTGCTCCTAATGCTATTTAGTTCCATCCTCCCATCCATAGCTTTGGGATTCTACCCAAATGTAATGACTGCAGCAGTGAAACATGAAGAACATAGTACAGTTGTGTACACTTACCATAAATGTAGATGCTCGAGTGTATTCACTGTTGCAGTCCAGGTTACCCACCCACCATCCCCCTTTTCTATAACTTCTCTTTTCTTCACTATATTCTAAAGCCTTTGTGGTGTATTTGCTTTTAGATGAAGGTAAAGTTTATGTTGCTATAAGTGCATTTACATATATTTCTGTTTATTTATATATATATATATATATATATTTTTTTTTTTGCTCCCCATTTGGGGGGCACCTGATATCTGGGGCAAGAAAAACTGAATAAAATGGCATTGGGTGCATGTTTTATACCCCTGATGACCTGACGTCATGGAAGAGGAAACAGCAATCGACGCAGGACCCAAGACTTTGTTATTCAGCCTGACTGAGGGCAACCTGCCAGCAGATTACCCAAATGTAATGACTGCAACAGTGAATACACTTGAACATCTACATTTATGGTAAGTGTACACAACTGTACTTTCTCTTTTATCGTCATTTTATTGATGGACCTCTTTTTATATGGAAAGGAGACATTGAGAGTTTTAATTTTTTAAATATTTATCTGATGCAACCTCTTTTTCTAAGTTTTAAGACAGTAATATTTACTGACAGCATAGATTGTTTAGAAATTACAATTTATAAAGAAATGGAAGGAACATTAGGTGCTAAATAATATAAAAAAACAGCAAAAAGGAATGCATACTTACATCATAACAATATGCATCCCCAATATATGTTACTTACATCATAACAGTTTGCATCCCTCTTTTTAATTTCTCCAAGTCTTTTGGGTTTCTAATACCATGATTGGAATGGACCTCATTCATAAGTCAAAGTATGATTAAAGTTCATGAAATTAATATTGTTTCAATCTTTGATGTCACCCAGAAGTGCTCTTCTCAGTACCCGCAATGTGCCCAGTAATGACTCCTCCTGCAGTTCGTACAGGGTTACATGTATTGGTAACATGTCTAAATATGATTGTAGATTCTTTTTTATAAGATCCGTTGCTCCTATTACCTTTGGAACTGTCTTCTTTCACATTGCACTCGTTTCTGCCTACAAATCCTGATATTTTATGATTTTGTGTCTCTGTACGTAAGACAGTGTAGTTACTGGGTGTGATGGTTTCAGTGGTCAATTCTACTTTTGTCGTGTTTTCATCTACCACTATATCCGGTTTTATAGGATCTATCTTGTGAACTCTTGATAATGGGTGATCCCATGTGATGTAGACTTCATTCTCTATGATTCTTTGTGGTTCATGTTTCCAGTGTTTTTCAGCCACTTCAGTAACTAATGCTTGCATACCCTTTAGTGCAACAGTCTTGCAATGTTAGTATGTCTTTCAGTATACAGTCCTTCTGCCATTAGCATGTCACAACCAGCAACAAGGTGCTCAACTGTTTCCAATTCGGTTTTATAAAACCTACATTTGTCTGTTTCTCCCGCATGTTCAATGGACTTTGTAAACCAGCGTGTACGTAGCCCACTATCTTGGGCTGCCAGTATTAACCTTTCATCTCTTGGTTTGAATTCCCCCTCTCCTTAACCATTCCTGCATTCATTCCTAATCAGCACGAGGTTCTTCCAGAAGTTTTCTATACTTGCAACTGTATTTATGCATTTTCCACATTTCTTGCCTTCTCATCTGGTCCTTTCACCTTCTTTGTTTTGTTTTTTGGCACATTCAGTTGCTGCCTAATTTTTCTCTACTTTTGGTTTGATTTCCATTCCTGCTTGACGCCGATATGCTTTTGCTAGATTAAGCAGAGAAGTCATCTTGGATTTATTTTCATCATGTTTCAAAACTTTCATCACATTTGGGTCTTCGGAGGTCAGCAGGTATGTTTGGAGTCCCATGATTGCAGATCTATACATGTAATCAATTTCAAGGAGTCCCACCCCTCCTTTGGAACGGGAAATATGTAATTTTGGTATGCACTGATTTTTATAAATCATTTGGCGAGCATGAAGCATCCTTCTTGTTTTCCTGTCTAATCTGTCCAACACGTTTTGGGGCCAGTCAGTCACTCCAAAACTGTAAGTTAGGACAAGAAGAGCAAATTGGTTTATAGACTGGATTTTGTTCCTCAATGTCAATGCTGTTTTCAGGATTAATTTAAGTCTTCTAAAGTATTCCTTGCTAACTTTTATTCTCATTTGTTCATGTTTTATTGTTGATCCTTCATCAATTCCCAAATGTTTATACACTCCCTCTTGCTCAAGTTCTTTTATATCACATTCTTGTCCCAAACTGATGTTTTCTTGGTGCTGTAGTTTTCCTGCTTTAAAGCTTGCTTTTGCACATTTATCAAAACCAAATGACATTCTTATCTTCTTCCGGCTGCTCCCATTAGGGGTTGCCACAGCAGATCAGCTGTTTCCATTTCTTCCTGTCCTCTGCATCTTGCTCTGTCACACCAACCACCTACATGCCCTCTCTCACCACATCCATAAACCTTATCTTAGGCCTTCCTCTTTTCCTGTTACCTGGCAGCTTCATCCTTAGCATCTTTTTCCCAATATACTCTGCATCCCTCCTCAGCACATGTCCAAACCAACATAATCTTGCCTCTCTGGCTTTGTCTCCAAACCTTCCAACCTGGGCTGACCCTCTAATATATTTATTTCTAATCCTGTCCACCCTTGTCACACCCAGTGCAAATCTTAACATCTTTAACTCTGCCACATCCAGCTCTAACTCCTGCCTTTTTGTCAATGCCACTGTCTCCAACCCATATAACATAGCTGGTCTCACTACCCTCTTGTAGACCTTCCCTTTCACTCTTACTGGTATTCGTCTGTCACAAATCACTCCTGACACTCTCCTCCACCCACTCCATCCTGCCTGTACTCTCTTTTTCACCTCTCTTCCACACTCACCATTACTCTGAACTATTGATCCCAAGTATTTCAACTCATCCACCTTTGCCACCTCTACTCCCTGCATCCTCATCATTCCTCTAGCCTCCCTCTCATTCACACACATATATTCTTAGTCCTGCTGACCTTCATTCCTCTCCTCTCTAAAGCACATCTCCACCTCTCCAGGGTCTCCACCACCTGTTTCCTACTCTCACTACAGATCACAGTGTCATCTGCAAACAATCATAGTCCACGGGGACTCCTGTCTGATCTCGTCTGACAACCTGTCCATCACCACTGCAAATAAGAAAGGGCTCAGAGCGGATCCTTAATGTAATCCCACCTCCACCTTAAATGCATCCATCACTCCCACCGCAGACCTCACCGCAGACCTCATCGCTGTCACACTACCCTCGTACATATCCTGTACCACTCTTACATACTTCTCTGACACTCCCGACTTCCTTATACAATACCACAACTCCTCTCTAGGCACCCTGTCATATGCTTTCTGTAAATCCACAAAGACACAATGCAACTCCTTCTGACCTTCTCTGTACTTCTCCATCAACATTCTCAGAGCAAACATCGCATCTGTAGTGCTCTTTCCTGGCATGAAACCATACTGCTGATCACTAATCATCACCTCCCTTCTTAACCTAGCTTCCACTACTCTTTCCCATAACTTCATGCTGTGACTGATCAGTTTAATCCCTCTGTAGTTACTACAGCTCTGCACATCACCCTTATTCTTAAAAATCGGTAGCAAAACACTTTTTCTCCATTCCTCAGGCATCCTCTCACTTTCCAAGATTTCATTAAACAATCTAGTTAAAAACTCCACTGCCATTTCACCTAAACACCTCCATGCTTCCACAGGTATGTCAATTGGACCAACAACCTTTCCGTTCTTCATCCTCTTCATAGCTATCCTTACTTCCCCTTGCTAATCCACTGCACTTCATGATTCACTATCCACACATCATCCAACCACCTCTCCCTCTCATTCTCTTCATTCATCAGCCCCTCTAAGTACTCTTTCCATCTGCTCAACACACTCTCCTCACTTGTGAGTATGTTTCCCTCATTATCTTTTATCACGCTTACCTGCTGCACATTTTTACTAGCTCTGTCTAGCCAATCGGTACAGGTCCTTTTCTCCCTCCTTAGTGTCCAACCTTTTATACAACTCTTCATACGCCTTATCCTTTGCCACCTCTCTCTTTGCCATGCACCTCATCTCCTTATACGTCTACTTTCTTCATCTCATTGACAATCCCACTTCTTCTTCGCCAACCTCTTTCTCTGTGTTCTCTCCTGAACTTCTTCATTCCACCACCAGGTCTCCTTGTCCTCCTTCCTCTTTCCAGATGTCACACCAAGCACCCTTCTAGCCATCTCTCTTACTAGCTCTGCTGTAGTTACCTAGCTATTCGGTAACTCTTCATTGCCACCCATTGCCTGTCTTACCTCTTCCCTGAACATCACCTCACAATTACCCTTTTTCACTTTCCACCATTTGATCCTTGGTGCTGCCCTCACACTCATCCTCCTTTTCTTGATCACCAATGTCATCCTACAAACCACCATCCTATGCTGCCTAACTACACTTTCCCCTTCTACCACTTTACAGTCTCCAATCTACTTCAGACTGGCCCTTCTACATAAGATATAATCTACCTGTGTGCATCTTCCTCCACTCTTGTATGTCACCCTATGCTCCTCCCTCTTGTTAAAATATGTATTCATCACAGCCATGTCCATCCTTTTCGCAAAATCTGCTACCATCTGACCTTCTGCATTCCTTTGCTTAACACCATACCTACCCATCACTTTCTCATCCCCTCTGTTCCCTTCACCAACATGCCCATTGAAATCTGCTCCAATCACCAGTCTCTCACCCTTGGGTACAGTCATCACCACTTCATCCAACTCGCTCCAAAATTTTCCTTTCTCATCCATCGCGCACCCAACTTGTGGAGCCTATGCACTAACAACATTCATCATTACACCATCAATTTCCAGCTTCATAAACATCACTCTATCCGACACTCTTTTCACCTCCAAAACACTTAGCATACTGTTCCATCAGGATAATGCTTACACCATTTCTCCTCCCATCCACACCATGATAAAACAATGTGAAACCGCCTCCGATACACCTAGCCTTGCTCCCCTTCCATCTGGTCTCTTGCACACATAATATACCAACCTTCCTTCAGTCCATCATATCAGCTAGCTCTCTCCCTATACCAGTCATACTGCCAACATTCAAAGTTCCAACCCTCACTATCACAGTCCTAGCCTTTACCTGCCTTCGGGCATGCCTTCCCCATCTTCTCCTCCTTCGACCAACAATAGCCCAATTTCAACCAACACCCTGTTGGCCAACAGTACTGGTGGCGGTCGTTGTTAACCCGGGCCTCGACCGATCCGGTATGTATTTCAAATGACATTCCTATATCATCAGTAAAGGGTATGACAGCTTGCAGTTGTGCTTTCAGTTTCTCATCTGATGAGCAATACAGTTTTAATTCACCGACAAAGAGAAGATGAGAAGTCTTTACACCTTGTTGTTTTCTAGGAGCCATATTATAGCCATGGCCTAAGCTGTTACATAGACAGCTTAATGGGTTAAGGGCAAGACAGAATAACAGCAGTGAGAGTCACCCTGGAATATCCCGCTTTGAATTTTTATCCCTGGAATAATAGGTTCATAGGTTGGTACTAGGCTATCAGCCCTAGCGCCTATACAAGCCTAGCCATAACAATTCCCTGGCTATAATTTTTATTTGTCCTTTACCGTGGCTTAATTGCAAAATGGTCTGCCACTGTTTCATGGTCACTGTAATGTAGTCAATCAGTGTAGAGTGTATCTTATACATTTTAAGCAGTCTTTTATCCGTGAATGTGGGATATAGTCAATCCATGCCATACTTAGATTCTTCCCCTGTTTACAGTTCTCCACTGTGACCTTATTTAACAACAAATGATCCTTTGTTCCATATGACTTTCTTTTATTGCCCATTTGTTCTACTGCCATAATTGAGTTTTCTTCTAAATGACTATAAACTGTCTGCATCAATTCCAGTGTATAGTTTATACATCGTCGCAAGGCAAGTTATTGGTCTATAGTTTTTAGGGTAGCTTGCAGGTTCACTCTTTAGCAGAATAAATGAGGCGGCACTTAAATAACAGCACAGTAAGTTAATAAAATAATAAATGTAATCAATGTTAAGCGCTTTTCGTTTGTGTAGCTTACACAAACTTCTTCAGACATGTAATAGCAGATAGAGTGTGCCTTATAAACACAACAGGCATCAGCTTAACGAAGCAATTAAACACTGTTGCTTTAATATTTTTATTTTTCGAATTTATGGTTCTTATGTATTTTTTAGTTGCCTTTTTAGTTTTCATGTAGGAGGTTTAACACACAGCAGCCTGTACCATAAGTGGTTCTGTACTACTATTATTATTACTATCAGTACTACTTTTTAGTATAGCTTCTTTAAAAGTATTTTATTGTTTAATTGCTTCGTTAAGCTGATGCCTGTTGTGTTTATAAGGCACACGCTGTCTGCTATTACATGTCTGAAGAAGTTTGTGTAAGCTACACAAACGAAAAGCGCTTTACATTGATTAAATTTATTATTTTATTAACTTACTGTGCTGTTATTTAAGTGCCGCCTCATCTGTTCTGTTTCATTTTTGTGCTTAACACTTTGTTGTAGCCTCTAGTCCGTTCACTCTTTAGTAGCATTGTTTTTCCTGTTGTTAGCCAGGTCGGTGTCTGGTAAGGGTGCGCATATAAATAGTTCTTACTCATAGCTAAATCTTCATGCAAAGATGTTAATACTTTTAACCAGAAGTTAGGTATTGCATCTTGGACTGGGATTTTCCCAACTGGAGGCTTTCCTTAACTTTGTTTCAGTTTCTCTGGGTTTTACTTCATCCCATTTCATATCCTGTACCTTTAAACTTCTTTTTTTTTTTTACTACTTCTATCCATTTAGCATCGTTATGTTCCACAGGATCTTCATAAATACTTCTCCAAAAGGTATCTATTTCTTCTTTTTTTGGTTGTATTTCAATTCCTTTTACCTTGTTTCCCAACTCTCTATAAAACATTTTGGGGTCATCAATAAATTGCTTATTTTATACTTTTCCTTTATATTTATCTGTGTATCTTTTAAGTTTTTCTGCCTCTTCTGAGGTATGCATCCCCAATATATGTTTAATAATGTAGTAAAAAAAATCAGTTTCTTTGTGTAGCTAAAATAAACACTTCGAACACTAATGTGGAATCTCAAATAGTGCTGTCTCTGATTTTATAGAAAGGGGTTACAACACTAAAAGTGTGGAGAACACATAAAAGTCATGTCACACAAGGAAACCATAGCTAAGCCAGTCTTTTTAGCTAATACATCAAATAAACATACTAAAAACAGTTAACTAATATACCAAAATGTATGCTCACATTTAATAACAATACAAATAATGTGAGACGTATAATAAACAAAATTTGGCATATTCTGCAAGACGTTCCAGAATTAAGTTCTATTATATCTGATAGACCGAGTTTTAGATACAAAAGAAGTCAAAATTTAAGTAATATGCTCTGTTATAAAAAACAAACACATACATTTAAAGCATTTAATAAAAAGGGTACTTTTAAATTTAGTAGATGCTTATTCTGTAAGTGTGTATGTTGCAATTCTTTTGTTCATCCTGTTACAGGCATATGGTATACAGACTGTGGTACCAGGAATCTTGTTTATTTAGCCACATGTCAACTCTGCCAAGCATACTATGTAGGGAAAACTAATCAGAAATTTAAAATGCGTATTGGGATTCCTATTTTTTGATATTAGAAGGGAAAATCCAGTGAATGCCTTATTTTAAACATAGAAAAGAAAAAGGCATAAATCATCATTTTTACGTTTCATATACTAAAAGTGATATCTAACTCAGTGCAAAGTGGTAATATAATATACCACACAGAGACAGAGGAATTTTACTTGACACTTTGTTTAGTTGCACATGTTAATGTTTGTTTAAAGCCTTTATTAGTGGAATTTCAGGAGAATGTGTTATCATGTGACTTGCTGCTTTAAATAGTTGTACAGTTATCTACTTAATTGTCATGCCTGATGAAGCCTTAATCGCTGAAAGTGAACGTTTTCTAACTTGTAAGAGGAGTTTTATAACTAGTGGATTTTACCTGTGGACGTTCGATTCTCAGTTAGAGCGTCTTCTGTATAGTGACATGCGTGAATGAGCGTTCCTTTGTTGAAGGTTGTGCGTTAGGCCCGGCAAGCCAGTACGTAAAAATCTACTGCCAATCATTAGCGGACTGGAGTTCCGATGTGGCGACCCCTAACCGGGAAAAGCCGAAAGACACAAAAACGCACAACCTTCAACAAAGGAACACCCGTTCACGCATGTCGCCACACAGAAGACGCTCTAACTGAGAATCGAATGGGAAACGTCTAACTGTGAGGTGACAAAGCTACCGCAGCACCACCACCGCAGTATAGTAATTTTGTATTATACAGTGCAAGTGACTGCTTGCGTATGTGACATTTAAGAATTTGAGTTATGTATGCATTCATGGACAGTATGGGTAGCCATAGATGAAATGGGAGTGAGGGGGGAGACAAGTACCCTACACATCCCTCTGCACCCTCATGTTTAATATACAAGGTCACACAATCACAGGGTATGCTTATCCATATTTTAGCTTGGTGTAGTATGCAGTCACCACTCCTTTATGGAGGTAAGTCCATTCTCAAGACAGACTGTCAGTTCCCTACATATCTTGTCCTCCCTATCAAATATTAGAAGACTTGGGGAATATTAAAAATGGGCTGTTATCTAATCCCACAGTTAGGCACATTTTGGAGGAACAACTTATTTAGGAAGACATTAGTTTTAAAGTGTTATAAATCCACATCAAAGAGCATTCTTAAATCAGAGGCTGCTTTATAAAGAAATCTAGTGTATATTGAAGTATAGGATCTATCATCCTGTGGATATAATTGTAGAAATTAACTGAAATGTACTAATTTTGTTGTATAAGGTTGGTCTATAAAAAAATGCAGATCTCACTTTAAGAAGTAAATGAGAATGAATGTTAACAGATTGCTGTGAAATAAAAGGATTATGTAAAACAGTAATAAAGCTTCCTGTTTGAAGTCTTTGTAGCAGAGCTGCTGAGGGGTTTTAATATTTTAAATAAAAGTTCAGTTTCAACTTTATAGGCAAAAGTGTTGTGTGAATATGTATGATAATTGAGTGAAGTAGTAAGTTATTCTACATCTACATCTAATTGTAAAATTCAGAAGAGAAAGACCAAAATGTATCTTTGTCAACCCTTGGTAGCTTGTAATGGTGATGTCTCAAACTCTTGGGTCCTTGAGTTGTACCCATGTGAAAATAAAATATATATATATATAATATTGCCAAAAATAGGGTTGTATTTCCAGTTTAGTTTCAGATTACTTCTTCAGCCTGATCTCTGAAATCTTTCCTTTTTCTGGAGCAGTTATGTTTTAATATTCCAGCTTTTGATTCAAACTTCCATACCCCAATATAAAAATATGAATGTTGCTTCTGCTAAGTGTGAAGCAATTTTTTAATGATTATCTCCCATCAGGCAGTATTTTTTTCTGTTTGATTTTTATTTTATTTATTTATTTATTTTTTTTAAGTCATCTGTGTCTGCTGACCCATCAGTCAGCTGTCACTGCTAGTTCTTTCCCCATCACTAAGTCAAGAGCAGTCTGTAACAAGCTGTGAGGTGTATTTTTATGCCCTCTCCAGCATCCCAGCAATGGGCATAAGTTTCAGCCTTAACCTCAACCTATGTCTGGGGCATGATATCAGTACCACAGTAGAAGTCACTATGGTTTACTCATGCAAGTGCACTCTCCCATTCATTGTCCGTGAGGATTAATCCAAAATGGCTTATTGCTCTTCTCTACACTCTTCGTGCAATGACACCCCTCCTTTGAGGGATTGTGATATTGAATTTGCCACCATGACATTTTATATATAGGTATAACTGAGATGTTAGAATGAATGGAAAGTTGACTGTAAAAACCTTAACCATGTGAGGTCAAATGCAGCAATGTCGATACACTCGGTAAAAGAAACATTGTTTTTTTTTTTTTATGGAGGGGCAAGCCCCCTTGCACCCTATTAATTATATGTTCTAACTCCCAAGATTATCCAAGCGTTTGAGACATCACCATTACAAGCTACCAAGGGTTGACAAAGATGCATTTTGGTCTTTCTGTTCTGAATTTTACAATTGGATGCAAAGCTGGGGAAAGGGCATATTCCCCCAACTCCAGTTGTGTGATCTTACCTGTAAACCATTTGTTTAGTTAACCAAACAGATGATTGACTACCTTACTGTCCTGGGTAGTCATATATGTAATGTGTGTGTGTGATTTCCCTTTACCCCACTGTAGTGCGAACTTGGAGTTGGTATATTGAAGTTGGGGGGTGCAGGGGGTGAAGCCCCCTGCATAAAATAGTTTTTAGAGGTTTTTTATTTTTTTTTTTTACGTTCCCTTTGAATCTTTGATGGTTTGAAACTCGATGTTCTGGTCTTGATGATCAGAATTTCGATGTTTCAAGCTTTCGATGATTCAAAGTGGAACTATATGTGTGTGTGTGTGTGTGTGTGTGTGTGTGTGTGTGTGTGTGTGTGTGTGTGTGTGTGTGTGTGTGTGTGTGTGAAGAGGGCTGTGCAGAAGAGATGCCCTTGCAATGTGACAGATCTGATGCGCTTTGGCAAGGAAGAGTGGGGAAGTATTGCCAAGTCAAGATGTGCCATGCTGATAAGACTCCTACCCAAGAAGACTGAATGCTGTAATTAAATCAAAAGGTGCTTCAACAAAGTATTAGTTTAAGGGTGTGTACAGTTAAGCAATCAGCTTTTTGTATGTTTTTTATTTTTTATATTTTTCTCCTAACAGATTTGTTTGTTTTTCAATTGAATTGTACAGATTATAGGTCACATTAAAGGTTGGAACATTTTTGACATTATTTATTGTGGTCTCATTTTTTATACCACAAAAATCTGGCATTTTAACAGGGGTGTGTACAGTTTTTATATCCACTGTACAGATCGACATTGTCTTCAAAAACACGTGATATCTGTATAGGAGCTCGTGTAAATTAAACTCCTATACAACATATCACGTTTTTGCAGGGGGGCAAGCCTCCCTGCACCCACTACACCCCCTGCTAACAGTATATTCTAAATCCGAGATTGCACTACAGTGAGGATATGGATGAATTTCCAAACTTCACTGTACCGTGATCTCCATACAGTTTGTCAAACACACTTATGCAAATGCACTGTTGTACTCACATAATTGTGTTCGACTTTGCAATGCATTTCACATTTTGTGAAAGACAGTCTGATTTTTGGCATAATACCAGCCGTCCGATTGTCGTTCGCAAAAATGATAGTAAACCATAGATATATATATATATATATATATATATATATATATATATATATATATATATATATATATACATATATGCGTGTGTGTATATATATATATATATATATATATATATATATATATATATGTGTGTGTGTGTATATATATATTATATTATATATATATTATATTATATATATATTATCCTGTTACCAAACACGCAACCCTCAACTCCTGATTTCTCCTCCCCTCCCAGTGCTATACCTCTATCACATAATTTCCTTCACTCTGTCTACTTAATGCTTCCCTATCACTTTCACCTGTCCTTTCCATCCACTGCACTGTCTCCCACTGCAATTACTCTGTATTTAATCTGCTCCCGGCTATGCACCTGCAGATATATTACTTTAATGTGTACTTGAATACACTCTGTGCACCTTTGTAAATATCATTCACTAACCTCTTCACTGAAATATGACATTTATTACATCTGTGTCAGTGATTGTATTTTTTTGCACTGTTGCTTCTATTACCAGTTTCACTCAATGTAATTGTACTGTATGTTTTTTTTTTTCTGTTTATGTGATTATATTTTCTTTGTATGTAACTTTGTGGAACATTTCTCCCTGGGCCTCCACCGAAAATGGGTTCATTTCTGGCCCAGTGGACTTTCCTGGTTAACAAATGCATTAAATAAATAAATAAATGTGTGTGTGCGTGTGTGTGTGTGTGTGTCTGTGTGTGTGTGTCTGTGTGTGTTTGTGGGTGTGTGTGTGTGTGTGTGTGTGTGTGTGTGTGTGTGTGTGTGTGTGTGTGTGTGTGGTGCTATAGAAGCAGTGTTCTTGGCCTTGGATAGCACCTTGAGGACTTGTTTTGGGGGAGGTTATAGATGCAGATATGTGATCTCAGAATACTGGAAGGGAAAGGGGATGAAGTTTGAACGTCATTTTTCTGTAGACTGGCTGTTTTTTAGGTTCAAGTATGTGATATGATTTACTGTTTCCTCTGCACAGTGCTGGGCATCATATCTGAGATTTCTAAAATAGTTAAAGAAAGCTTTGTAATTGTCCTTTGCCTGAGTGGCTATTTTTACTTCCTATCTGGCTTTTGTTGATTTGGTCAGGGTCTAGAGTTCTAATTTAGTTTAGCAAGAGCTTTGTTTTTGCATCTTGAGAGTTACATTTATTTTTACAAGCATTGAGGTTTCTTCAATTAATTGTTCCTGTATATTGCAGTTTATACATCACCTCATGTATGCTGCATGTTTTTAAAATAGACATTGCAGGTAGTACATTTAACTAGAAATCAGATGTTCTTCATCTCACATTGCTGCAGTCATAACCTGTGGGTAGTCCGCTGTCCTCGGTCGGCCCGAATACCAAAGTATTAGGCTGGCGTCAGTCATGGGCGCTCAGATCTGACGTCAGTGCGTCCCGGTATTAAAGCGCATGACCGACGTCATATCCTCAGTCTTTTTTGCCGCATGGTCCGAAGCAGAAGCAGCGTTTGCAAGTGCCGTTCGGCGTTCTGAAATTTTCGTATTTCGAGTTTCAGACCGAAACCAAGTTGGGCTAAGTACCCCGTTGGGGAATATTTTTGTTTTTTCTTGCCTCAGTTAATTCCGGATGTCAGAAAAAGTGAATAATTGTATTTCTTGTGGGAAACAGATACCGCATAGTGATTGCCACTCTCTCTGTATTCCTTGTTTGGGGCCTGAGCACGACGTAGTCGGGAGTCGCTTTTGTGCTAGGTTTAATAAGCGCACCATTAAACGTAGGTTAGTTTGCGCTAGGCTTGTCTTTGGTAAGCGGTGTAATTACAATATGCCGTCGGATACTCCGACGCCCGCTTCTGCTAAGAAGCGCAAGGAAAAATCGTTAAGGTCCAAGCAGGATGAGTCGTCCGTTCCGGACGCCGGTTCTTTAGAAACTACGCTGGAATCTGTAGATCCAGCCGAGGTTTCAGCTGAGTCTCAGGGGGAGACGTTAATTTTGCAAGATGTGGCCTCTCAGGAGTCAGGTCAGGCTGAGGGGGCCTCTCAGGTTGCTGTACTTCCTTCTTTGCCTAAGGTGGTTAGGCCTTCTCCTTCAGTCTCTAAGGTACCTTCTAAGGGCAGGCCTGGTTTGCCTTCCTCAGGTGTCAGTCCTAGTTCTGCAGGCTCTGTGCCTAAAAAACACATGCTTAAAATGGCAGAAGATTTAATTTCCTTAATCAGGGGTTCTATGCCCCCTCCAGATAAGAGGTCCTGGGTGGAGCCAGAAGTGGAAAGTTTGGAACAGGCTTCAGATTACTCAGAGTCTTCGGCTGAAGACACTCAGGATTTTCCTCCTTATTCAGATTCGGACGCAGAGGATTCCAGTCCTTCTGCTTCTCCTCCGGAGGATTTTTCCTTCTCAGAAACCTTGCATTCTATGAGGGAGCATTTTAAATGGGAAGGTCAGGATTTCTCGGATTCCCGAAAGAGGCTTAGGGAATTTTTGTTTTTACCTCAACATCGGCCCTTAGCTATACCTCCTGTTTTGGATGTTGTTCAGGATGTTTTCTCTGAGGCTTCCCTTAATCCAGACTCTTTGCCTCCTGCGCCAGTTAAACCTGATAGGTATTACAGAGTGCCTGAGGCTCATAAATATCTGTATAAGAGCCCAAGGGCTGACCCAGAAACTATTAGTCAGGGACCTAAGGGTGTCAGGGCTTCTGTTGTAAAGAATCCAGTTCCTATGGATAAAGATTCTAGAGCTTTGGATAGGTGGGGTAAAAAAGTGTACACCTCTTCCACTCTAGCAATGAGGGCTTTGAATTGCCAGTTTCATATGTTAAAGTACCAGAATTTTCTCCTTACTCAATTAAAATCTAAGGTAGATGCTTTGGCAGAGGGCATAGAGTGTAAGGAATTACAGGAGTTGGTTCATGCCTCTGATCAGGTGGGTAAGCATTTTTTGCAGTGTGGTTTCGATGCTTTACAGGCTTCTTCCAGGGTGGCTGCCACTGGATCAGTTATTCGCAGGCACGCCTGGCTTAAGGATCAGAATTTGTCAGAGCATGTTAAAGCTAGAATTTTGGATGCTCCTTTACAGTCTGAAGTTTTGTTTGGTCCTCCTGTGGAGTCTGTCTTAAGAAAATGGAAGACAAGGCTAAGTCTATGCAGACTGTTAAAGATTTTTTGCAGGTGCAGCCCCCTAAGTTTAGCAGAAATTGGCCTACTAAGGGATGGGCTTACCCTTCTTCTGATTTACAGTCTAGGGGCAGATCTAGACGTGGTAGGGGCAGAGCTCAGGGTTCTTTCAGGTCTAGAACGTGGAGTTCCCCTGTACAATCTACAAGTGAGGACAGGGGCCAGTCCTTTCGTAAACAGGCCCAATGACCTGCATCTTCAGCTGCCAGATCCCTCCTGTCTGGCAGCTCCTTTGGGAGGAAAGTTAGCACTTTTCAAGCAAAACTGGCTTTTAGTCACCCAGGACAAATGGGTATTGGACATTATAAACCGAGGCTACAAGTTTTATTTCCACACATTGCCTCCTTTCAAAGGCATGCCAGACGTTCCTCCTCAGCAAAGAGTAGAGGCTCACAAACAGATTTCTTTACTTCTTCAAATGGGGGCTATACAGCAGGTCCCTATGTCAGAAGTGGGCCTAGGATTTTATTCTCGCCTGTTTCTTGTACCAAAGAAAGGAAACACTTGGAGACCAATTTTGGATTTATCTATCCTCAACACATACCTGGACATTCCAAAATTCAAAATGTTGACGTTGCAACAACTTCTGCCTCTGTTGGGCAAAGATCACTGGATGGTAACTCTGGATCTCAGAGGCTTATCTTCATGTTCCTATCAGACCCAGTTGCAGGAGATTCCTGCGTTTTCGGGCTGGGACTTTACATTATCAGTTCTCTGCATTGCCCTTTGGCTTATCTACTGCGCCCAGGGTGTTCACAAAGGTTCTGGCTCCGGTGATAGCCTTCTTAAGGTTAAGAGGAATACACATTTATCCTTATTTGGACGATTGCCTGATTCTTGCTCAGGACGAAAACAAGCTTCTTCACCATCTATAGTATGTTATGGCAGTGTTAAGGTGCCTAGGGTATTCTGTGAACGAAACAAAGTCCAGTCTAGTACCCTCTCAGGAAAAGTGCTTTCTGGGTGTGAGACTGAATACAGCTTCCCAGATGGCTTTTTTGACCCCGGACAAGCAAAGGAACCTTACACTTTACTTCCAGCAATTGTCTCTACGGTCCAGGCTGACTGCAAGGACAGTCCTTCAAGCCTTGGGGTTCATGGCATCTTGTATTCTGGTGCTTCCCAATGCCAAACTGCATATGAGGAAGCTACAATGGTATCTCAAAAATGTATGGACACAACACTGCCACGATCTGGACACTGTCATTCAAATAATACCTTGCATTCAAAAGGAATTTTTGTGGTGGGCTCAGGAATGTCACCTAAACAAGGGACTCTCTGTGACCCGACCAGAGGCGAGTCAGATCTTAAAGACAGATGCCTTGGACAAGGCTTGGGGAGAACACCTCAATGGAAAGTGGGCTCAAGACACGTGGCCTGCCAGACTTCAACATTTACATATCAACTTGAAGGAGATGTTAGCAGTCCAGTTTGCATTGATGGCTTTCAAGGATTTACTTCACCCGGGACAAGTGTTGATTCAAACAGACAACACAACTGTCATGTGGTACATCAACAAGCAAGGGGGAACCCATTCGTACCCTCTTTGCAGACAAGCTATGATTCTGTGGGAGACTGCTCTCAGTTTGCACCTCACTCTTCAGGCAAGGTTTCTGCCGGGAGCACAGAACTCCTTAGCAGATGTTTTGAGCAGACAGATGGTGGATCCCCACGAGTGGAAGTTGGATCCTCATGTATTTCGACAGTTGACAGTGATATGGGGACTCCAGACATAGATCTGTTCGCTTCTCCACTAAATTTCCAGTTGCCAAAGTTTTGCACGAAGATGTTTCATCCCACAGCTTGGAAAGTGGATGCTCTATCATTCAGTTGGAGCAATCTTCACGTCTATGCCTTTCCTCCTCTGCCTCTCCTTTCCAAGGTGCTCTTGAAGGTCAGACAAGACAAGCCCTCCATGATTCTAATAGCTCCAGATTGGCCTCGACAGCACTGGTACCCTCTGCTGAGGAGTTTAGTACGGGAGCCTCCTTGGCCTTTGCCTTCAATTCCACACCTTTTGTCTCAGGCGGGCAATCATTTCCTCAATGTCAGGATTCAGTCCCTGCATCTAACAGCCTGGCATATTCTGTTCTAGAACCTGGAGGGTCGAAGCTTCCTCAACAAGTTTTGAATGTTATTTTGGAGGCCAGAAGGCCTAGTACAAGGAAAGTTTATGCTGATAAATGGAGGAGATTCTTTATTTGGAGCACAGCAAGGAGCTTTGATGTTTCCAGGCCTAATTTGAGTGTTTCTCTTCAATATCTTACAGAATTATTAGACAAAGGTTTGTCTTTCTCCTCTGTGAAAGTTCATGCTGCAGCCATTTCTGCTCACTATGACTGTGACCCACCATTATTCTCTCATCCTTTGTTTAAACAATTCCTTAGAGGGGCAAAGAACATAAGACCCCCACGTAGAGCTCCTACTCCTTCCTGGGATCTCAATTTTGTGTTGGAAAAGCTTACTTTACCTCCTTTTGAACCTGCAGCTACGTCTGAGTTAAAGTTTTTGTCTTGGAAGACTGCTTTTTTGTTGGCCATTACGTCTGCTAGAAGGGTATCTGAATTACAGGCTCTCATGGCAGTTGAGCCCTTCCTGATTTTTCATAAGGATAGGGTATCTCTGCGTACTAACCCTACTTTTATGCCTAAAGTGGTTTCAAATGTGGCCTTGAACCAATCTATTCATTTGCCTACTTTTTATGCTGATCCCCAAAATAAAGGGGAGAAAATTTTGCACACTTTGGATATTCACAGGCAGTTGCGTTATTATTTGAGCAGGACTAAAAGTTTCAGACAGTCTCAACAGTTATTTGTTTCTTTTGCTTTGAGCTCTCAGGAAACCTGTTTCTAAACAAACTATTTCTAAGTGGATTGGTCATTGTATTGCCTTTTGTTTTTCTCATCATGGTAAGGAGATTCCGGCTGGAATCAGACCTCATTCCACTAGGGCTACTGCCACTTCTACTGCTTTTGAGGGGGTAGCTACCAAAGATATTTTGGAAGCAGCTACTTGGAGTTCAGTGCACACTTTTTCTAAACATTACCATCTCCCTCTTTATTCCAAATCTAGGGCTGGGTTTGCCACTGCAGTCTTGCAGGGCTTATTAGCAGCTCCCAATGCTTTATGATTTTGCCAACCTCCCTTTACTTTTGCTTTGGGATTCTACCCACAGGTTATGACTGCAGCAATGTGAGATGAAGAACATAGTACAGTTTTGTACCTACCATAAATGTAGATGTTCGAAGATCCACATTGCTGCAGTCCAATTTACCCTCCCTCCTTCACCTCTGTAGTTTGGAGTGGTTGTTTGGTTTGGGTTGTAGATATTGTTTGTACATGGGTTTTGGAGGGTTTTTTTCTATTTTAGGCTGTGGCCTTTCCTTTTGGGCCTTCTGACATCTGGGGCAAGAAAAGACTGAGGATATGTATGACGTCGGTCATGCGCTTTAATACCGGGACGCCTGACGTCAGATCTGAGCGCCCATGACCGACACCAGCCTAATACTTTGGTATTCGGGCCGACCGAGGACAGCGGACTACCCACAGGTTATGACTGCAGCAATGTGGATCTTCAAACATCTACATTTATGGTAGGTACAAAACTGTACTTTTTTAGTAAATCTTGTAATTCCTAAGTGTTAAGCATATCCATTTCAAAATGTAGTAGAAGAATGTACAATTTAGTATGTGAATGAAAAGAACAAGTAGTTAGAAACCCAGCATTAGAGTGGTCCTGTAATTAAGTTGACAGTGACAGGATGTGATGAATAACTGCTGTATTTAAAGACAGAAAAATTAGGCTTTAGGCAGATTAAAGTGATTAAGCCTTGATCTGTAAAAACTAAGTCTTCACATTTGGTACTGAAAGCACAGCAGGTCAAATATCTGTTAAACTATGATGATATTCAGTAGCTTTTTAAATAAACAGAAATCTGCACTTGTTTGCAGTAAGCCATAGTCAGTAATAATTTACAAGGAAGAACAGAAATAAACTGCAAAGTTACTAGCCCTTGAATAGGACAAATGATTGTCAGGAAGCTGTCAAGAGGTGAAGGGAACTGGGACTGAATAAGACACGCAGGTTATGCTTATGAAACTCTGACTTTCTGAAAGTTGGCATTTCAAAAGAATGGGGGGTAAATTCCTTTTTTGTTTGTTTTTTTTGTTTTGCAGGGGGCAAGCCCCCCCCCCCCCTAAACTTAGATATATCAACTCCATGGTCACACCAACTCATAGAAGGGAGAAATCTCCCTAAAAATGAATCATTGCTGGCACACAATTACAAATCACACCAACAATGATTTCTTATAGTAAAAAAATTGTCTGGACTTATGCCATTTCTCTCTTTTTTTTCTGCAAGCTACTGATGCTCAAGCAATTTTACCTCGAACATGTGTAAGGAAGCCAGACACAAAACAATAAAACAAAATGATTACCAGAATGCTGTCTAAAGTGAAATGCATCAAGGGGCTTAAGTCACAAAACAGCAGAACATTTACAGGGTGTATCATTTGTAAATAAATCATAACCATCTAGACTGGAAAGTCTAGGCCTCTTTTCAGTAGGCCTCTTTTCAGTCAGTTATAGATATCTGAGGGGTAAACTTTGTTTAGTCTACAGGGAGGCTCTAGAGTGAAGAATATCTATCTTTACTAAATATTGAATTGTTGAATGCAAACATACTATAACCAGAGGTGCATATTTTGCTTACGGAATTGAAGAGTCAAAGACAGTCTTGAGAGTAAACTGTGTAACACCATCATTGGGTCAACTTTGGATGAGAGTTCTTTTACATATTCGACAGTCTTCTTTACAGATATTTAAAAAACAACTTGATACCTAGTTGGGCCCCAGGGCATATTCATTCATTGAGTAGTCTGTGTTCTGAATGGCCTTTGGCCTTTACGCAGGAATTCACGAACAATTGAGCAAGTTAAGTTATTTTCACTCTATGTAAACTGATGCAATTGTTCAAGAGCATAGTATTGTTTTTCTGTGAAGCTTTGCTACTTTTTAAGGTATCAGAGAAGCTCTTGCAGTCAGTAAACTAAGTAGTTTTTACACATTCAAATAATAACCTGTAATATACTTATGAGAACTTTGCCATTGCTTAAGTAGATATATCTTAGAGCAAAATAGACCTAAAAGGTTGTTTTGAAATAATACCAAGTAGTGGAATAGTGCCCTTTAAATAAAATTAAAAGACATACAAGTATTGGTCTTTAGTTAAATAAGTAGGGAAGCTCCTGAACGGTCCTCAAAATATCTTAGTTAAATAAGATACTGATCTGTTGGGTTATCTTATCTATGTATTAAATGTAATTGAAGAATGTTATCAGCCTTTTAAAAGATTACACAAACATGTTATGTTGCAACTAATTATTAACCTTTATTTTTGTAGTAAGTCAAGAGAATAATGCTATGCATATAAATGATAGACTGTGTTTAATGTTAGATCTGATGTTATCATTTTCATTTATTCCTGAGCAGATGGGTATCGGACCCAACTCTGCCAGTTTTCTTCCAGACTTTAGACCGAACTCTCAAGCTCTTCCCTTACCCATGATGCCCCTTACTACTACTTTACCTTGGATCTTGTTTGCTACCGTAACGGTTCGGACACAAATCACGCTCACTTGAGTTGTAGGATATCTTTTTTGGTAATATTTGTAAGTAAAAGATTTTTCTTCCTCCAACTATTCCTTCCTTGCTGGTTACCTGTGTCCCTCCCTTCACCTTACAGTTTTTCTTTAGCTAGCTTAGTTTTCTACCTAGCTCGTATTTCTGCCTTTCTTGGGTAATTCATTTACCATTGTTGGTAACTTCTCTGCATCTTGTACCATTTATATTAGGGTAGTGTTATGATTGCCATTGTTGATAACTCTTTCCTTCTGCTTTCTTTCTTTAAAAAAAGAAAAAATTTGGCCTTCTCCTTTCTTTACTATGGTAGAGAAGCCAACCGGTTTTAAGAAGTGCGCTTCCTTTGGGCACAAGATACCGAATTCTGATGCCCAAAGGGAGATCATTATTGTTTAGGCCCTAGTCACCTGGATTCCCCCTGTAAGATTTGTGTGGGATTTAATTTCAGAGCCATTAGAGATAGGAGGATCAAGCTAGTTCTTAAGAGCCTTCTTCCTGCTTCAACTCCTTCTTCCTCTGCTTCGGCATCAGGGGCTCAAACCCCCTCAAAAAAAAAAGATTGTCTTCAGTGCCAAGGGAGCGTAGGAAAGGCTGTCCCTCTTGGTCTCTGAAATCCACTCCAATCAGAGGCACCAGCCACACTTGCTAAACATTCAGATCTGACCTCATCGACTCAGAGTCCTTCTATTGCTAAGTCACCTTGACCCTAGAGCCCTCTCTTCTCTTTGGAGCTGATTACTCCATAGCTCTGATCTCCATTTTGACAACAAACTCTCATCCTTCTTCCACCTCGTCATCCATGAGGTCCTCCTAAGGTCTGTATGAAGCTGATGTGGATAGGATGATGAGGAAATTTCTCGGGGCTCAGATTCAGATGGGGGTTTTACCGGCTCCATCTCCCATCGGATCCATGAGCCTTCAACCAGTTTCCCATCCCATCATCTTTCCGTCTCAAACCCAGCCAGTGATTTCGGAGCTGTTGGTTCTGAAGATAGCTTCATCTTCAACTCCGACCATATCCCTGACTTGTTCGGCACCAACCCTCCCTTGAGCAGGATGAGTTTCTGAGCTGAAGCACTGGTGTTGGATCTGGGGGAGGGATGTCTTCGACTCCAACAGTCTTGGAGATGTCACTTCCCCTCAGAGCCTTGGCACTGGACAGCTTGGGTATGACTCCTTCCTCAGAGTAGAGGTCCGGGCAGGGTTGGGGCTTGATAGCACAGGGAGTTTCGGCAACGGTGAAGTTGGTCCCCCTGCTTTTCAGGTGGTCGAGATGGTATTGTCATCCAAGAACATACTCAGCTCTTACTTTCTTGGAATCCTAACCCCATTCCCCCTTTGGATCCAGCTTCTGAGCCTCGTCTACCTATTCCACAGGGAGAGCCAGCCCATATAAGCCTCCAGGCAGTTCCAGTTCAGGAGCTTCCCATCTCTTCCGATACCTCTCCAGACCATCCCACTGAGGAGGTTCCCCAGAAGAAGCTGTGTGAAAGGAGACACTTAGATTCCCCTTAGGAATCTCTTACTGACGACACCAATTTTGTTGAAGGGGAAGGGTCCCCAGGTCACCACTGGAAGACATCACCCGCAGAGACATTCTAGAGATCTTTCGCCAAAAAGGTGGTTTGGTCCTTTGAACCCCCTTCCTGGGAGGATTCTGTGTTCCTAGAAGCTTTCGGGTCTGGCCCTTCTGTGTGTTGGTTTACCCACCCCCCGGAGGATGACTTAATAGATCTTGTCTCCTTCTGGGCTTGGAAGGAACCAGACACCGTAGAACCTATTCACTGTCACCCGGAGAAGATCCTAGCTCCACCCAAGGACAGTCCCTTTGGAAGTAAGGTAATTTCTTTAGATACCATGGTTGTTGCGGCACCCACCAAAAAAGAACTAGCAGACCAGACCTCCTCTGTCCATCCCGCTAACAGATTGTGTAGGGCTTTGCACAGGTTTGGAAGGTTCATCTGTGGTCTTTGCATTATGTTCGCTGAATTATTTGGCACATTTTACTAGATTACGGAGGGACTTGATTAAGGAACTCTTAAGTCTAACCCTGGGTCCATGTCAGTAGAGGAACAAAACTTTTTTCCTCACAGCTGGCCACCCTCTAGTCCATCTCATCTGTGTCCATGAAGGTAATCTCTCTTGTAGCTGAAGGTTCATGACAGGCTGTGAGTTGAAGGAAACCTGCTTGGATGCATTTGTGTGATTTCGCGGAACCGTTCAATTCGTCTTTCATCAATGCTTCCTTTGATGGATCTTCCTTGTTTGGGCTCACTGCTAAAGACGCACTTTCCTTGAGTGAACAAGATGGAAAGACTTTGTCTGCGTGGGAATCTGTTTTTTCTACCCCACAAAGATCCTTTTCCAGGAATCAACATGGCTGGGAAAAAGATATGGTTCTGAAAATCCCAAGGTCCTTTACAGGTTTCAAGAGGTGAAAAATTTCTCCCAAAGGCAGAGGGGGAAGTAATAATGGAAGACACTGCCCTTGAGGCAGAGGAGGTCCGCCAAACCAAGGGTTCTGAGATTTTTTTTTGTTGAATAGGCCCTTTCAGCTCTCCTAAAGGGTTTTCCAACTGTTTTTCTCTGGAGGCAGTCGGGGGGGGGGGGTGCTTGTCTTTGCACTCAGATGCCTGGACAGCCATCACAAAATATTCTTGACTACAAAGAATCGTATCAGAGGTTATTTCATTCCCTTTTTACAAACTTCACCATCCAAACAAAAATGTCTCCACGATGTGCCACCAAATCAGCAGGAGTTAGCAGCTCTAGAAATTCAAAAGCTGCTGGGCAAAATAGTCATCTAAGAGGTCCCACCGGACCAACAAGGATGCGGAGTTTACTCAAGGTTCTTTTTAGTGCCAAAGAAAACAAGGGACTAGGGACCACTTCTAGATATCAGTCATCTGAATTGGTTTGTAAAGAACTCCAAGTTCTGGATGGTCACTGTACAGTCCGTTCTCCCTCTTCTGAGGTAGGACTTCTGGATGTGCTCCATAGATCTCTAGGATGCATACTATCACATCAAAATAAACAGATGTTCTCAGCGGTACATGTGCTTTTGGTTGTGGGCCAGTCATTAATAGTTCAGAACTCTGCCCTTTAGTCTCACCACAGCTCCCAGGGTGTTTACCAAATGTATGGCAGTGGTAGTAACTTTTCTCAGACAGCATAGATCCAGATTGTTTACTTGTTTGGATGACTGGCTCCTTACTCTCCAACCAGACACCGTAGAACCTATTCACTGTCACCCGGAGAAGATCCTAGCTCCACCCAAAGACAGTCCCTTTGGAAGTAAGGGAATTCCTTTAGATACCATGGTTGTTGCGGCACCCACCAAAAAAGAACTAGCAGACCAGACCTCCTCTGTCCATCCCGCTAACAGATTGTGTAGGGCTTTGCACAGGTTTGGAAGGTTCATCTGTAGTCTTTGCATTATGTTCGCTGAATTATTTGGCACATTTTACTAGATTACGGAGGGACTTGATTAAGGAACTCTTAAGTCTAACCCTGGGTCCATGTCAGTAGAGGAGCAAAACTTTTTTCCTCACAGCTGGCCACCCTCTAGTCCATCTCATCTGTGTCCATGAAGGTAATCTCTCTTGTAGCTGAAGGTTCATGACAGGCTGTGAGTTGAAGGAAACCTGCTTGGATGCATTTGTGTGATTTCGCGGAACTGTTCAATTCGTCTTTCATCAATGCTTCCTTTGATGGATCTTCCTTGTTTGGGCTCACTGCTGAAGACGCACTTTCCTTGAGTGAACAAGATGGAAAGACTTTGTCTGCATGGGAATCTGTTTTTTCTACCCCACAAAGATCCTTTTCCAGGAATCAACATGGCTGGGAAAAAGATATGGTTCTGAAAATCCCAAGGTCCTTTACAGGTTTCAAGAGGTGAAAAATTTCTCCCAAAGGCAGAGGGGGGAGTAATAATGGAAGACACTGCCCTTGAGGCAGAGGAGGTCCGCCAAACCAAGGGTTCTGAGATTTTTTTTTTTTTGAATAGGCCCTGTCAGCTCTCCTAAAGGGTTTTCCAACTGTTTTTCTCTGGAGGCAGTCGGGGGGGGGGGGGGTTGGGGGTTGGGGGTTGGGGGTGCTTGTCTTTGCACTCAGATGCCTGGACAGCCATCACAAAATATTCTTGAGTACAAAGAATCATATCAGAGGTTATTTCATTCCCTTTTTACAAACTTCACCATCCAAACAAAAATGTCTCCACGATGTGCCACCAAATCAGCAGGAGTTAGCAGCTCTAGAAATTCAAAAGCTGCTGGGCAAAATAGTCATCCAAGAGGTCCCACCGGACCAACAGGGATGCAGAGTTTACTCAAGGTTCTTTTTAGTGCCAAAGAAAACAAAGGACTAGAGACCACTTCTAGATATCAGTCATCTGAATTGGTTTGTAAAGAACTCCAAGTTCTGGATGGTCACTGTACAGTCCATTCTCCCTCTTCTGAGGTAGGACTTCTGGATGTGCTCCGTAGATCTCTAGGATGCATACTATCACATCAAAATAAACAGATGTTCTCAGCGGTACATGTGCTTTTGGTTGTGGGCCAGTCATTAATAGTTCAGAACCCTGCCCTTTAGTCTCACCACAGCTCCCAGGGTGTTTACCAAATGTATGGCAGTGGTAGCAACTCATCTCAGACAGCATAGATCCAGATTGTTTACTTGTTTGGATGACTGGCTCCTTACTCTCCAACCAGGCATCTACTAGAGGAAATCAAGGATTATTACTCCATCTGTGTCAGTACCTGGGGATCACAGACAAGTCTCCTCAAGCCTCATCTTCAGCTGGTTCAAGTCTTGGACTTCATAGGAGCTCACCTGGACACTGTCAGTTAATTGGCCTTTCTACCCCAAAACAGAATTCATACTTTGAGAGTTCGTCAGTCAGGTCCTGTCACATCCTTCTTCTCCTGCAAAACTAGTACTCCGAGCTTTAAGTTTGATGGTTGCAGTGATTACTCTTCTACCCACTGCTCACTTTCACATGTGAATTCTCCAGTGGACTATGGCATTACATTGGTTGATTCTTTTACAACCACTAAATCATTCTGTTAAGCTTTCCTGGGTTTGCAGGGATTCCCTATTTTGGTGGATCCAGCCCAACAACATTTTTTAGGGGCACCTCTTTATTCTTCCTCCTCCAAAGGTCATGTTGACCATGGATGCCTTCCAAATGGGGTGGGGTGGGGGGCATTTATTGTGACAGACTGTTCAGGGTACGTGGTCCCCAGAAGAGACCAATTTGCATGTAAATGTCTTGGGTATATGAGTGGATCTTTTAGCGTTGCAGGCCTTTCATAGCTCTCATCCTCTAGGGACAGTTGCTGTCCAGACAGACAGTATGTCATGGTCCATTAACAATTGCGGGAACCAGGTCCTACCCTCTTTGCTGAGAAGCGATGAGAGTCTGACACTGGACGATCTCTTTCAACCGCTTTGTAATAGCAAAGCACATACCAGGGAGAGCCAACGTTCTAGCAGACAAGCTCAGCAGAACTGTTCTGATTCCTCATGAGTGATTTCTCAAGCATGAGGTGTCAGAAAAGATCTTCCTCAGTTGGGGTCAGCCTTGCTGTGATCTCTTTGCCTTGCCCCTCAACAAGTGCAGCAGGTTTTTTGTCCTAATCCACTCAGACAGGAGTCAATGAGAGATGTTCTAGTTCACGTTTGGCCGTCAGGTCTCCTATATGCTTACCCCCCCCACACACACACACACACACACAACTGTAATCTCCAAATTTCTTCAGAAAGTACTACGGTTGAAGAGCAAGGTTATCGTCATTGCCCTTTTCTGGACTAGTTTGTTTTCCCTTCCTGTGGCCTCACCTTCTGTGTTCCCCTTGGACACTGGACCCCATTCCGGATTTGTTTTTTCATTTCTCAAGGATGATTCACCCAGACGTTCTAGGCCTCAAGTTGACCTTATGGTTTCTTCAGTTCCAATGTTGGCTAGACATTTCAGGCTTTCTTCTCCAGTTCGCCAAATATTAATACCTTCCCAGAAACATGCAACCAGGAAACTGTACAAGAGTAAATGGAGAGATTCTTTATCTGGGTGCAACAGATGCAATTAGATCCTTTTACTGCTCCCATTCTTGCTGTTTTGGATTTCCTGGTATCTATTTTCAAAGAGGTGATAGCTGAATTTGATGGTGGAAAAACTAACAGCTATCTCTAAGTTATCACAATGGAGATTATTCTTCTCCTCTAATTTCAACCAGACTATGTAAAGCTTTTCTTAAAGGTATTTTTCTACTTAGACCTCTGATTAAAGGTCCTACTCCACCTTGGGATCTCAACAGTAGTGTTACAAAGCTTGGTTCAGCCTCCCTTTGAGCCTCCAGCTAAATCTGACCTCAAATTTCTTTTGTGGAAAACAGTCTTCCTAGTGGCTACTACTTCTGCCAGGCGAGTTTCTGATTTCCAAACACACTCTACAAAAATGCATTATTTAATTTTCCATGAAGATAGTCACTTTACATACTAATCTGTCTTTCCTACCAAAGATTGCTTCTGAAACAAACATCAATCAGGTCATATATTTACCAGTATTCTTTCCAAAATTTTCCAGTAAAGGGGAGTACATGCTTCACCTTTTGTATGTACATAGACGGCTTCATTTTTGTATGCATAGAGCAAAGGATTTTCAGAAAACTGACCAACTCTTCATTTCCTTTGCCTGTCACAAGGGAAAGTCTGTTTCTAGACAAATGGATTTCATATTGTATTTGTTATGATTATTCCTTGAAAGGTTTGCCTTTGACAAGATGCCCAAAAGCTCATTCTACTAGATCTGTGGCCACATCTGCTGCTTTCTGGGCAAGAGCTTCCATTGATGATAATTGTGCTTCAGCCACTTGTCCAGTGCTCATGTCTTTATTGCTCATTACAAGTTGGATATCATCTCCAGAAAACAGGGCTGCCTTTGGTTCTGTGGTATGCTGGGACATCCTTTCATGAGGGCCACCCAAGGTTATCATAGCTGGGGACTCTGTCCAATCCATTGAGGAATGAATGAAAATGATAACATTGGGTTTAAAAGTTATGTACTCATCATAACCATGCATCTCTATTGTCGATTTTCATTCTTCCTCAGCTCCCTTTATCTTCTCTTTGGGAGTGACCTGATGCTTTGGAACCACCGTTTCTGTTTGAGCCCCCTGTGTTATTCTTTCTCTTGTTATACCTTTTTGGTTTGAGTAGATTGTAGTGACAGCAAACTCAATCTGAGTTAAAGCATTAGTTAGGAGCATTGTGGGTAAGGGAGGAGTTTGAGCGTCCAAACCAGAGTCTGAAAGAAAAGTGGCAGAGTCAGATCTGATATTCATCCATTGAGGAAGAATGAAAATGGACAACACAGACGCATAGTTATGGTGAGTACATAACGTTTAAGTGTGATGTTGTTAATCTTTACGTAATTCTTGACTGTGAGCTCGTTTTCGAGCCTCGGAACTGACTCGACCATTATTCAAGCTCTTACCTTTCAAAAACTCTCAAGCTAGGCTCTACCCAAAATGCTCCTCACCAAATTACCTCTGATCTCATTTGCCACTTCGTGGTGCCAGATGCGTTCAACCAATCTCTCAAGCTCTGCTTATAATTTAATTTTAAGTTCTTTATATATATTATATTTCTTTATCTTCTCTATATCTACCTGCTCTTGTATTCTTTCAGTGTCTGCGTGAGTGAGATCTAACGGTAGAAAGGATAAGCAAGTATCTATCCCGGCAGAGGGCTACCTCCCAAACATCTCTGATACTCAGGTGAAGGCTGCCCTCTCCAAAGCAAAAAGCACTGCTTCCATGGGACCAGATGGCGTCCCAGGTTACGTCCTACATGAACTCCAAGAGGAACTAATCCCTCAAATAAAACAGCTATACAATCTCAGCCTCACTACAGGATATGTGCCCACAGAATGGCGTACAGCAACAGTGGTCCCACTCCACAAAGGTGGAGCCTCTACGGACCCTGGAAACTATCGCCCCATAAGCCTGACTAGCTTAGTCTGCAAGGCTATGGAGATGATCATCATGGAGCTCATAAACAAAGACATTGGGGACCTACAGATACTAGATCCTACCCAGTTCGGCTTTGTCACGGGCAGATCCTGTCTTTTGAACCTGGTTGACTTCTTCAAAACAGTCACCAAAGCCATAGATGAAGGAAAGGTAGTCCACACAGCCTATCTGGACCTTGCAAAGGCATTTGACACAATACCCCACTTGGGCGTCATAGATAAGCTATCCAGCTTAAATATAAACCCCTATGTCACAAGATGGGTCGCAAACTGGCTCAAAAACAGAACCCACAGAGTGAGAGTTGCTGGAGCCATGTCAGACTCGAAACCGGTCACAAGTGGCATCCCACAGGGTTCTGTCCTGGGACCACTCTTGTTCGGTATATACTTTTCCGAGGCACAGGCAAACGTGGGAGGACTATGGCTCACCAAGTTCGCAGACGACTGCAAACTGGGCGCCATAATCAACTCTCCAGCTGACACAAACATCCTTCAAAAAGGTCTCACAGAGACAGATAACTGGTGCCAGCGCCATGGTTTAAAGCTAAATGCCAAAAAATGTATAGTCATACCCTTTGGCAAAAACAATGTGCCCACAAATTACCACATAGGCGGAAACCCATTAAGTACAGAGAAAGTTATTAGGGACCTGGGGACCCAAGTTGATAGCAATCTCTCCTTTGAAAACCACATTGCCAAAGTGGTTAGAAAGACCTTCTACATAGCCCACCTCATCACGAAGGGTTTCACATCTAGATCGAGAGGTAATCGTGCCCCTTTATTCATCCCTCATCAGGCCCATCATAGAATACAATGCCCCTTTTGGGATGTACCTTACCCGACACCTGCAGCAATTAGAAAGACCCCAAAAGTATCTCACCAAGAGAATCAAGGGTCTCAAACAGATGCCATATGCTGCTCGGTTAAAAAAAACTCCAGCTCTACTCAGTTGCATACCGCCTACTTCGAGGCGATCTATGCCTGACATAAAAAGCTATGTCAAATCCAGAATTAATGGACATGCTCCGCCTCAGTAAATCTAAATCCCTTAGAGCCACACGCTCGAGGGACTTGAACCTCAGCACAGAAATAAATAGAACTTGCTGGAGGGACAGGTTCATAACCCAGAGGCTCCCTTCGCTCTGGAATAGAATTCCAGTTCATGTGAGGCAGAGCACCTTACTGAATCTCTTCAAGAAGAATCTCGATAGGTGGATGGGGGATCGTAGGTTTGTCCCAGGGATTACTCCCGTGTCACTATTAGACAGAGGCACAGTAAACAAAACCTTAAAAAGGGCACAGTATACTCAAATCAAGGGGTGGCGTAAGCCATACAGAATCGAGCAAGGCTTATAATTGCCCCAGGGCAGATAGCCTTGTATGAACCTATGAACCTATAAAAAAGATACTCTAAAGTACCATTGTTGGTACTTCTCCCCTCCTCCCTTTAGGTAGTGTATTTTACCATTTTTGGTAATTTTCTCTTTCTTTATTTTCTTTTCCAAAAAAAAAAACCTAAACTAAAGTTGTGTGTGTGTGTGTGTGTGTGTGTGTGTGTGTGTGTGTGTGTGTGTACGCATGTTAGGCCTTATTTTTCAGGATGACCAAAAAATCCTCTAAGGGCACATATGGGTTTGAGGTGCCAAAAATGTGAAAGAAAAATGCCTAATTCGGATGGACACACCTTTTGTTTGTATTGCCTGGGTGCTGTCCATCTTCAGGAAGATTACGCTGTCACGGTTTCTCAGACAGAACCCTGACAAAGCGTAAAAATAAGTTAATCTTAAAGACCCTTCATTACATCCGAGTGACACCTCAAGGTGCATCTGCAGTTACCTTCTATTGCTCCTCTAGGCGTCAAATATTGCTTGTCCATATTTGCATTAATAATTCCAAAACCATGCTACATACAAGGTATCAGAATATTTTATCTTGAAGCATACATGATGGCAAACACAATTGTATTGATATTTGACCTATGTCAATGAGTATTTGTTAGAATTGTAAGGTGATAACTTTATTTTTTAAAGGCTCAAGCCACGCCTACTAGGAGTTAAAGGTGCACAATCAAAAGAGCTGTACTGGAGGGAATGAGTTGAATTTGAAGAGGTTATTTCTGGTCCCAAGACTAAAGCCAGCTCTTCCTCTTCATCCTCATCCAAACCAAAAAAGCTGCCTCATTCAGTTTCATCAGTTTCCTTGGAACCACCTGCTAAATTGATCAAATCTCCTATGGTGCCAAATGCATCTTCAGCACTGGTAGGTAAAGATATTCTTGCTTTGACACAGAATTCCATGCCGACACCTGAAGCGTCGGTATCAGCAGAACCCACGGTACCGAAGCAGCTGTGATTTGTTACTTTACCAAGAACATCATATTCTCCCTTGGTGTGGACCCAGTTGCTGACCATCCACAGAGTCCTTTTTTGGAACCACGACTGCAATGATCTCCTTCAGCCTCCTCTAATTCAGTCCACCGAGAGCCTGCCTGAGTCAGACTTCATGAGACTGGTGGACTGGCTCCTAACAGTGAGGGGATTGCCTCCATCTTTGGTTCTTAGCCAGGTTGGCTCTGGAACTGTACCCTCTTCGATACCCATTCAGATTCCTCCTCAGACTCTAGCCAAGTTTTTGGAGCCCCTGGTACCAACCATCCTGGCTTCCACTGTTTCGGTGCCAGTTAGAGCTCCTTCTGTGGCACCAATAATTGCCTTGAGCTCTTCTGGTTTGTCGGAACCAGAGACATCCCAAAGTCAGGGTTTCGTTGCCAGTTCTGAGGGACCAGGGTACAACTTGATTCTTTCGTAGCCCTCCATGCCCCTCGGGACCTCAGCATATGTGAGCTCGACCTTAGTTTCTGTCTTGGAGGTGGCTTCCTTGGGGTGGGGTCATGGTTCTGAAGGAGTCTTTTTCATTTATGAGCTTCCATCCCTCTACGGCGGGGGGAGGGGCTGCCATTCGAGCTGTGAAGAAGACTGTGTCTGTTGTGGATTCAGTCTATGCCATCCCTGTCAGGCCAAGTAACATGTCCATCCCATTGACCAGATCTTCCTCCAGGCTCTTCCCTAGGCCAGAGAGAACAAAAGCCTCCAGAACGATCCACCCTGGTGATTTCTTGAGATACCTCTCCGGAGCATCCCACCGAACAGGTACCTTCAAAGAAAAAGTGCAAGCGGAAGCACTTGGACTCCCCGGAAGAGTCTTTTCACAGAGGATACCAATTTCGATGAAGAGGAAGGTTCCCCTAGGTCTCACCCCCTGATGATGATTCCTTCAGTGACATCCTAGAAATCCTGAAGCAGAGGGGTGGCTGGACTTCCTCCAACCTTCCTGAGAAGAGTCTGTATACCTAGAGGCTTTTCGTGCCTAGCCCCCTACCTGTTGGAAATCTTCAGCTGCTGATAATCTTAAAACACTGATCACTCAGCAGGCCTGAAAAATTCCTGACTCCCATCGAGCCGATCCCCAAAAGACCTGACCGGATTCTATCTGCTCCTAGTGACGAGCAACACTTAGCTAAGGGTACTCCTGTAGATGCCATGGTGTTAGCGGCAGCCACCAAAAAGGAACTTGCGGAAGAAAGTCCTACTATCCATCCTCCTAACAAGGAGTCTAGGACTATAGATAGGTTTGGGAAGCATGTATACGCTTCATCGACCTTCACTCTCAGGTCCTTGAATTGCATGGCACATTTACCAGGTTGCAGAGAGATCTGATTAAAGAGCTTTCAGACATTCTTGCAGGAGCAGTAGCTGAAGGGGTCCGAGATGAGGTTACTTCTCAGCTCGCCACTCTTGAATCGATTTCCAATTTGTCCATGAGGCTAATTGCTCATGCAGCTGAAGGGACGACAAGAGCAGCAGGTTTTGGCATGGCCATCAGGAGACATGCCTGGATGCACTTGTGCGACTTTGTGGAGCCTAGTCTTCTCTCATCAATGCTCCATTTGACGGAGCATCCCTGTTTGGCCCCAAGGTTAAAGATATGCTCGCCAGATGTGAAAAAGATGGGAAGACCCTTTCTGTTGTAGCCGTATGCTTCTCCACTCCTCAACAGCCCTACTCTTGGAACCACAGAAGTGGGAGGCTATGGTTCAAAAAGATCCAAGGGCCTTTCCAAGACTCACGTGGCAAGGACTTCCCCTGGCGCAGAGGGGGAAGTAATGGAAGACACCATCCAAGAGGCAGAAGTGGCCTGCAGAATCAGGGGCCCAGAGATTCCTTCTCTGGTAACTCCTATCAGCACTCCTGAATGGAGGCCTGATTGCCTTCCTCTGGAGGCAGTCGGGTACGATTATCCCTGTACCAATCTGTCTGACGAGAAATGACAATGGACAAATGGCTACAGGGGATCATTTCCAGAGGCTGCATCATTCCCCTTTTAACTACACCAAAAAGACAAAAAAGATTCCCAGATGTTCCACCCACTCACAGGGAAGCAGTAGTCTTAGAAATTCAAAAACTGCTCGACAAAAGAGTCATCCAAGCAGTCCCACCAGACCAGAGAGATCCAGAATTTACTCAAGGTTCTTTTTAGTGCCCAAAAGAAACAGGGGACTGGAGACCCATTTTGGATCTCAGCCAGTTGAACAAATCAGTCCAACAAACCAAATTCCAGATGGTCTCGCTACAATCAATAATACTTCCTTTCTTGGAAAAAGATGACTGAATGTGTTCAGTAGATCTTCACGACATGTATTACCACATAAAAATGGACAAACACTCCAGAAGATTCCTGTGCTTCTGGCTGGGAGCCAGTCATCATCAGTTCAGGACAGTGCCCTTTGGTCTCACCACAGCCCGCAGGGTGTTTATCAAATGCATGGCAGTGGTAGCACTGCATCTCAGACTGCTACAATTCCAAGTATTTCCATATCTCGATGTCTGGCCCCTTACCGCTATCACCAGGCATCAACTCATAGTGGCTCTTCATCTTTGCGCCACCTTAGGGATCACAATAAACTGAAAAATTCCATCTGGAACCATCACAACAGCTGGAATTCACTGGAGCTGTGCTAGACACAGTCGCCGGATTTGCGTCACTTCCCATAGAAACGTTCGGAAGAATCTGATCACATGTAAACCAGATCATTCAGAACAAAAAAGTTTCAGCAAGGCTTATTCTGCAGGCTCTGAGGTCAATGGCAGCCTGTATTATTCTGGTTTCCTTGGTCAGATATTGCATGCAGATTCTTCACTGGCTTCTGGCATCCCAATGGTCATTATTAAACCAACCTATGTCTTATCTGATTTTGATCACCAATAGTTGCAAGGAAGACCTGAGTTGATGGCTCCATCCCCACAAAATTGTTTCGGACCTTCCCTTTGCCCCCCCCCCCAAATCTTTGAGCCATAGTGACCATGGACGCATCCCAGATAGGGTGTGGGAGGCATTGTCTGGGAAGGGCAGTCCAAGGCACTTGGTCCCAGATGGAGGCCAATTTGCATATCAATGTTCTAGAGATGAGGGGGGTGCTCTTAGCATTGTAGGCATTTCAAGACACCCTCCCATTTGGAACAATTGCAGTTCAAACAGACAGCATGTCAGTAGTCTATCAAAAAACAAGGGGAACCAGGTTGTACCCTCTTTGTCGAGAAGCTCTGAGTATGGCAGTGGGTGATTTCTTCCAGCCGCTTTCTAATGGCAATGCACTTTCCGGTGTGCTCCAGTGTGATAGCAGACAGGTTGAGCAGAACCATCCTCGTGCCTCATGAGTGGTCTCTCAATCCAGTGGTGGTGGAAAAGATATTACGCCACTGGGGCCAACCTTAATGCGATCTGTTTGTTTCCCCTCTGAACAAGTGCAGCAGGGTCTATATTGGAACATCGAAGTTTCAAAACTTCGAATGTTCTAATATCGACCCTTATTCAGCAAAAGCTGAAAACATCGAATATACAGAACAGCAAATTTTTTCCTAGGGAAAAAATTTGCTGTTCCAAAACACATACACACAACAGAAGCACACCAAACAAACAGTAATCCACACACATACACCTAAAATCTTACACCTAACCCTACACTAAACTATACACACACCACTAACTATCCACTTACCTTAAACCAAACCCTAACCCTAAGGTCCTTGAGACTCTATACAAAGCAAAAACTGTGGGACATTGCCAGGAACATGTCCACCTTAAGCAGTTCACCATCACAGAAATAGCTAACAAATATGGAATACGCCCTGATGTCCATGTCTTGGAAGGGAGAGAGCTCCTCATAACCCAGGGGTGGACTGGAAATGGGATTTGGGCTGTTGGTGACCAGCCAAGTGTCATTAGTGGATGCACCAGGTTAGTATTACCTAGCAGACATTTATGTGGTACATTGCACTGCATGTGTGACAGAACTGATTCAACAAGGATTATCTGCATATCTGTCCTTTCAGGTACATATGGGCTGCAGTTTCAGCAACCCATATGTCAAAGATGTATATGATTGCATATGCTCTACCCATGTAGTGCTGTATTCACCTATACGTCTTTCTGCAGGGAATGATATAGGCATGACTTTTGAGTGCTACCAAAGATATCATGTATGGCTTAACAGGTTTTACACATGGAGGGACTGGGACACCAGAAAAGCAATCACCTGATGTCAGCAGGATATAGACTCGTAGCTGGGTTTATCTGCAGTGAGTCCAGTACTAGCCATAGCAAGTTAGTAGATAATAGGCAAATCACTACTATTCATCATTCTTGGCAAACCTAATTCTGTCTTTCCACTAAAAACGGCTAGATTGTGTACCATCTAACTTATCTTCAGAGTATGACATGAAATGTTTCATCCATAAATTTTCGGGATCTCATTCTATCCCCTGAATACTGGTGACCAGACATAATCCGCCTCCCTCTCTCAGCATAGCTGAACAGTCTGCTGTCACCCTATCCATTCCATTTGCATTAGGTGTAGCAATTGCCGTATGCTTGCCAGTTTTTCACTGCCTCTACCAAATGATAATACAGATAGTGAGAGATATAAATATTGTAGAAGCATGCAGGCAAACCTCTAACATCAGCCCACTGTTGGTAATTACCTTACTTCCACAATACCACATTTATCAACAATCTCCTGAGCCCATAATTTAAACTGAGGCTGTAAAGAAAAACTTGACCAAAGCCTCTTTGAACAGGGAGTTCCAAGATTATTTTGTATATTTACTAAGTTTTTCACAAAGATATCGTTATATCTTGATTCTCCGATTACTTGTTCATTGAACGTGCTTATTTAAATAGTGTTCCGCTTGTGTTAGTGTGTGTGTTCCTAAATTTATTGGCCGCGTTTTATTTCAGCCTATATAGTACCCCATCCTGATGTTCATCGTGTTTCACTGTTGCAGTCATTACACTTGGGTTATCCTGCTGGCATGCGACCCGCAGTTGGCCCGAGTTCCAAAGTCTTGGTCCGGCGTCGGTTGCTGTAGCTTCTTCCCTGACGTCAGTGCGCCAGGGGTATAAAAGTTGCAACCAACGCCATTTTCTTCAGTCTTTCTTGCCGTGCGGTGCCCGAAGCAAAAGCAGTTCGCAAGTGCCGGTCGGCCGACTCCTGAGATTTTCAAAATTGAATTTCAGAACCAAAGTCTTCAATAAAGCTAAGTACTCCGTTGGGGAAACTTTTTCTTGCTCCAGACCGATGTCAGTAAAAGTTAATAATTGTATTTCTTGTGGGAAGCAAATACCTCATAAGGACTTTCACTCTTACTGCATTCCTTGCCTAGGCCCTGACCACGACGTTACCAGTTGTCGGTTTTGTGTGAGATTCAATAAACGCACTATTAAACATCGGTTTGATTTTGCATTACATTATTTTGGACAAAGATTTAATTATATAATGCCGTCGGAACAACCGACTGCCGGAATGTATAAAAAACGCAAAGACAAAGAAAAAGACAGGCATCCGAGGTCCAAAACCGACGACGAAGCCTCTTCTAGGCCAGTCGCCGGTTCTCAGTGAGGCACTTTCGCAGCCCCTGACACCTGCTACCTCAGAGCCACAGGCCGTAACCGAAAGCCACATGGAGACACCGAGGCCTGTGGAAACTCAAGGTATTGGGCCTACAGAAACTATACCCTCAGATGGGTCCGGAGCCACTGAACAGGCACTGGCTTCTGAGGGTGTTTTCAGACCTTCACAGCTTACAATTAAAGCTACTACAGCTGCAAAGGCAAAGTCAAAAACACCATTAAAGACAAGGAAACAAGTGCAGCATTCTCCAGAACAGTCATCCATGCCAAAGAAACAGATGCTTAAAGTGGCCGAAGACCTTATTACTTTAATCAGGGGTTCCCATCCCCCTCCTGACAAAAGGCCTAGGCAAGACACAGATTATGATTCCTCTGATTCTTCTTCTGACCAGGGCTATTCTCTCCCTCCCTGTGAGGACTTTGATGCTGAAGAGTCCATTTCTTCAGCATCACCGCCTGAGGATTACTCTTTTGGGGAAACCATGCACACCATGAGGGAGCATTTCCATTGGGAGAGCCAGGATTACTCAGAATCCAAGAAAAGGCTCAGAGATTTCCTTTTATTGCCTCAGCACAGGCCCATAGCTATCCCCACTGTGCTTGATTTTGTAGATGATGTTTTTTCTGAATCCAGTCTGTCTCCAGATTCTTTACCACCTGCACCAGTAAAGCCAGACAGGTACTACAGGGTCCCTGACTCTCATAAATTTCTTTACAAAAACCCCGCTGTAGATCCAGAAACAATTTCTCAGGGTCCTAAAGGGGTTAAAGCTTCCACTGCCAAAAATCCTGTCCCCTCAGATAGGGATTCCAGAACTCTGGACAGATGGGGGAAAAAAAGTTTACACTTCTGCTACTTTAGCTGTAAGAGCTTTAAACTGTCAGTTTCACATGCTTAAATATCAACAGTATCTCATGTCATTGTTAAAGCAGAAAATGGTTACAAATATAGAAAGTCCTGACAGTAAAGAAATGCAGGATTTATTGCATGCAGTTGAACAAGTGGGAAAGGAGGCTTCTTGTAGAGCCGCAGTTACAGGCTCAGTTATTCGAAGACATGCTTGGTTGAAAGAACAAAGTTTATCTGACCATGTTAAGTAAAATTATTGGATGCTCCACTACAGCATGATACCTTGTTTGGTGTTAAGGCAGAAGAGGTGTTAAAGAAAATGGATGATAAAGCAAAGTCAATGCAAACTGTGAAAGATTTCTTACAGGTTCAACCACCTAGATTTAGCAGAAACTGGCCTTCAAAAAATTGGTCCTTTCCAGTGTTAGGCCACAAAGAGGCAGATACAGACGCCCAAGAGGCAGATCTCAGCCCCAAGGCTCCTACAGACCTAAACAATGGGGTTCTTCAGCCCCCAAAGGAGAAGAAGACAAATCACAACCTTATAGGAAACGGTCACAATGACTTCCCTCTGCAAATGCCAAGCTCTTACCAGTTGACAGCACCCCTAGGGGGAAAGCTAGCACTTTTCTCAAAAAATTGGCACATAATCACCCAAGACCACTGGGTGTCGAATATAGTTTCTCAGGGGTACAGGTTCCACTTCCACACGCTTCCAAAACCAAAAGGTATGCCAAACCTGCCACAAAACCAATGGGCAGAGGCACAAAAGCAGATTGCTGCTCTTATGGATATGGGAGCTATTCAAAAAGTTCCACAAGAAGAACAGGGCCAAGGATTTTACTCACGACTTTTCTTAGTACCCAGAAAAGACAAAGCCTGGCGACCAATACTGGACCTGTCAAGCCTAAATACTTTCCTGGTTGTTCCAAAATTCAAATGTTAACACTACAACAACTTCTGCCCATGCTGGGCAAGGAGGCTTGGCTAGTTACTTTGGATCTCAAGGAGGCATACCTGCACGTCCCAATCAGACAGTCATGCAGAAGATACCTCAAGATTTATAGCAGGCAATGCATTACCAATTCTCTGCACTGCCCTTTGGCTTATCTACTGCATCCAGGGTCTTCACAAAATGCCTGGCACCAGTAATTGCATTTTGCAGACAAAAAGGAATTCAAATATATCCCTACTTGGACGACTGCCTTATTCAAGCAGAGAGCAAGGACATTCTTCTAAAACACCTGGCGTTTGTAAAAAGATTGCTAATTTGCCTAGGGTACACAGTAAACGAAAAGAAATCAAAACTAGTGCCCTCTCAAGAGATAATATTCCTGGGTGCAAGCTTAAATACAACTGCCCAGATGGCTTATCTCACGCCAGACAAACAAAGGCAACTGACTCATTACTTTCAAATGATGGCAACAAAGACCCAGCTCCCTGCAAGAAAAATTCTGCAGGCCCTGGGTTTCATGGCATCTTGCATTCCACTAATTCCATATGCCAAACTGCATATGAGGAAACTACAATGATATCTAAAAAGTGTTTGGACTCAGCATTGTCACACCCTAGTGACAATCATAACCTTAATTCCCTGCCTACAACAGGAGTTTCGATGGTGGTCCCAGGCCTGTCACCACAACAAGGGACAGCCTTTCACCTTACCTACAGCCAGGCAGACAATAACAACGGATGCATCGGATTATGCCTGGGGAACACATATGGCAGGAAAATGTATTCAGGGCACGTGGCCCAAGGAACAAATGCATCTTCACATCAATCAAAAAGAGATGCCAGCTATACAGAATGCCCTGACAGCCTTCAAGGATCTAATACATCCAGGACAACTATTAATAAAGACGGACAATACCACAGTTATGTGGTACATAAACAAGCAAGGGGGGCACACAGTCCTACCACCTATGCAGAAAAGCCATGACTTTGTGGAACACAGCACTGACCTACCATGTATATCTGCAAGCACAATTCCTGCCAGGAACAAAAAATACACTGGCAGACGAACTAAGCAGAAATCTCATGGATCCTCACGAATGGAAGCTAAATCCACAAGTGTTCAGCATGATAACAAGGGAATGGGGACGCCCAGACATAGATCTTTTTGCCTCCCCTCACAATTATCAAATACAGAAATTTTGCACAAGGACTTATCACTCTCAAGCATGGAAAGTGGATGCTCTATCATTCAGCTGGAAAAACCTGACAGTCTATGCCTTTCCTCCGATGCCTCTTCTCACCAAGGTGCTTCTAAAAGTCGGACAAGAGAGGCCAAAAATTATCCTGATTGCACCAGACTGGCCACACCAGCACTGGTACCCAGTCCTAAAGACTTCGTTCCAAGGCCCACTTTGGCCTCTACCTCAAATCCCTCATCTTCTGACACAGCAAAACAATCACATTCTGCACAGTCAACTCAGAACCTTTAACCTGGCAGCATGGCAGATAATGTAGCCACTCAGACTGCACCTCTCTCTAAAGCTGTTATGGATGTAATTTTGGAAGCCAGGAGACCCAGCACTAGGAAATCTTATGCAGAAAATTGGAAGAGATTCTGTGCTTGGAACCAGGCACAAGGGCTCGACCCACTGGTCCCTAATATTCCTCAGATTTTGCAATACCTGACTGAGATGTTGGACAAAGGCCCATCTTTTTCATCCATTAAAATCCATGCCTCTGCCATTTCAGCTCATTACAATACGGATCCTCCTATTTTTTCACATCCTCTACTACGACAGTACCTCAGAGCGGCAAAGAATAAAAGACCCCCTAGGAGAGCACCAGTACCTACTTGGGATCTCAATTTTGTTTTAGAAAAATTAACACTGCCTCCATTTGAACCAGCCAGCACAGCAGATCTAAAATTCTTGTCATGGAAAACTGCTCTGCTCCTAGCAATAACTTCAGCAAAAAGAGTCTCAGAGTTACAGGCATTGATGGCTGTGGAACCTTTCCTCATTTTTCACCAGGACAGGGTTTCTCTAAGGACGGACCCAACATTCATGCCAAAATTGGTCTCCAATGTGGCCTTAAACCAAACCATTAATTTGCCTACTTTCTACCCAAATCCCCAGAATAAAGGGGAAAGACTTCTGCACGCTTTGAATATAAACAGGCAGCTACGATTTTACTTGGACAAAACAAAAGCTTTCAGAAAAACTGAGCAACTGTTTGTAGCATATGCTGCAGGATCACGAGGAAAACCTATTACAAAGCAGACAATCTCCAAATGGATAGGATACTGCATCCGCTTCTGTTATGCACAACATGGCAAATCTGTGCCTAAGGGTATTAGGCCTCATTCTACCAGAGCAACAGCCACTTCAGCAGCTTTCCTCAGAGGGGTACCAACCAAAGACATATTAGAAGCTGCAACCTGGTGCTCAGTGCACACTTTTATCAAGCACTACCACCTTCCTCTCTACTCCATATCCAGAGCAGGCTTTGCCACTGCAGTTCTGCAGGGCTTGTTAGCCTCGCCAAATCCAATCTAGAGCCAGCCACCCAACCTCAGCTTTGGGATTCTACCCAAGTGTAATGACTGCAACAGTGAAGCACGATGAACATAGTACAGTTGTGTACCTACCATAAGTGTAGATGTTCGAGTGTATTCACTGTTGCAGTCCAGGTTACCCACCCACCATCCCCCTCATTGCTGGGACTATTCTGTACTTCTCAACTCTATACAACCTATGTGGTGTATTTGCTTGTAGATGAAGGAAATGTTTATAGTAATATATGCATGGTTGTTTGGCATATTTTTATCTTTTCAGCCTTCATATCTGGGGGCACCTGACATCTGGGGCAAGAAAAACTGAAGAAAATGGCGTCGGTTGCAACTTTTATACCCCTGGCACACTGATGTCAGGGAAGAGGTGACAGCAACCGACGCCGGACCAAGACTTTGGAACTCGGGCCGACGGGGGTCGCCTGCCAGCAGGATAACCCAATTGTAATGACTGCAACAGTGAATACACTCGAACATCTACACTTATGGTAGGTACACAGATGTACTTTTTTTTTCATACTACTGTTGGAGGAATTAGCTTAGTATTCTAACTTGTTACCTTAGAAAAAGTTTTGAAACCTATATATCTTTTTCTTGATAGTATGTGATTTAGCTGATTACAGTGTGTGTGTGTTTGACTGCATTGTCACTGATTAAAGCAGTCTTGTTTAAATTGCTTCTCTTCTAAATCTTTAGAGGTGTGTTACTTTAGTGTGAATTTCCATACTTTTCCTGTCTAGCTGGCTTATTTTTTGATTAGAGAGCTGCCAGCCCGCTTTAATTAGAGGGCAGTTCTTTTCTTGTGTGGTGATTCTCTTTATTAGAGGTGGTATTACAGTTGTTAAAAAGTTTTCCTTGAATTGTTTTCTTACTGCTTAAACAAGCTCGTTTAATTTAGAGAGCTTTTGAGCCCATTTTAGTTAGAGGGCCTTTTTTCTTTTTGTTGTCTAACTGTTGAATCTTGACCGTTGGCGATGTCTATACAAAGTAATGAGGTTAAGTTGGGGTTTAAGAAATGCCCTAAGTGTAATAAAAAGATGTCCATCACCAATGGCCATACAGAATGTGTTTACTGCCTCGGGGCAGTTCACTTACAGGAGTCATGCGCTATTTGCCATTCCTTTAGCTCCAGGGCTCTTCATGAGAGGAAGAACAAATTAATCTTGAGAGGACTAGTGAAATCTTCTTTTGCAGAGGCTTTGGAACAGGGTCAGCGTTCTCCAAAGGAACCTACTTCACCTACTCAAAATTCGGACAGCACGAAAACTTCAAGAGGATCATCTACTGCTTCAGACTGGTCAGAGCCATTGAAAAAGTCAACAAAAATGTCTACGATGACATCAATGTCTGTCTGATCCAAGACACCATCTACCTCGGCTCCACGAGTTTCAGAGCTGTTGGTTTTCCAAGTGAGGAGCCAGTTCCCTGTACTGGAGCCGGTATCTCCCACATTAAGGTCTTCATTTTGACAGACCAGAGGATCTCCAGCTCCCTCTTCTCGATTCTCTAGAAGCCTTTTTGACTACGATGTGGATCGTGTGTGGCAGAGACTCTTGAGGACACCGTCACTGACGAAGCTTTTGTCGGAACCAACCCAGGAGGCTTTGGAACAGACTACACCTGTCCCAACAGCATCAATTCCTCCTCCAACCTGAGTTGCGGTTTCAGAGCCGGAATGCATGGAACTGATAGTGGTGGAACAGTCAACTGAGACCTGCTCCAGGATTTTTGGCTCAACCGCTCAGACCACCTCAGCACCATCCGAGGGGTCTAGGAGCCAACATTCTCCAGTTGGGTCTGGGGTGGGGAGTCGAGCCGAGTTTTTTTCGGATCCGATCTTGCCTCGGGGCTTCGGAGTGGGTGAGTTTGGCTCCTACCTCGGCTTCGGAGCAACCCCCATGGGGCTGGGGGCACTTTCTGGTTCTTTGGATCCATGGCTTCCCTTGGATCATGGGCGGGGAGCTTTTGAAACCATGAGGAGAGCACTTTCACCACGGACAGCCACACTGTCAGGTCCAGCCATTCCTCCCCGAAAGGCACCAGTGTCCATCTCAGCATTACTGATTCCACACAGACGTAGGGACCCAGAGCCTCAGGATGCCCCAACGGGTGAACCCTTCTCTAACGAAACCTGTCCAGAATGCCCTTCTAAAGAAGTTCCTCGGAAGAGATTATACAAAAGGAAACATTTGGACTCCCCACAGCAATCAATCACGTCTGACACAGACCTCGATAACTCAGAAGGATCCCGCGGTCGTCCTCTGAAGATGTCTCCTTTGCGGACATCTTAGAGATCCTTAGACAGGTGGCTGGAAGCCCATCACCTCTTCTGATGAGGAGTCTGTTTACCTGAAGGTTTTTGGATCTTGCCCTTCCGCCATTTGAGTGTCTCCGACTTTCAACAAACTCATGGAACTGGTTTGTTGAAAGGCATGGGAGTCTCCAGACACAGCGAAACCTGTCCCTGGGAGGCCAAATAAATTTATCACTTCTCCATAAGACAAAACTTTTCTAAAGAAAGGTGTCCTGGTAGATACTATGATGGTGGCGGTGGCAACCACCAAGAAGGAGTTGTCTGAGACGTCCACTTCTGTCCATCCCCCGAACAAAGACTCGTGCACGATGGACAGATATGGAAAGTGCATGTTTTCTTCAGCGGCGTTTACATTCAGGTCACTGAATTATCTCACTAGGCTACAGAGCGATCTCCTGAAGGAGTTTGGAGACTCTCTCCAGGATTCAGTAGCTGCAGGGGTAGCAGATGAGCTGTCCTCCCAACTCTCCACCCTTAATTCAGTAGTGAATTTATTCATAAGGCTAGTTATGATGCAGCCGATGGAGCGAGTAGGTCAGCAAGTTCAGAAATTGCCCTTAGGAGACATTCCTGGATGCGTTTGTGTAACTTTGAGGAACCCTTCAAGTCACCCTTTATTAACACCTCCTTCAATGGCTTGTCCCTGTTCGGGCCTAAAGTCAAAGAAACACTAACCAGGTGTGAACAGGAAGGAAAGACTGTCTCTGCCATCGGAGTCCGTTTTTCCACACCTTCTAAACCCTATCCCAAAGGTCAAAAGGGAGGGAAAATATGGTTTCAAAAATCCCAGAGAGCCTTTCAAGATGCACATGGTGAACCTTCTTCTAGGGACAGAGGAGGAGGTAATAATGGAAGACGCTGTCCACGCAGCAGGGGGGGGTCCACAAAACCAGAGTGACCAAGAATCTTTCTTTGGTAAGCCCTTTCAGCGCTCCTGAAAGGAGGACCCACCTGTCCCTCTTTGGAGGCAGTCAGGGGTCACTTATCTTTGTGCCCAGACACTTGGCTAAAAATAACAAAAGACAAGTGGGTACAAAGTATCATATCCAGAGATTACTCTATACCCTTTTCCATGCCAGCCCAACTAATGAAGAGGATTCTGGGCATTCCACCCAGTCACAGGAAACAAGCAACCATAGAAGTTTAGAAGCTGCTAGAAAAAAAGTCATCCAACCGGTCCCCGCAGACCAGATAGGATCCAGGACTTACTCAAGGTTCTTTTTAGTTCCAAAGAAAACGGGGCTGGAGACCCATACTGATCTCAGCAGACTTAACGAATCTGTAAAAAATACAAAGTTCCGGGTGGTTGCACTGCAGTCAGTACTCCCTTTTCTGGGAATCTGCATCTTAGAGACAAATCCTGGAAGCTTTATCAGAAAAGTAAACTGTCTTCTGCCTTGCTCCAATATACCCAACTCCGCAACCAAGTAAAAAAACTAATCACCTGGGACAAAAAAAACTACTACAATAAACTTCAGTCCAATAATAACAACAACCCAAAACAATTCTGGAAATCTGTTAACTCTCTTCTCTATCCTGGGTCAAGAAATAACCCCTGCCCTGACCCTAGTTTAACTGACAAGGAACTGAGCTCTCTCTTCAACACTTTCTTTACAGATTCTGTAGCCAGGCTAACCAAAACTTTCCCTGACAACAATCCTTCCAACTTCCTAAACTCTTCTAATAACTGTCACCCTAATTTCCAACTCAAACCAGTTTCCACAGCGTTTATAAAAAAACTCTTATCCAAACTAAAGCCATGTTCTAATGCCCCTGACAACATTCCCCCCTCCTTCCTCAAATGCGCAGCCGAAGGAATTGCTCTCCCAATAAGCATCCTGATTAACCGATCCTTAAGAGTCATACGTACCCAAACTTTGGCGTTCAGCCTACATTCTACTGCTTCATAAAGGAGGTAAAAACAACTCCATTTCTAATTTCCACCCCATAGCCCTCCTCTCTCCAATATCTAAAATTCTAGAGAAATGCATCTACTACCAACTTTTACCCTACTTAACTCAGAATCAGTTACTTACACCCACCCAACACGGGTTCTGTCCCGGCCACAGCACCATAACTTCCCTACTTTCCTTCTTAGAAACAGTTAATCAAGCCCGAAATTCTGGACTTCTTGTATCCACTGTTTTGTTAGATCTGTCTAAAGCCTTTGACACCATCTCCCATCTCTCCAACCTTAATCTCTCCACTAATACTCTATCCTGGTTCTCAAGTTACCTCTCTGACAGATCTCAGGCTGTCAGATGGAAGGACTCTACCTCCTCCTTCTTACCTACTCCTACCGGCTTTCCTCAGGGATCCATCCTCGGTCCCATACTTTTCAACATCTTCATAAACAACCTTCACACTGCTCTCCCAGACACTTCAGTCATCCCATACGCTGATGACTCTACCTTAGTCTGTACCGCCCCCAACTTTTCTGAACTTCTCTCTAAAACACAAACAGCTTTTTCCACTACAGAAAACTGGATGCACCAAAACCATCTCTCCCTCAACTCCAATAAATCTAAAATACTAATTTTCCTCCCTACCAAAGCTTCTTCCTTTGACAAACACACTTTCAACATCATCAGCCAAACCAACACCCCTATAGAAGTGGTCCCTTCCGCTAAACTCCTTGGCATAACCATTGACGAACACCTCAAATTCGACCTCCACATACAACAAAACATAAAAAAAACAATCAAAAATTAGGTATGCTCTACAGGAATAATCTATTTCTTTCAAAATCATCTAGGCAAACCTTAGCTACCTCCTTCCCTCTCTACTTTATGGTGCCCCTCTTCTAACTAATCTATCTGCCTCCCTCACCTCTAAACTTGAAGCTTGCTATAATAAAATCTCTAAATTCGCCACAAAATCCAAAACCTCAACCCACCACTGCCTCACCCTTCAATCTCTGAACTGGTTAGAACTTCCCAACCACCTTGACTATCTGCAACTAACTACCACTCATAAATTAATATTCTACCCAGAAAAATGCCCAGCCTTATCCAACATCCTTCCCCCTTACATCCCTAACCAATCATTAAGATCCGAACACCAAAGTCTAATCTCCATTCCCAGACCTAAACATCCCACCGGCCAGCAACTACTATCTTTCTCTCTAGGTAGATAATGGAACTCTCTCCCTCCTTCACTTAGGACCATACCTAACACGGAATACTTCAAAACCCAACTCTTTTTACACCTATCTTCCAAATGGAAATGTTCCTGCTTTCACCCTACATAATTTCAAGGTTTTTCTACACTAAGCCCCTCTACTCCAGAACCTTTCTGCTCTCTAATTCCAGCTAATGGTTTTAGCTGACTCTCACTTGACTGTAAGGATGAAAATATTGCAAATTATGTTAGTACCTAAAAAAAAAAAATGTTTTTGTTATTTAGCATTTGCAGTGTTCTTAATATGTATTCTTGCTGTGTGGGCATTCTGTTGTAATTTTGCATTCGCAGTGTTCTTATTATGTATTCTTGCTGTGTGGACATTCTATTGCAAATTTATCTCTTGCATTGTATCCTTGATTGTACTGCCTATGGAGTTTTTCTCCCCGGGCCTCCACAGAAAATGGGTACTTCTTGGCCCAGTGGACTTCCCCGGTAATCAAACTGAAATAAATAAATAAATAAAATAAATAAATTGGATGTGCTCTGTAGACCTCCAGGATGCGTACTGCCACATAAAAATGGACAGGCCATCCAGGAGTCATCTGCACTTTCGGCTGGGAGCCAGTCATTACCAATTCCGAGCTCTGCCCTTTAGTCTCACTACAGCCCCCAGAGTGTTCAACAAATGCATGGCAATAGTTACGGCTCACCTGAGGCATTCAGGATTCCCAGTGTTTCCATATCTAGACAACTGGCTCCTAACCGCCACCACCAAACATCTACTTTCACAAGCAAGATACACTATCTTGAATCTCTGCTCATTTAGGGATTACAGTAAACTATGAAAATTCTGCCTTATTGCCACCTCAACATATTGTTTTTATAGGCACAGAGTTCGACACTACTACAGTGATGGTAAAACTTCCACTAGACAGGATACAGACCCTTCAAGCACAGGTTCAAGACCTCCACTTAAAAACAAAGACTCAAGCAAGGATAATTCTCAAAGTTTTAGGCACAATGGCAGCAGCAATCAGTGTACTCCACCTAGCTCGGATGCACATGAGAATCTTACAGTGGCTTCTATTCACCCAATGGACCATGCAGGAACTTCTGGTGTCACATCAGATGATGTTAACAGAATCTTGCAGGAAAAACCTACATTGGTGGCTACACTCAGATCAAGTGACCTTAGGTCGACCCTTCATTCTCTCATCTCTTCTAGCCACAGTGAACCACGTATGCTTCCCAGATAGGGTGGGGGGCATTATCAGGGAAGGATAGCCCAAGGCACGTGGCAGGATCACGAGGCCCATTTGCATATCAGTGTCCTAGAGATGAGAGTGGTGCTTCTGGCGTTGCAAGCATTCCAAGACTGTTTTCCATTAGGAACATTTGCAATCTAGACAGACAACATGTCAGTTTGGTATATAAACAAACAAGGAGGAACCAAATCTTACCCCGTCTGTTGAGAGGCACTGAGAGTATGGCAGTGGGCAACTTCCTCCTAACACTTTCTGATAGAAATGCACATCCTGGGGAAATCCAACGTGATAGCAGGCAAACTCAGCAGAGCAATTCTAATGCCTCATGAGTGGTCCCTGAAACAAGAAGTGGCAAAAATGATTTTCCGAAAAGGGGGCCAGCCAGTCAGCAGCTACTTTGCCCTAATCCCCCCTCCAGGGGGGAAGCCCCAAGGGATGCACTTATACACGATTAGCCCCTCTGTCTCCTCTATGCCCCCCCCATTTCCATTGATACCCAAAGTTTTTCAGAAAGCCAGTGCTTTGGGAAGGACCTTAATTCTGATAGCCCCTTACTGGCCTTGCCAGATTTGGTTCCCCTTTCTATGGCATCATCTTCAGGAAGAGCCTTGGATTCTGGACCCAGTACCAGGTCTTCTGATCCATTTTTTGGGGGGCTTTCCATCCTTCCCTTCAGACCCTCAAGTTGACAGCTTGGCTGCTGCAATTCCAAATTTAGCCAGGCTACAAAATCTTTCATCTGCAGCACAACATATCCTGATTTCTTCTCACAAGACATCTACGAGAAAATTGCATCTCAGCAAGTGGAAAAGATTTTAAATCTGGACATTAGAGAATCATATTGACCCTTATACAGCACCTATATCTTCTACCCTAGAGTTCTTGAAGCGTTTTAATGAGGAGCAGGTGCAGCCACTATTCGAGTACATTTAGCAATCTCAAATTTTCATTTTGGGAATGAAGGACCAAATATTATGTCCCACAGACTTTCAAAGTTTTTTCTGAGAGGCACTAATCTTTTGAGACCACCCTTTAAGCCCCCACTACCACCATGGAACCTGAATTTTGTACTATCGCAGATAATTCTTCCCCCTTTTGAACCTGCATCATCATGTGACGTAAAGTTCTTAATGTGGAAGACCATTTTCCTAGTGGCTATCACCACAACTAAGAGGGTTTTGGAGTTACAAGCATTATCGGTTAAACCCCCATATATGTTGTTCCACAGTGACAGGGTGTCACTTCGTACAAACCCAAACTTGTTACCAAAGATATGTTCAGAATCCAACTTGAATCAGTCCATAGACTTACCAATTTTTCCCCCAAGTATGTCATTAAGGCAGAATATGTGCTTCACCAACTTGATGTTCATAGACAGTTGCATTTCTGTTTACACAGAACAAAAGACTTCAGAAAGACGGATCAGCTATTTGTATCATTTTCAGATTGCAGAAAAGGTCTTCCTGTAGCAAAAACTACTCTAGCTAGGTGGTTGTCAGACTGCATTTCATTCACTTTTAAATCAGTAAATAAACAGCTGCCAGACAAAATAAAAGCTCACTGTACTAGGGCTGTCTCCAGCCGGCATTTCATGCTAAATTACCAATAGTTACCATTTGTGTGGCAGCCATGTGGGTGAGGCCTCATACCTTTATCACTCATTACAAAGTAGATTTGGCCTCCAGGGACAGGCCCTCCTTTGGGTCCACTGTCCTGAAGAATATACTCCCGTGAGCCACCCAAGAAAATTGGTGCTAGTGACGCTGTCCCATCAGTACAGAATGAAGGCAAGATAGGACAACTTCACATAAAGAAGTTATATACCTACCATCTTTATGTACCTACCATAACGTTCCATGTGAGTTGTCCATCTCGCCTTTATTATTACAACATTCCCTCCTACCCCCAGCCTTGGCTTCTAGAGGATCAAGAAGTTCCTGATTGGCATCTGTTGTGCTTTGACCCTCTTCTGGTCTTATAAATAATAGGAAGTTACATGCGAGCATTAGTATACAATCAAACAAGATCTGAGGAAGGAACCAGAGCATCATGGAATAAGGGAGTAAGCAATGAGCTGGTTTGAAGATCTCGAGCTTTAGTAAATGGCCGAGTCGGAACCGAGGATCAGTTCCGAACCCATCAGTACAGAATGAAGGTGAGATGGACAACTCACATGGAACATACATAACTTCTTTTTTCTAGCTTTCCCGGTATGAAAACAAAAACTCACCAGAGAAGGGCAGTAGGCTTGTGTTTATGGATGAATTGCAGTAACTGGCTAGTAAATGCACTGCCTGGATGCCAGGAATAAAGTAGTACAGAAGACCTGGAAAAAAAAACAGCTACAAAAAGTGAGGAAGAAACCCTGACTAGGGATAGTTCTGCAGCTGTTCAGCAAAAACTAATGCAACCTTCAGATGACTTCCAGTAACTTACAGGATGATATAAGACACCTACATACAGACCTGGTTAAAATAAACAAAACACTGACAGAGTATAGTAACACAAACAACAAAAGGCTGGAACAAATGGAAGAAGCTTTAAACAGATATTCAGATGAGATGATGAAGCTGCAAAATCAGCAGTCAAAATGAAGAAAAGGCTGGGTGAATATGAGACTGCTCAGGAAGAGATATTTCAAAAATAATAGAATTAGAGGACAAAGCACGTAGGGAAAACTTGACATTTTCAGCTATACCAGAGAAGCTGGAAGGAACAGACTGTAATAAATTTATGAAAGCACAAATAACCAACTGGATTGGTATTCCACAGCAGGACTTATTAGCTGAACAGGCACATTGTGTGTATGCTGCAAATCTCGCTATAAAAAAGCAACCTAGACCTTTAATAGTAAAGATGCAATCCTACCAACAGAAAGAACTGATTTTGTCAAAACTGTGGCACAAGGACAAAATACCTAAAAGTAAGTGACAGAATAGTGTTTGTGGAGAATGATTACTCATTGTACATCAGGCAAAAGAGAACTATATTCATCCCTCTATTCAAAGAAGGCGGAGACGCAGGTGTAAGATTCAAACTGCTGTATCCAGCTGTCTGCAGGGTATTCTTCCCTACAGGGACAAAATAATTTTTGATGAAGTGCATGCTGAGGAGGAAATGCAAAGGTTTGTCCAAAGAAAAACTGAGCTGTGAAACAGAAGGAGATTCAGCTTCTTGCTCCTCTGGTAATCAAGACCACAGAGAGACTGAACCTGTGAAACCTTTTCCAGTATTTCAATGGAAAATGTTGGAGAGAAGGAAGGGAGCACAAGAGTTGACTAGAAGAATCGAGAGTACGTTTGAAATGAAGCTGAGACTGGATTTGGGTGAAGAGAAGAACAGTAATAAAATCAGTAACTTAATGTGGGATTACAATGCATTAATTATATTTTGTGAAATATGATAGCACAAGAAAATCTGGAAATATTGGGCTTCTTCAGACTTTGATAAGTGGGTGGACTCAAGTCCTACTTCATGTCATTGATGTTTGGAAAAATGCTTTGGGGAGGGGGAGAGGGGAGAACGCTAACTATAAATAAAACACTTCTTAATAGTATTGTGTGTGTTGCAGAGTTTCGTTTGTATGCTATTTTTGGGTGTAATGGAGATTGTAAATAGGTGTTTTTATTTTTCTCCCCTTTTTTTTTCTTCTTGTGCAGTTTTGAGAAACATAGGCAATGTAATGATTAACAAAAAAAGGAAAAAGGGAGCCTGGTTAAGGGGGCATGACAGTTCAAATTAATGTGCTTTTTTTTCATTCTTGCATGGGGAAGTGACTGATTAAGGACCTTTGTTTTAAGACACAGAGCAAGTAAATGACAAAAGAATACTGAATGTTATAAGTTGTTTTTTCTATCACTTGCAAATATGTATACTAAGCATTTCTGCAGCTGGTCTTCATGCCTTCATGGAGACAATCTGATAAAGAGAAACTGGAGACAGTCTGGTGGAAGGGGATTGGCTGAGGGAAAGGAATAAAAAAGAACAGAAAAATTGACTAGGACATAACATTCCCTGAAAACAACCAGGGGTCTTCCTATGTGTGACAGCTTTAAAGATAATACAGAACCAGTTAGACTTAGTAAAGTTCTTCCATTTTTTTAAATGCAATGGGGATACTAATATAAACAGGTGTTTTTGTTTTTTTCTTGTTCACCCTTCTTTTTCTTCAGTTTTGGGAAATGTAGGCACTGCAATGAAAGAAAAATGAGGAGGGGAGGAGATGGAGGGAGAGCGGAAGGGTCTGCTTAGAGTATGATAAAAGAAAAATCAGTATGATGTTCATCGTGAATACAGCTGCAGTCATAACAGCTGGGTTCTCCTGCCGTCAGGCGGGTCCTCGGTCGGCTGAATTCCAAAGTCTAGGTCCGGCGTCGGTTGTCGTCGCTTCTTCCCTGACGTCACTGCGACAGGGGTATAAAGGAACCAGCCGACGCCATTTTCTTCAGTCTTTCTTGCCGCGTGGTGCCCGAAGCAGAAGCAGTTTGCAAATGCTGGTCGGCCAGCTCCTGAGATTACGAAAATTTGGAAACCGAAGTCTTCTTGAAAGCTAAGTACCCCGTTGGGGAAACTTTTCTTGCCTCAGACCGATGTCAGACAAAGTTAATAATTGTATTTCTTGTGGGAAGCAAATACCGCATAAGGATTTCCATTCCCTCTGTATACCTTGTTTAGGCCCAGACCACGACGTCTCGATCTGTCGCTTTTGTGCTACATTCAACAAACGCACCATTAAGCGTCGGTCGGAGTTCGCCCAGCATTATTTTGGGAAAGCATTTAACTATATTATGTCGTCGGATACTCCGACTCCAGTTTTGTCTAAAAAACGCAAAGATAAGGACCGACACACGAGGTCCGCGGCCTCTACCGACACCACGCCAAAGCCGACTACACGTGGTCCGGTTCTCAGCGAGGCGCCTACGCAGCCCCTGACTACCGACAACACTTCTTTGGCGGTGTCTCCTGTGCCCGAGGTCACAGGCTCCTCGGCCCACACCCCGACTACAGATACCGAAGCCACTCTTGGCATTGAAACTCAGAATGTGGGCAGGTCCACCTCCACTCAAGGTGTCTAAAGTCTAAAGCAACCTTGCACTCTAAGAGACAAGCTACACAGGGCCCATCTCCAGGCCCCATGCCTAAGAAACAGATGCTGAAAATGGCTGAGGATTTAATTACTCTTATCAGAGGTTCTCAGCCCCCACCGGACAAAAGGCCCAGAGTGGAGGAAGATTCCCCCTCCTCTGATCAGGGCTCCATTATGTCAGAGCACTCTGATGATCAGGAACATTCTTTCTCCCCTTTTGAAGACTCTGATGCGGAGGAGTCCATCCCTTCTGTATCCCCCCCTGAGGATTACTCATTTGGGGAAACTTTGCATACCTTAAGGGAGCACTTCCACTGGGAAGGCCAAGATTATTCAGATTCCAAGAAAAGGCTTAGGGAATTTCTCTTGCTACCTCAGCACAGGCCTCTGGCTATACCTCCTGTCTTGGACATCCTAGATGATGTTTACTCGGAGGCCTGCCTTAACCCAGACTCTCTACCTCCAGCTCCAGTTAAGCCTGACAGGTACTACAGGGTTCCTGACTCACACCAGTTTCTATACAAAAGCCATGCTGCTGACCCAGAAACCATCTCACAGGGCCCCAAGGGAGTTAAGGCCTCCACTGCCAAAAATACATTACCTTCCGAGAGAGATTCCAGATCCTTAGAAAGGCGGGGGAAAAAGGTATATACCTTGACTACCTTAACCATGAGGGCCTTAAACTGTCAGTTCCATATGCTAAAATACCAATTGAAAAGTAAAGTGTCACAACCTGAACAACCAGACTTGAAGGAGTTGCAGGATTTGATGCATAGTGCAGAACAAGTGGATAAACATACCTTACAATGTGGTTTTGATGCTCTAGAGGCCTCATGTAGAGCTGCTGTTACAGGATCAGACATACGTAGGCATGCCTGGCTCAAGGAACAAGCCTTGCCTGATCATGTCAAAGCTAAATTACTAGACGCCCCTCTTCAAAAGGATGTACTATTTGGTGCTAATGATGAGGAGGTATTAAGGAAAATGGAGGAAAAGGCTAAATCAATGCACACTGTGAAAGATTTTCTACAGGTACAACCCCGCGTTTTAGTAGAAATTGGCCTTCCAAAAACTGGTCCTTTCCTGCCATGGACAGACCCCAAAGAGGCAGATACAGGCGCCCGAGGGGCAGAGGGAAATCCCAAGGATCGTTTAGAGGCAGACAATGGCAAGCTCCTACACAAAGAGGTGGTGAGGATAACTCGCAATCTTTCAGAAAGCAAACCCAATGACTTTCCCCTTTGCATGCCAAGCAAGTCTCAAATGGCAGCCCCTTAGGAGGAAAGCTGGCATTATTTTCAAAAAATTGGCATATTGTCACAAAGGACAAATGGATCCTGGACATTATAAACAGAGGCTACAAATTCCATTTTCACACCCTTCCAAAAATGACAGGCATGCCAAACCTGCCACACAATCAAAGGGCAGAGGCACAAAGGCAAATTACAGATCTCATAAACATGAAAGCTATTCAAGAGGTACCTACGCACGAACAAGGTCAAGGTTTTTATTCCAGGCTATTTCTGGTACCAAGGAAGGGAAAAGATTGGAGACCTATTTTGGACCTATCCATCCTAAACACATTTCTACTCGTACCAAAATTCAAGATGCTCACTCTACAGCAACTTCTTCCCATGCTGGGCAAAGAGTCTTGGCTGGTAACATTGGACCTCAAGGAGGCATACCTGCATGTCCCAATCAGACAAAATTGCAGAAGGTACCTCAGATTTCTTGCAGGTTCAACCCATTATCAATTCTCTACATTGCCCTTTGGCTTATCTACTGCGCCCAGAGTATTCACGAAATGCCTGGCATCAGTAATTGCCTACTGCAGACTTCAAGGGATACAAATATACCCCTATTTGGACGACTGCCTGATCCAAGTGGGCAGCAAGCACATTCTTCTGAAACATCTGGCTTATGTAATAATGTTGAACTCTCTGGGATACACAGTCAATAAAAAGAAATCAAGGCTAATACCCTTTCGGAAGATAATTTTCCTGGGTGCCAATTTGGACACAAACACCCAGATGGCCTACCTCACGCCAGTGAAGCAGGGGCAACTAATTCAATACTTCAGAGCACTAGCAAATTGCACCAGGCTGACTGCAAGGAAAATCCTGCAGGCTGTGGGATTCATGGCATCTTGCATCTTACTAATCCCATGTGCAAAGCTGCATATGAGGAAACTACAGTGGTACCTGAAAAGCATATGGTCTCAACACAGCCACAGTTTGGAAACAATAATACCACTAATTCCATGTCTGCAAATGGAATTTCTGTGGTGGGCTCAAGCATGTCAAACAAACACAGGTCTTCCATTCAGCAAGGCTCAAGCAAATCAAGTCATCACAACAGACGCCTCGGACTACGCCTGGGGGCGCACATGACAGATCGGTGCATTCAGGGCAAATGGTCCCAAAAAGAAAAGCACCTTCTCATCAATCAAAACGAAATGCTAGCAGTAATAAATGCTATTATAGCTTTCAAGGACCTTCTACAACCAGGTCAACTATTGATAAGAACGGACAACACCACAGTTATGTGGTACATAAACAGGGAGGAACACATTCTTACCCCCTATGCAGACTGGCCATGTCACTTTGGAACATGGCCATGGACTTACAAATGGAACTACAAGCACAGTACTTGCCAGGCAAGGAAAACACGCTGGCAGGCAACCTAAGCAGGAATATGACAGATCCACACGAATGGAAATTGCATCCAAAAGTTTTTACAGAAATAATCCAAGAATGGGGAAGGCCAGACATAGATCTCTTTGCCTCCCACAAAAATCACCAATTGACAAAATTCTGCTCAAGGATTTTCCATCCAAAGGCCTGGAGAGTGGACGCTCTTTCTTTCAGTTGGACATCAATGACAGTTTATGCCTTCCCACCTCTTCCTCTGCTGCCCAAAGTTCTATTGAAAACCAGAGCAGACAGACCAAAGATGATTCTCATTGCTCCAGACTGGCCAAGGCAACACTGGTACCCACTTCTGAGGAGCCTGACACATTCCCCACCATGGACCCTGCCTCTAATGCCTCTTCTTCTGACCCAGCACAGCTTCAAAACTCTTCACAGCCAGCTAAAAACACTGAATCTAGCCGCATGGAAGATTCCTTAGCATCACAACAGGCCCTACTCTCCAAGGAGGTGCAGGATGTCATTTTGGAGGCCAGAAGGCCATCAACTAGAAAAGCTTACTCCGCAAAATGGAAACGGTTTTGTGTTTGGAATGAGAAAAAGGGCCAGGATCCTGGAAAACTGAATTTACCTCAAATACTACAATATTTGGCTGAGCTGCTAAGCAGTGGACTTTCATTCTCCTCCATCAAAATCCATGCCTCAGCCATTTCTGCAGAATACAACACTGATCTACCTTTATTCTCTCACCCTCTCTTAAGACAGTTCCTCAGAGGGGCTAAGAATCTAAGACCTCCAAGGAAACAACCAATACCTGCTTGGGATCTTAATTTCATTCTGGAAAAACTGACCTTGCCTTCCTTTGAGCCAGCAGCCTCATCAGATTTGCAATATTTGTCCTGGAAAACAGCTTTCCTTCTGGCTATCACCTCAGCTCGTAGAGTTTCAGAACTACAGGCTCTCATGGCTGTCCAGCCTTTTATCATCTTCCATCAGGACAGAGTTTTCTTACGAACCAACCCGTCCTTTATGCCTAAAGTGGTATCCAGGGTAGCTTTAAATCAGGCCATACATTTACCTACTTTTTATCCTAATCCTCAAAACAAAGGGGAGAGATTACTACATTCCTTGGACATCCACAGACAACTGCGTTATTATTTGGACAGAACAAAGCCTTTCAGAAAATCAGAACAGCTCTTTGTGTCCTATGCTGTAGGAGCTCAAGGAAAGCCAATTTCCAAACAGACAATCTCAAAATGGATAGCCCACTGCATACGCTTTGCTATTCCTTTCATGGCAAAACTGTACCTACAGGCATTAGAACTCATTCCACCAGGGCCACAGCCACCTCTGCAGCTTTCCTCAGAGGAGTTCCTACCAAGGATATTTTGGAAGCAGCCACTTGGAGTTCTGTGCATACCTTCTCCAAGCACTACAACCTACCATTATACTCCAACTCTAGAGCAGGCTTTGCTACTGCAGTCTTGCAGGGCATTTTGGCTCCTCCTAGTTCCACCTAGTGCCTACCACCCCTTTCTTAGCTTTGGGATTCTACCCATCTGTTATGACTGCAGCTGTATGCACGATGAACATAGTACAGTTTTGTACCTACCATAAATGTAGATGTTCGAGTGCTAATACAGCTGCAGTCCAGGTTTCCCTCCCTCCTTCCCCTCTTGGGACAGGCCTATTGGCTAACACATCCTCATACAACCTGATTGGGGTATTCATTTATGATGTATTTGCTTGCAACTACTGTATTTTGATTATATTGCACTGCATTATTACACAGATTTATGTATTGCCTTCCTTCTGGGGGCACCTGACATCTGGGGCAAGAAAAACTGAAGAAAATGGTGTTGGCTGGTTCCTTTATACCCCTGTCGCACTGACGTCAGGGAAGAAGCGACGACAACCGACGCCGGACCTAGACTTTGGAATTCGGCCGACCGAGGACCCGCCTGACGGCAGGAGAACCCATCTGATGTCCTTCAAGAATGCAACTGCAGTCATAACATATGGGTTGTCCTGCCTCAGGCAGCCCTCGGTCAGCCGAATTCCAAAGTCTGGGTCCGGCGTCGGCTGGTGTCGCCTCCTCTCCGACGTCACCACGGCTGGAGTATAAAGGCATCAGCCGAAGCCATCTTCTTCAGTCTTTCTTGCCGCGCAGTGCCCGAAGCAGAAGCAGTTCGCAAGTGCCGGTCGGTCAGCTCCTGTGTTTTCAGTACCGAAGTCATCTAAAAGCCAAGTACCCCGTTGGGGAACATTTATTCTTGCCTCAGCCGATGTCAGAACAAATTGAGAAAGTTAATAATTGTTTGTCTTATGGTAAACAAATACCTCATAAGGACTTCCACTCTCTCTGCCTTCCTTGCCTGGGCCCAGACCACGACGTCTCGGCCTGTGCTGCCTGTGCTTGCTTTAATAAGTGCACTCTTAGGCACCGGGCAGAATTCGCCGAGGACTTTTTCGGTGAATCTTTTGCGTATATCATGCCGTCGGATCTACCGACTACCCAATCTGCTAAAAAACGCAAGGAACGGGACCGACATCCTCGGCCCGCATCCACTACCGATGCTACTCCCAAACCCTCTGCTAGTGCTCCGGTCCCTTCGGAAGTGGTAAATCTACCGCTCCAGGCCGACGACACAGTGTTAGCACGACCTTCGGTCTCGGAGATCTCTCCGGTGCCGGTTGTTGATTTTCCTCCGGAAACAGAAGTTCTGGATCTACCCGACACCATTTCTGTGGACAAGGTTACGCCTGCACGTGGGGCTGCTAGGCCTCCTGTATCCATGTCCATTAAGGCCTTTGCACGTGCTAAGGCCGCCAGCCAGGCCAAGGCCCATCCTAGACTTACTGCCCAGGCCCCTTCTTCTGATAAGCAGATCATGTCTCTGGCTGCTGATCTTATTTCCCTTATCAGGGGGTCTCAGCCTCATCCGGAAAGGGGTTCCCAGCCACCTGCAGAGAAAAGGCCCAGCACTGAGCAGGCGGACGACCTCTCCTCGGATGAAGCCTCTGGGGATTCTGAACATTCTGATACCCAAGAAGAATCCTTCCAGGCCTACGAGGACTCTGTTGCTGAGGAATCAATTCCCTCTGCCTCCCCTCCAGAGGATTTTTCATTTGGTGAAGTCCTGCATTCCATGAGGGAACATTTTCAATGGCAGGGTCAGGAATTCTCTGACTCCAGGAAAAGGCTTCGTACCTTCCTCAAGCTTCCCCAGCACAGGCCTTTAGCTATTCCACCTGTTATGGATGTTTTGGATGATGTTTTCTCTGACTCCAGTGCTAACCCTGATTCTCTTCCTCCGGCTCCTGTCAAGCCAGACAGATATTATAGGGTCCCTGACGCTCACAAGCACCTTTTTAAGGCCCACTCTGTGGATCTAGAAACTGTTTCACAGGGCCCCAAGGGAGTGGCTACCTCCTCTGCCAAAAACCCACTGCCAGCAGACAAGGAAGCAAGGTCCCTGGAGAGATGGGGTAAAAAAGTATATACTTCTACTACCCTGGCCATGAGGTCACTAAATTGCCTTTTTCACATGTTTCAGTACCAGGATTTTCTCCTGGATGATTTACAGAAAAAGTTAGCTTCTCCTGAGCCTATTGATAAAAAGGCATTGCAGGATCATATACATAGCACTCAGCAGGTTAATAACCATTTTCTACAGTGTGGTTATGATGCACTGGAAGCTTCATGTAGGGCAGCTATGACTGGGGCTGTGATACGTAGACATGCTTGGTTAAAGGATCAGTCTTTGCCTGACCATATTAAAGTAAAGTTACTTGATGCACCTTTGGAAAAACAGAAGCTTTTTGGTGCTAATGCACAAGATGTATTGAAATCCATAGAGGAAAAAGCAAAGTCAGTACAGACAGACAAGGATTTCCTTCAGGTTCAGCCACCCAGATTCAGCAGAAACTGGCCCTCAAAGAATTGGTCCTTCCCCGGCTCAGACAAGTTTCAAAGGGGAAAAGGCAGACGTGCCCGAGGTAGAGGGCAGTACCGAGGATCTTACAGGGGACGCCAATGGCAACCTCCAAATCAAAGAAGTGGTACAGACAGTTCAGCTGCACCACAAGGACAATCGCAATGACTTGATTTTCATTCCGCCTACAAAGGTTCAAAGAGAAGCACCCTTGGGCGGAAAATTATCCTTATTCTCACAAAACTGGCATATCTTAACCAAGGACAACTGGATTCTGGATTTGACAGACAAAGGTTACAGATTCCACTTCCACACATTACCAATAAGACAAGGCATGCCAAACCTGCCACATCATCAAAGGGCAGAGGCATTCTCTCAAGTTTCCAAGCTGTTAAGTATAAAAGCAATAGAAAGGGTTCCTCCTCAGGAGCAAGGCCAGGGATTTTATTCAAGGCTGTTCCTTTTTCCAAGAAAAGAAAACAAATGGAGACCCATACTGGACTTGTCATCTCTAAACACTTTTCTCATAGTGCCAAAGTTCAAAATGCTGACGTTGCAGCAACTCCTTCCCATGCTGGGCAAGGGGTCTTGGCTGGTCACTCTGGACCTCAAGGAGGCATACCTGCATGTCCCAATCAGACAAAGCTGCAGAAGATACCTCAGATTTCTTGCAGGGACAGAACATTATCAATTCTCAGCATTGCCGTTTGGCTTATCTACTGCACCCAGAGTGTTCACGAAATGCCTGGCATCAGTAGTGGCACACTGCAGACTGCAGGGGATTCAAATATACCCCTACTTGGACGACTGCCTCATACAAGCAGACAACAAACAAACCTTAAAAGAAAATTTGGACTATGCCATGCATCTACTGCAGGCCTTGGGATACACAGTCAACATTCAGAAGTCAAAACTACTGCCATCCCAACAGATTATCTTCTTAGGAGCCAAACTGGACACAGAAAACCAAATGGCCTACCTCACAGAGGAAAAACAGCAGCATTTACCAGAGTACTTAAAAGGCCTAGCAAAACTCTCCCAGCTGACTGCAAGGAAAATCCTGCAGGCCCTGGGGTTCATGGCATCTTGCATCCTTCTAATACCTTTGGCAAGACTTCATATGAGAAAGCTGCAATGGTATTTAAAAAACTTATGGTCTCAACACAGCCAAAGCCTAGAGGACATAATCCCACTTATTCCATGTCTGCAAAAAGAATTTTTATGGTGGGTTCAAGCCAGTCAGCAAAACAAAGGTATGCCTTTCAACAGACCTCAAGCAGAAGCCTCAGACCATGGATGGGGGGCGCACATGGAGGACAGATGCATTCAGGGGCAATGGACCCCAAAGGAAAGACATCTGCACATAAACCAAAAGGAAATGTTGGCAGTGATACATGCAATCGAGGCTTTCGAAAAATCACTACAACAAGGACATTTACTGATAAGGACAGACAACACCACTGTCATGTGGTACATAAACAAGCAGGGAGGCACTCACTCTTATCCCCTCTGCAGACTAACAATGCTTCTCTGGGAAAAATCCCTGAGCCTGAAGATACATTTACAATCCCAGTTTGTACCAGGCAAGGACAATGTACTGGCGGACAACCTGAGCAGAAATTTCATGGATCCAAGCAAAGGATGTTGCATCCTCACATTTTCTCTCAACTGACGAAGACATGGGGAAGACCGGATGTAGATCTTTTCGCATCCCACTTAAATCATCACCTGAAAAAGTTCTGCACAAGGACTCGCCATCCTCTAGCCTGGAAGACGGATGCTCTCTCCTTCAGCTGGAATTCTCTAAAAATGTATGCATTCCCTCCTCTGCCTCTGCTGACCAAGGTGATACTGAAGATCAAAGCAGAACAACCAACAGGTATTTTGATAGCTCCAGACTTGCCAAGGCAACACTGGTACCCATTGCTATTGACCATAACTCGGACCAAACCATGGCCTCTGACCCTATGGCCCCTGCTCCTAACACAACACAATTACAGGACTGTACATCAAGACCTGAAATCATTACATCTGACAGCCTGGAGGCTAACATGTCTTCTCCACCTAACTCTATCCAAATCGGTTCAAGAGATCTTGCTGGAAGCACGCAGACCTTCCACAAGAAAAACATATTCAGCCAAATGGAAGAGATTCAGCATCTGGAATGCCAACAGGGGTCAGAACACAGCATTACCGAGTATACCTCAGATTTTGGAATACTTGGCAGAACTACTTCATACTGGACTTTCATACTCTTCGATAAAGATTCATGCCTCAGCAATCTCAGCAAAATACAACTGTGACCCTCCAGTGTTTTCTCATCCCTTGCTAAGACAGTTTCTAAGGGGAATAAAGAATATCAAACCTCCCAGAAAACAGCCAGTACCTGCATGGGACCTCAATTATGTGTTGGAAAAATTAACTCTTCCTCCATTTGAGCCAGCAGCAACTTCAGAAATGCAATTTCTTTCATGGTAGACGGCCTTCTTATTGGCAGTCACATCTGCAAGAAGAGTTTCAGAGATACAGGCACTCATGGCAGTGCCTCCCTTCCTCATTTTTCATCAAGACAGAGTTTCTCTAAGAACCAATCCTACATTCATGCCCAAAGTTATTTCCAGGGTGTCTCTAAATCAAGCTATTCACCTGCCTGCATTCTTCACCAGTCCTCAAAATAGGGGGGAAAAGCTACTGCATACTTTGGACATACACAGAGAACTACGTTACTACTTGGACAGAACTAAGGCCACCAGAAAGTCTGACCAACTGTTCGTAGCCTATGCTGCTGGAGTGCAAGGAAAAGCAATCTCCAAACAAACAATTTCAAAATGGATTGGACATTGCATCAGATTCTGCTATTCTTTCCATGGAAAAGGTGTGCCAGCCAATATTAGGCCACATTCCACCAGAGCTATGGCCACTTCCACAGCTTTCCTAAGAGGAGTGGCAACAAAGGACATTTTAGAGGCTGCTACATGGAGCTCCGTGCATACATTTACCAAGCACTACAACCTGCCCTTATATTCCAGATCCCGAGCAGGCTTTGCTTCGGCAGTCCTGCAGGGGATTTTAGCTACACCATCCTTATCTTGGTTCCATCCACCCCCAGCTTGGCTATGGTATTCAACCCATATGTTATGACTGCAGTTGCATTCTTGAAGGACATAGTACAGTTTTGTACCTACCATAAATGTAGATGTCCGATAGATATGCAACTGCAGTCATTTCCCTCCCTCCTACCCCTCTGTATCCTTCTTTTTGGGTCCCTACCCCTTTTCCCATTAGCTGGGGGTATTCCTATGGTGTATCGTTTATTACTGCTGTGCATGTTTGGGATTATTTTTATCCATTTACCAAATTTAGCCTTCCTAGGAGGGCACCTGGCATCTGGGGCAAGAAACACTGAAGAAGATGGCGTCGGCCGATGCCTTTATACTCCAGCCGTGGTGACGACGGAGAGGAGGCGACACCAGCCGACGCCGGACCCAGACTTTGGAATTCAGCCGACCGAGGGCTGCCTGAGGCAGGACAACCCATATGTTATGACTGCAGTTGCATATCTATCGGACATCTACATTTATGGTAGGTACAAAACTGTACTTTATGACTGCAGCTGTATTAGCACTCAAACATCTACATTTATGGTAGGTACAAAACTGTACTTTTTTTCTCATGCTTGCATAGGGAAATGACTGGGTAAAAATCTAGGTGTTGTACACTAACAATTTTATTACAAAGCATGTAAATGAAAAATAATATTGAATATTGTAAGGTTTTTTTTTCTGATAAACAAGGTACCCTTAACAGTTTTGTGTCTGGTTTGCATGTCACAAGAAGACAATTTGATAAAGAGAAATGGCTTGCAGAAAGTGTTTACTGAAAGTATTCAAGTGTTTTCTCCAATGGGAGAGTTATATAGATATATAAAATCAAATAGCACTTATTAATAGCACAGGCTCTACCAATGCGTCTTAGCTGGACTAACCTTTCTTTATGGTTAACTTTAGCCTGCCTGTGTAGCTATCAACTAAGTACTTACTTTGTTACTAGGCAGCAAAAACCTCAATATTTGAAGATGTACATAGTTTTGTGTGTTATTGTAAAGCTCATAGTTTTAGGAGGGTTTTTTCAGGGATTGGTTGTTCTTTTTCAGAGCTTTCAAAAAGTTATGGAAGATGGTGACATAGGCACAATGGATATGACATGAAACAACTGTATAAAAGACCAACCAGCCAAATAGTATGTACATTTAACATAAAAGTTGGAACTAAACATTTAGCGAAAGAGCAGTTGTATATCAAAAGTCATAATAATAACTATATAAGAAAATGATGCTTTCTGTAATGTCTTTCAGTCTGAATGGTCTTACAGAGAAGTATAAAAAAGAAAGAGCAGTGAACTATATTACAAAAAATGTACAGTGCAAATAGTTATGTCACATAAGAGACACCTGGAAAGAACTGAACATGTGAATTTGATAGAGAGGTTTTCAGGATGGTTATTCAGCAGAATGTCAGGGACAGTGGAAAAGAGGAGTACTTATATTAATTGCAAGAGGAGCTCCAATAGTAATAGAAGAGGGGAAAAAGATAATGGAAGAAGCATAGTACTAATGAGCTACTAGTTGGGGAGGAGGATTACACTGGCTTGTATTTACATTCCACCTAAAACTGCTATAATGGAGCTTAAGAAAATTCTGGGAGAAATAATTGGCTTTCAGCAAGGAATATTACTTATAGGTGGAAACTGGAATTTGGTTTGCAACAGTGAAGATGTGTCGGGGGGGGGGCTAGAAGCGAAAATATAACAAGGGAGAGAAGAGTTTTGAAGAAATTTACGAAAATGTTTGGCATGGAAGATGTGAATTTACATATTACTCACCGAGGTACAAAAACCTGGGATAGGCAAGATGGAGTTTATATCTCACAGGAACATGTGCATTTAATTGAAGGTCTTGAAACACACCCAATAACTGTTTCAGATCATGCACCAATAATATCTAAAATAAAAATGCAAGGTAATGAAATGAAAATGATACACCAGTGCTTTTGCACCCACCGGTTGAAAAAGAGGAATTTAAGGAATGGGTTGTGGAATTAATTCAAGAGCTACTAGAGAAGATAGAATTATCTTCTGAAAACAAAGCTAAGAAGTGGGATAAAATTAAAGTGGAGTTTAAAAACTCGGTTGGAATTAAAAGAAAGGGAGATATGGTTAAACAGTAACAATTATTTAGAGGGATTGACAAATGTTAAAGTATTACAAAATGGGGGAATCTCTCATAACAGAAAGTGGAAAGGGCTGTCACCAAGCTTAGGGAGCCTATAATAAGGAAGATAACAAGACACCCTGTAATAGTATTAGAAATATTTTGGAAATTGTATGAAAATTTGTATAAAGCAGAGAAATATGGAAATCAAGAAAGGTACAAATGGAAATGTTTATGGAAGAATTAAATATGCCAAAGTTAGAGATAGATGAGGCTCAATTTACTAACAGGATAGGAAGGGATGAGATAAAAATGGCTGTGTATAACCAATCTACAGGAAAGTCCCGAGGAATAGATGGTATTCCTGTGGCTGTTTGGAAGTTATGAGAGAAAAACTGATAAAGATCTGGAAGGTTTTGTTTAACAGTATTTTAAAAGGAGGAGAAGTACCTGAATAAACAAAAACAAGACAAGGACGCTTGGCTCTCCAAACTCCCAACAATTTAATAGAGTAAGCGCTTTTGTATAGGTCAATGCCTATACTATATATTAAATTGCTGGGAGTTTGGAGAGCCGAGTGTCCTTTGTCTTGTTTTTGTTTCTTCAGTTGTTTATTTTGCAGTATTCATTTCTTCCAGGAGGAGAAGTACCAGCTTCCTGGAAGAAAGCAGTGGTAGTGGTAATACCTAAAGAGGGTAAAGATCCATCAGATCCAGCTTCATACAGGCCCATTTCAATATTAAACCATGATTATAAAATGTTTGTCTTTAATGGCTAAAAGAATGGCAAAAGTGATACCAAAATTGATAGATATGGATCGGTGTGGTTTTGTGAAGGAGATGCAAACATTTGACAATAGTAACAGTATATTGATGATCCAGAGGGAAGCAGGATGTAAGAAAGTTACCACTTTTATTGGTGGGTCTTGATGCAGAGAAAGCATTTGAGTAGACTGGGACTTCATGAGCAGGGCAATGGAAGCATTTGCTTTCCGTGATACAATTATAAGGTTGATTAGAAGAATGTATGAGGGATTGGAGAAGAAAATTAAAGTGGGTGGGGTCCTCGCCGATGATTTCTGTTTGAGTAGAGCAGCCAGGCAGGGTTGTCTGCTTTCCCTTTGTTATTTGCATTATATTTAGAACCATTGGGAAAGAAAATAAGGGACTCAAAATTCAAGGATATAATTGGTATGGTACTCAGGAAAAGCTGGCTGTATTTGCAGATGACATTATTTTATACATGACAAAACCAGAAAGGGACATTTAAAGTGTTATGGAACATTTTAAGACCATTTCAAATCTTCTCAGAATACAAAATTAATGGAGCTAAAACAAAGGTGATAGCGGTAAATTATGTACTCACACATGGATTGGTCCAACAATATCCATATTTATGGGGACATGATAAAATGAAGTATTTAGGAATATGGATTAGAAATTACTCTGTGGTGGCAGCTAAAGATGTGTGGGAAGAGACAAAACAGAAGGTAATACAAAAACTGAGAAATTTGATGTTTTTATGTGGATACTAAGATACAAGCCATTAAATGTTTTTAGTCCCTTTAGTCTTATACACAGGTCAGGCATACTTTTATCAACCAGAGTAGTTCTAGGTAGCAATTAAAAAAGAGTTGAAGGATTTTATCTGGGAAGGGAAGACAGCAAGGGTCAAGTGGGATAAACAGATTCTACCAATAGAACAAGGTGGACAGGGGTTACCTAATTTGAGAACGTATTTTAGAGCAACACAGTTAAGGCTCTATACATAGCACAAGCAGAAAACTATAATTCAAAGTGGAAAGGAATGATGCTGACACGGGGAGGAAGCTCAAAAAATAAGGAGACATTGGGATTTTGGATGCAGACTATTAAGGAAAACAATCAAAATCATACAGAGATTATATTCATAAAACAGCAGGGAGTATTCTAAGAACCAAACCAGCATGAGAATGGAGAAAAAGAGATTTTGCCGATAGGGTTGACTGTGATCAAGGATACAGATAATAGGCAGGAGGAGGCTGGAATTTATTGGAGAAAACTGGCAAAGGAACCAAGGTATTGGAAGCAAATAACTAGAAAGGGAAAGGTAATAGAATGGGAGAGGCCAAGAATTTATTTGGACTGCAGGTTAGAGATTGCCTTCCCTATTAAGGTTTGGTATCAGAGTATAGGCACAGAGAAAGAAATAGGGGGATCCTAAATGAAAGACTAGCACTGGTATAGTTTTTAGTAGAATCTACAGCAGAAGATGCCATGAAAAAAGGAATAATTAGTAAAGCATATAAAATATTGCATGGTAATTTTAAGAATCAATCAGAGGAGCTTAGGATTGGGGAGAGAGACTGGACAAGCAATTCACCAAGAGACAATGGAGGATATATGTATATCTCCCAAATATGCAACAACGTCTAGAAGATTTAGGATCTTTGCCTGGAAGTGTTTACATAGGTATTTTTATACCCCAAGTATACTCCAAATAATTTTTCCTCAGATGGATAGCAAATGTTGGAGATGTGACAGGCAAGAAAGAGATAGCTGGGAACATATGTTTTGGGAGTGTAATGAGCTGGCAGACTTTTGGGGTTCCCTGCGGACCGCACTGTCTGAGATGCTGGATGAGTGGATTAGACAGACTGGGGAGATGATTTTGTTTGAGTTATGCAACAGAATCGAAATTGCCTAGACATAGTAAAGCCTTGCTGAGTCTAATTATGGTGGCTGCCAAAAAAGAAATTACTAGAAAATGGAAATCAAAATCTAGACCAATTTTACTAGAAGTAGTGAATATAGTAACAGAGATAAAATAACTGGAATTGGGATGTTTAGAAAAGGGAAGGTGCAAACTACATAGGAAAAAATGTGAATTGTGGGAGCAATATATACAGAGCAGGAACGTGGTTTAAGAGGCAGGATTTGAATGAGCCATATAATGTTTAACTGACAGTGAGGGGATGGTTTATAAGTTATGTATAATGTTTACAACTACAATTGTTTCAGTGGTGTCTGTTGTGAAGACTGGTAGAGAAGAGTAAAGGCAGCCAGCCTGGTCAAGTAGAATTTGATACATAATTCTGGCATTTGTAAATATAAATGTGAAATGCAGGCTTGTTTCTTTAATGAAAGAAAAATACTGTGAATATTGAACTTAAAACAATGTGGCAACATTGCCATCTACTGTAAAGAAAGCTATGTCAAGCAATTCTTGTTGGTCCTTTGAAATTAAAATTATTTCATCACTGCCTTTGAAGTTTTACAAGTCTGCTCCAGTCCGGCTGGATGGGGGCTTCCTGCCTATTATTTTAAGGCTAAAGTTAATGACCAGAATTTACATGTGGAATTTCCTTTATTGCTCTAAGTGTAAAAGAATGTAAATGCAGTTAATGTGTAGCCTGGGAACTCCAGGAAGGGTGAAAAAGATAATGTAATATTTATCAGAACTGGAGTTTCAATGTAAACAGTGAGAACCAGAGATTGTTGAGCATTTTGATATTGGACATCTAGCTCAGCACTGCCTGTTGTCGTAAGTAAGTTATCTTAGAAGTGTGTTTTCTTGTAGAAATGACTAGGACTATAAAGATTAGACTAAGTGTTTTTCTGTTATGTCAGAACTGTACTACTGAATTATTTTAAGTTTCTGTGTGATCTCTGAACTCTTGAATAGCACTGTTGTGTAGTAGTATTGTCTTTGTGTTTTTAGCATTTATTATTAAATATTTTTAAACCCTTTTCAACTGTGGCTGGTTTATGTAGAGATAAATTAAGCTCTAGAGTACATTGCATGCTTATAAGTGATCCTATAATAAGCCCTTCCAGTAAGCCTTAAGACTGTTTAGTCACACTTATCATTGGATAGTAATATTGCACAGTAATCATTGGGCACCCTTTTAAGGGCCTTTGGGTAGCTGATAATTATTAGCTGTTTGTGACAGTAATTACTACCTTGTAGTCGGGGTAAAGGGGCACAGCTGGAGAATCTGTGTCGGCCTTTCCCAGGAGTGTCTGTGAAGTTGTATAAGTACTTATCTCAAAGTGTGTGTGTGTGTGTGTGTGTGTGTGTGTGTGTGTCAGCTACTTGGGCAGGGACATGAAGCACTGGTTGGACAGAGAGGGTACTGGAAGTTTTAGCTTGCCAGCTAGGCTGAGATCTGGACCCTATAGCTGTGCCAGTGGGGAGTCTTATTGGGGATCAAGGGAGCGACCAACCTCGGACTGACTGTGATCTCTGTGTGCTCTTTAGGGAAAATGCACTTTACTGTATCTGTTAACCTTTCCTCTCGTATGAGACGCCCTCTCTGGTGTTAGTGGTGAGGACTGAGGCTCCTTGATTGCTGGGCCAGGGCATGGCATCACATCTGTGATGTAAACTCTTTGCAACTAAAGTGATATAATTTTGTATGTTTTTCATTGATAATAAGATTGCCTTTGTCATATGTGTAAATTTAATAAAGATGTTTGGGGGGAAAAAAGCCTCCTGGAACACGAAGTAAAATATCCCAGTCTGCTGCTCATAAAGCAAAACATCTCCTCCAAATGTAACCAGGAAAACAGCAACAATCCAGTAAAGATCACATTGGGAAATGTTTTGGTCATAGTTAGATTTTCTTCGTGTTTCACTGTTGCAGTCATTACATTTGGGTTATCCTGCTGGCAGATTGCCCTCAGTCGGCCTGAATTCCAAAGTCTTGGGGCCTGCATCGGTTGCTATCACCTCTTCCCTGACGTCAGGTCGTCAGGGGTATAAAAGATGCAGCCGACGCCATTTTATTCAGTCTTTCTTGCTGCGTGGTGCCCGAAGCAGAAGCAGTTCACAAGTGCCGGTCGGCCAACTCCTGAGATTTTCGTGTTCGAGTTTCAGATCCGAAGTCTTCATTAAAAGCTAAGTACCCCATTGGGGAAACATTTTTCTTGCTCCAGACCGATGTCAGAAAAAGTTAATAATTGTATTTCTCGTGGGAAGCAAATACCTCATAAGGACTTTCATTCTTACTGTATTCCTTGCCTAGACCCTGACCACGACGTTGCTAGTTGTCAGTTTTGTGCTAAATTTAACCAACGCACTATTAAGAGTCGGTACGATTTTGCATTAAGCTACTTTGGGCGAAGATTTAATTTTACAATGTCGGATAGCCATCCGACTACCGGACTTCACAAAAAACGCAAAGAAAAAGACAGGCAACCGAGGTCCAAAACTGACGATGAAGCTTCTCCTAAGCAATTCTCCGGTTCTGAGTGAGGCGCTTTCGCAGCCCCTGACGCCAGCTACTTGTCACAGGCCACTACAGACTCCCACTTGAAATTGGCCAGGCCACAGGAAACTCAAGGTATTGGAGCCTCAGAGATTATTCCCTCAGATGGGTCCGGAGCCGCTGAGCAGGCATCTGCTTCTGAGGGTGTATTCAGACGTAAACAATTATATATTAAACCGACTTCAAAGACTAAAACACCTTTAAAGACAAATAAGCAAGTTCACCAGCCACAAGGACAGTCCTCCATGCCCAAAACACAGATGCTCAAAATGGCTGAAGACTATTACCTTGATCAGGGGTTCCCATCCCCCTCCTGATAAGAGGCCTAGGCAAGAGACAGACTATGAATCTTCAGATCAGGTTTCCATTTCTTTTGATTCCTCTTCTGATCGGGAATATTCTCTTCCCCCCTATGAAGATTCTGATGCTGAAGAATCAATTCCTTCAGCTTCTCCTCCTGAGGACTACTCTTTTGGGGAAACCTTGCATACCATGAGGGATCACTTCCACTGGGAGAGCCAAGATTTTTCAGAATCTAAGAAAAGGCTCAGAGACTTCCTTTTACTTCCTCAACACAGGCCTCTAGCTATACCACCTGTGTTTGACATTGTAGATGATGTGTTCTCGGAGTCCAGTCAGATCCCTGACTCTACCTCCAGCTCCTATTAAGCCGGACAGATACTACAGGGTCCCGGACTCTCATAAATTCCTTTTCAGAAACCCTTCTGCAGACCCAGAAACTATTTCTCATTTTTATTTTACATTTGTTAACCGGGAGAGTCCGACTGGATACATGTCCATTTTCAGCAGTGGCCCGCGGAGAAAAGCTCCAGGTACATAACAGACATATGAACATTGTTAATGCAAAAAAGGAAGATAGTTGAGTTCTAAATACAATATAAAGATACATTACATCTTGGGAAAAAAATAACAACAGACTCATGGTCCAAAAGGGGTCAAGGCTTGTACTGCAAAAAACCCTACCCCCTCTGATAGGGATTCTAGGACTCTGGATAGATGGGGAAAAAAGGTTTACACATCTGCTACTTTGGCTATAAGGGCCTTAAATTGCCAGTTTCATATGCGCAAATATCAGCAATATATCATGACACTGCTTAAACAGAAAATGATGGCAAATTCTGAATGTGCAGAAAACAAAGAAATACAAGATTTATTGCATGCAGCTGAACAAGTTGGAAAGCATACTTTGCAATGTGGTTTTGATTCTCTGGAGGCCTCCTGCAGGGCTGCTGTTACGGGTTCTGTCATTAGGAGGCATGCTTGGTTGAAAGAACAAAATCTGCCTGACCATGTTAAAGCAAAATTATTAGATGCTCCTTTACAACATGATACCTTGTTTGGTGTTAAGGTAGAAGAGGTGTTAAAGAAAATGGAAGACAAAGCTAAATCTATGCAAACGGTCAAGGATTTTTTACAGGTACAGCTACCTAGATTTAGCATATACTGGCCTACAAAGAATTGGTCCTTTCCAGTCTCAGACAGACCTCAAAGGGGCAGATCCAGACACCCTAGAGGCAGATCACAGCCGCAAGGATCATACAGGTCTAAGCAGTGGAGTGCCTCTACCTCCAAAGGTGGAGAGGACAAATCACAATCGTACAGGAAACAGTCCCAATGACTTCCCCCTGCCTGCACCAATCACTTATCTTCTGGCACACCCTTAGGGGGAAAACTAGCACTTTTTTCTCGAAATTGGCACATTATAACCCAGGACAAATGGGTTCTAGACATAGTGTCACAAGGCTACAAGTTTCATTTCCATACCCTACCAAGGGCAAACGGTTGGCCAGACCTGCCAAAAAATCAATGGGCAGAGGCTCAAAAACAAGTTGCAGCTCTCATGGACATGAAGGCTATTCAACAAGTGTCACAGCAAGAGCAGGGACAAGGATTTTACTCAAGACTGTTCTTGGTACCAAGAAAGGACCAAGCATGGAGACCAATACTGGACCTATCTATTCTAAGCACTTTCCTGAATATACCAAAATTCAAGATGTTGACCTTACAGCAGCTTCTGCCCATGCTGGGCAGCAAGGCTTGGCTCGTGACTTTAGACCTAGAAGAGGCATACCTGCATGTTCCAATAAGACAAACATGCAGAAGATTCCTCAGATTCAAGGCTGGCTCAAAGCATTACCAATTCTCTGCACTGCCCTTTGGCTTGTCTACTGTGCCCAGGGTCTTCACAAAGTGCCTGGCACCAGTAGTTGCATTCTGCTGACAAAGAAAAATACAAATATATCCTTACTTGGACGACTGCCTCATACAAGCAGAGAACAAGGACATTCTGCTACAGCATCTGACGTTTGTGATAAGACTTTTAACATGCCTAGGGTACACAGTCAACAAAAAGAAATCAAAACTAGTACCCTCTCAAGAGATAATTTTCCTGGGTGCAAGCTTAAATACAACTGCCCAGATGGCTTATCTCACTCCAGACAAACAAAGGCAACTGGCTAGCTATTTCAAGGAAATGGCAACAAAGGCCCAGTTATCTGCAAGAAAAATTCTGCAGGCTTTGGGCTTCATGGCGTCCTGCATCTTACTAATTTCATATGCAAGACTGCATATGAGGAAAATTCAGTGGTACCACAAAAGTGTTTGGATGCAACATTGCCACAGTCTGGAAACAATGATTACTCTAATTCCCTGCCTGCAACAGGAGTTTCAATGGTGGGCAAAGGCTTGTCACCAAAACAAGGGACAGCCATTCTCACTACCCCCAGCCAGGTAGAGCCTAACAACAGATGCATCAGATTATGCCTGGGAGGGGGGCACACATGGCAGGAAGAGGCATTCAGGGCACCTGGTCCACAAACTAAAAGCATCTACATATCAGTCAAAAAGAGATGCTAGCTGTTCAAAATTCCCTGACAGCCTTCAAGGACATACTTCATCCGGGACAACTACTGATAAAGACAGACAACACCACGGTATGTAAACAAGCAGGGGGGCACTCATTCTTATCCCCTGTGCAGACTAGCCATGGCTTTATGGGACACAGCATTGACTTACCAAGTTCATCTGCGGGCACAATTCCTGCCAGGTAAGGAAAACACTCTGGCAGACTAAGCAGAAACTTCATGGATCCCCACGAGTGGCACCTGGATCCACAAGTCTTCAGCATGATAACAAAGAAATGGGGATGCCCGGACATAGATCTATTTGCCTCCCCTCAAAACAATCAACTAAAAAGATTCTGCACAAGGACTTATCACAGACAACCTTGGAAAGTGGACGCCTTATCTTTTAACTGGACAAACCTGTCAGTATACGCCTTTCCTCTACTACTTCTCCTCCCCAAGGTACTTCTAGAGGTCAGGCAGGAGAAACCAAAAAATGATTCTGATTGCCCCAGACTGGCCACGCCAGTACTGGTATCTGATCTTAAGGAACTTGTCCCAATGCCCAGCCTAGACCTTACCTCAAATACCTCATCTACTGTCCCAGCAAAACAATCAGATTCTGCACAGCCAACTCAGGACCCTAAACCTGGCAGCATGATGAATAATGTAGCCATACAAACCACACCTCTCAGTAAAGCTCTGATGGATGTCATTTTAGAAGCCAGAAGGCCTAGTACTAGAAAATCCTATGCTGGGAAATGGAAGAGATTTTGTGCTTGGAACCAAGCTCAAGGAACTGATACAGCTGTCCCAAGTATTCCTCAGATTTTGCAATACTTAACTGAGATGCTGGACAAAGGCCTTTCTCCTATCAATCAAAATCCATGCCTCTGCCATTTTGGCTCATTACAATATAGAGCCACCACTCTTTTCTCATCCTTTATTAAGGCAGTACCTCAGAGGAGCCAAAAACTTAAGGCCTCCAAAGAGAACACCAAATGACCTCAATTATGTTTTGGAAAAACTCACCTTACATCCTTTTGAGCCAGCTGCTACTGCAGATATAAAATTCTTATCTTGGAAAACAGCTCTGCTCCTAGCAATAACTTCTGAAATACGAGTTTCAGAGCTACAGGCTCTCATGGCAGTGGAGCAGTATCCTTCCTTCACCAAGAATGATGCCACAATATAGAGACAAGATGATCAGCTTTAACAATTGGCTTAATGTCTGGTGTCATTCAAAGGGGATCCAGTGTCTGTCTGCCTGGGATGACATGCTTGACAAGCCACGCTGCTTCGCAAGGGACGGCTTGCACCTGTCACCCCTGGGATTCCGGATATTGGCTAAGGCTCTTGCCACCCCCATAGTGCCTTTTTTAGGCAAGGCTCAAATTCTAAACCTACCACCCTAGAAAACAAAAATGGGAAGAAATTGAGGGTAATGCTGCTCAATGCCAGAAGTCTAAATCTCAAAATGCACGCACTCGAGGCCCTTCTCAGTATGGAGAACATCGATGTCTGTGTTGTAACTGAAACCTGGTTCAAGGCTCCTGAGAGCACCCCGGCACTATTAGGTTTTACCTCATATCATGCGTTCCGCCCCAAAACCCGGACCACTCCACAAAAGGAGGGGTGTATCCATATTCATAAAGGATACTCACACCTCCAGGTTGGTGGCAACGCATGAAGCTTCGGAAACCATCCAGGTGCAACTAACAATAGGCAAAACTGCTCTACAAATTGTAGCATGCTACAGGCCACCCTCTCAAACTCAGGAACCCCACACAGCCTTCCTGAAGACACTGGAGGGTATAAATGTATCTCCAAACACCATCATATTGGGTGACTTCAACTACCCGAATATAGACTGGGAACATTACTCAAGCCCTAACTTTCTAGCCCAACGGTTCCTGGAGTTCATAAATTCAAATGCCATGGAACAGCTAGTCACTGTTCCCACGAGAGGAGAAAATATACTAGATCTCATTGTCACAAACATGGGGACAAAATGCTCCACACCGAAGTATATCCCTCATTGGTGAGATCTGATCATAAACTAATCTCACTGGAAATCCACATCCGCCCCACCCCAAACAAAAAGACCATAGTGAAGAACTTCTCTAAAGCAAACTTCACACTACTCAAGACTGGTGTGGTATCCTTCAAGGCCCCTGAGTCAGAGGAAACCACAACCCAAGCTGCGGAAGCCCTTACAAATGCCTTCTATGAACACCTCCAGGACTGCATGGATCAGGCAATCCCAAATAAAACCAAGACTCTTTCCACAAAGGGCAAACGTCCAGTCTGGTGGACCCCAGCCATTAACAAACTTTACAATAAGAGGAGAAAGCTATTACATGATAGAACAAAATCCATAAAAGGGAAGTCACCCCTGATCATTATTAGTACAAAAATACGAGCACTCATAAAATCAACTAAGGCCAATTTTGAGAGAAAAATTGCCATGGAATCAAAGGACAATCATAAGGCCTTTTTCAGCTATGTTAGGAACCTGGGTGGAAACTCACAGATATGCTCAGAATTAGTCCAAAATGATACAAAAATCACTGAACCCACAGACATTGCCAACATACTGGCAGACAGGTTCAGTGCAAACTTCACCCCTCTCCCCTAAAGGAGAGATAACTATCCCAGCCGAGTGTAGCCTCCCGGACATCTCAAATGCGCAGGTGAAAGCTGCTCTCTCTAAAGCTAAAAACACAGCATCAATGGGACCGGATGGTGTCCCCGGCTGTGTGCTACACGAGCTAAATGAGGAATTAAACCCGCACATAAGGCAGCTGTTTAATCTCAGCCTTACCACAGGATACGTGCCCAAGGAGTGGCGTGACGGCAACTGTGGTCCCACTCCACAAAGGTGGCCTCACGGACCCTGGTAATTACGCCCCATAAGCTTAACAAGTCTAGTCTGCAAAGCTATGGAGAGGATCATAATGGAGCTCATAAACAAAGATATAGGGGACTTGCAGACATTGGACCCGACCCAGTTTGGCTTTGTCAAGGGAAGATCATGCCTTTTGAACTTGGTCGACTTCTTGAAATAGTCACCAAGGCCATTGATGAGGGAAAGGCAGTCCATACAGCCTACCTTGACCTTGCAAAGGCTTCGACACAATACCCCACTTGGGTATTGTAGAAAAACTTACCAGCTTAAATGTAAACCCATATGTCACAAGATGGGTTGCAAACTGGCTTAAGGACAGAACCCACAGGGTTAGAGTTGCTGGCGCTGTGTCAGACTCCAAGCCGGTCACAAGTGGTGTCCCACAGGGCTCGGTCCTTGGCCCCTATTGTTTGGCATCTACTTCTCAGAAGTACAGGCCAACATGGGAGGACTTTGGCTGACAAAGTTTGCAGATGACTGCAAACTGGGCGCCATAGTGGAAAGTGCATCGGACACGGATATCCTTCAGAAGGGACTCACGGAAACAGATAGCTGGTGCCAGAGCCATGGCCTGAAGTTAAACGCCAAAAAATGTATAGTCATACCCTTCGGGAAAAACAAGGTAACCCCAAGCTACCATATAGGTGGCAATCCACTAAGCACAGAAGAGGTTATCAGGGACCTGGGGACCCAGGTTGACAGTGGCCTTTCTTTTGACACTCACATTGCTAAAGTGGTTAGAAAGACCTTCTACATTGCCCACCTGATCATGAAGGGATTCACATCCAGATCTAGTGAGGTCATTGTTCCCCTGTACTCTTCACTTATCAGACCAATGATCGAGTACAATGCCCCATTCGGGATGTATCTCACCCGACATCTGTAGCAATTGGAGAGACCCCAAAAGTTCCTCACCAAAAGGATAAAGGGACTCCAAAATCTGTCATATGCTGCCAGATTGAAGAAACTCCAGCTCTATTCAGTCGCATACCGCCTGCTCAGAGGTGACATGTGCCTGACATACAAGGCCATGTCCAACCCGGAATTAATGGACATGCTCCACCTCAAAAAATCCAAATCCACCAAAACCACTAGAGCAAGCGACTTAAACCTTAGCACGGATATAAATAGGACGTGCTGGAGGGATAGATTTATCACTCAGAGACTCCCTATGCTGTGGAATAAAATCCCGGTCCATGTGAGGCAGAGCACCTCGCTGACTCTGTTCAAGAGAAATCTAGACCTGTGGATGGGAGATCGTAGGTTTACCCCGGGAATCATCTCTGGGTCACTGCTGGACAGAGGCACAACAAACTAATGGGCACAGTATTTTTTTCATATAAGGGGTGGCGTAAGCCACAATAATTTGGGCTAGGCTTATAAATGCCTTAGGGCAGATAGCCTAGTATAAACCTATGAACCTATGAACCTATTTTTTATCCAGACAGGGTCTCTCTGAGAACAAACCCTACATTATTTATGCCTAAGGTGGTATCCAGTGTAGCCCTTAACCAAACTATTCATTTGCCAATCTTTTATCCAAATCCACAGAACAAGGGGGAGAAAAGTCTGCATTCTTTGGACGTACACAGACAACTTAGATTCCACTAGGACAAAACTGAAGTTTTCGGAAAGACAGAACAATTACTAGTGGCATATGCCACAGCATCACAAGGACAGGCCATCTCCAAGCACACTATTTCAAAGTGGATAGGTGACTGCATTCGTTTCTGCTACTCACAGCATGGCAAACCAGTGCCTAAGGGCATTAGGCCACATTCAACCAGAGCTGCAGCCACTTCTGCAGCCTTTCTCAGGGGAGTACCAACCAAAGACATTTTAGAGGCTGCCACTTGGAGTTCAGTGCATACCTTTACAAAACATTGCAATCTGCCTCTTTACTCTAAATCCAGGACAGGCTTTGCCACTGCAGTTCTGCAGGGCCTCATAGCCGCTCCTAATGCTGTTTAGCTCCAGCCCCCCAACCATAGCTGTGGGACTCGACCCAAATGTAATGACTGCAACAGTGAAACACAAAGAACATAGTACAGCTGTGTACACTTACCATACATGTAGATGTTCGAGTGTATTCACTGTTGCAGTCCAGGTTACCCACCCGCCATCCCCCTTATTTTTGCTGGAACGTATATTTACGTCTGTAATCTATACAACCTAGGTGGTGTATTTGCTTATAGATGAAGGTAAAGCTTATTTCTGGTGCATGTATGTTTTATTTACATAAATTTAGCCTACCCTTTTGGGAGCACCTGACATCTAGTGCAAGAAAAACTGAATAAAATGGCATTGGCTGCATCTTTTATACCCCTGACGACCTGACGTCAGGGAAGAGCCAACAGCAACCGATGCAGGACCCAAGACTTTGGAATTCAGGCCGACTGACGGCAACCTGCCAGCAGGATAACCCAAATGTAATGACTGCAACAGTGAATACACTCGAACATCTACATTTATGGTAAGTGTACACAACTGTACTTTCTAGGCATACAGACACCACACCCATCAAACTGGACAAGAACAAGTTAACTGCAAGCTGCTTATTCTTTGCCATGATACATAATATTACAAGGGTCCTAAGTTCCTTAATGCACAGACATGACTGTGATCTAGTTATAGCTCATGGGAGTGAATGACCTTGAGGTCCACCACCCAGAGGGACACGCATCGAGACATGATAGAAACTATTATACATATATTAGATGAAGGAAAAGCATTGATCTTCAGTAGTATCCTGCCTTCATCAAGAATGATGCCTAGATACCAATACCAAGTAATTGGCTTTAATAGTTGGTTAAGTAGTTATTATCATTCATAGGTGATCCAGTATATGTCGGCCTTGGACGAGATGGCAGAAAAGGATTTCTCTTTTACTAGTGGTGGGTTATACCATTCTACCAGGGTTTCTACAGGCTAGCTAAGGCATTTGCTGGCTCCATAGTGCCTTTTTGGGCAGAATCCCCCCCTTACTGGACATTGCTGCATACTGAACTCAAACTCAAATTTGGACAACATCATGACAGCACTACTAGGACTCTGAATAGAAAGATGCCAGAATTTGAGGCTGTCGTCCAACTCAGACACATTCATATTGGTGTGATTACTGTGATGTGGTTTCAGTGCAATGACAGAACTCTCTTTACCAAGGTTTAGTGCCTACCATGTCGTCATGTCCTTAGGTAACTGTGGCATAGTATCTACTTTTGTCAGAAACACCATCCCTTCGAATCAGAGTAGCAGTGACCCTAACTTGGAGATCAAATCACCTTTAGCAAATTCAACTGTTATCTTCATTTGTCTTTATAGGTCCCCATCAGTGTCCCCAAAGATCATCGAAATTAACTTATTTATGGGTTGAATGTAAAACTATATACATTCTTGCTATGGTGCTTAAATTACTCAAGTTTTGATTGGCACACTTACAGCTCTAAAAATGGCTATGCTTAGTGTTCCTACAATTTAATACCAATACAGTAGAGGAAATTGTAAAACTGCTCACTAGAGCTTTTAATATCATTGACCTTACCAGCCTAGTCATTACCTGTTCCCCTCCAAACATCTCTTCATCACTGGTGAAGTCTGAACAGAAATGTGTCATTTTCACCATTAGGTCTTAGTGGTACTACCTAACCAGCAAATGAGGCTGTGTTTAGTGACTTTTCCAGTACAAAACCTACTTTAGCTCATAGAAGACATATGCAAAAGTCCCAATAATTTTTGCAAATGGACCCAGCTGATAGAGCAGCTGCATATGTCTCCAAATCTTACCAGCACCTTATTTAGCTGCAAAGAAAAATCAGCTTCCATCCACCCTAAATGTAATGCTAAATTCATGAATAAATCTGTCTGGCATAACTCCCATATTAGTAATCTATGTAATTTATTTATTTACTTTAATTTGCATTTATTTACCAGGGAGGTTCGACTGGACCAAGCTGTCTGTTTTCAGCAGAGGACCGGGGAGAAAAGCTCCGGAAAAATTGCTAACATATACTATACACAAGATATTTACATGAGCATTGTGGTTTACACATACAGATATAAAACATAGGAGATAACATATAATTACAAAAGATATTTACATAAGCATAGTGGTTTAGACATACAATTAAAAGTATACCAGGTAGTAAAATATGATTGTTGTTCATACAGTATGTTTAGTAGAGATAATCTTGAAGATAAAATGAAGAAACGAAAAACTAAAAATACTAGCCAGTTTGTCAAAGGAGGAGAATATAGACAAGATCATATGAGATTCATTGACATTTTAAGGGAAAAGCTTTTCAACTTATTCTAGGGGAGAGTTAGTGTGTAGATGGGACAGTGGGGGGTAGGCAGGAGTGAGTTGGTAAGTAATGTGTGATAATAAATATAATGCATCTGTGGGAGTTTTAAAGAAGAGGTTTGATAGTGGGTAGGGGAAAGGTGTTAGAATAGGTCAGCCAAGTGCTAGGCAGTTGAATGTCCAGGAGTTGTTTAGGTGGGAAAATAGCTGTTTTTTGAAGATGGTTTTGTTAGGTTGTACCCTGATTTATAGTGGTAGGGAATGTTCCAAGTCTTGGCAATGTTGCTAGAATACAGGGAGTCACCAGAGCTGTATTCCCTTTTGGAGATTGCGTATAGTGCCTTTGTTAGTGGATCTAAGTTCTCGGTTACTGGAGTACAGGGTGATCGGGTCTTGTAAGGCTGGAGTTTTGTCAGGTTGGTACAGTATTTGGTGAGCTAGAAGAAATTGGTTTAGAGCTAAGGTGTTAGGGAGTTCCAGCCAGGAAAGCTGTTTTAGGGCTTTTTTTGGGGGGGTTTAGGGTTTTAGGTACGGTAGGAGGAGTTTGTGGCGAATTTTGATATTTTGTTGTAGTATACTGATAGCTTGTTTAAATCGCTCTTGTTTAGATTAGTTAGGACAGGAGAAGCGTACACATACATAAAGTAGAGAGAAGATGGATACCAGCTAGGGTAATTTTACTGTTGCTGGTTAGGAAGTTTTTACATCTGTAGAGACTACCTAGTTTTTTTGTTGACTTTGGTTATTGTATGAGCTATGTGTTTGTCAAATTTCATATTATTGTCAATAATGACCTCTAGTAATTTCATTTGTGTGATGAGGGAGGTAGGGGTATTATCTGATGCAGAAATAGAGAAAGGGGGAGTAGGTACTGCTGCTTTGGAAGGATGGAAGAGCATATGTTGGGCTTTTTTAGGATTTAGTATTAGCTGGGAGTTTGTTAGGTTTCAATGGATGTAAAGGTTTCTTGGGTCTTGATGTGAAGTATTTGGAGGGTGGGGGCAGGGCAGATTAAGGTGGAGTCATCAGCGTATTGAACCAGGTTTGCTAGAGGGGTGGATTTGTGAAGATTGTTTGTAAATATAGTGAAAAGTAGGGTCCTAGGATTGATCCTTGGGGTATTCCTAGTTTTATAGGAAGTAGGGGGGAAAGGGAGTTTTTCCACTGAACAGCTTGATGGCGTTGGGAGAGAGAGTCTTGAAACCATAAAAGAGTGGGGGTAGTTAGTTTTAATTCTGAGAGTGATGTTACAAGTTTTGTGTGGGAGGCTGTATCAAATCCTTTGATAAGTCGAAGAAAACTGCAGACACTAGTTGGCCGGTGTTGCATTGCATGTTTACTAGGTTACTAAAATGGATGAGTGCAGTGATAGTGCTATGGTTGGAATGGAATCCATGTTGAGTTTCGGCAAGAAGATTGTTGGAGAGGAGATGTGTTAGGATCTGGGTGTGGATACACTTTTCCAGTATTTTAGCCATTGGGTAAAGTATAGCTATAGGGCGGTAGTTTGTTAGGTCAGTGGAGGTGCCCCTTTGTGTATTGTATAATGTAGGAGATTTTCCAGAGAAGTGGCACCTTTTGTTCTGAGATTGATCTGTTAATGATTATAGAGATTGGGTAGGAAATAGCTTTGGCGGATATTTATAGAAATTTGGCAGGTAGTTTGTCTACTGCTAGGGCAGTGGGTTTAAGTTTGGTTAGATGTCTATAGATGGTGTAAGTTGGTACAGGTTGAAGGGTGAAAGAGTTGGCGTTATTTGATGGGTTATATAGTATAGTGGTGGTTCAGGAGGGTGGGTCTGTTGATAGCTTTAGTATAGAGTTGGTAAAGAACTCATTGAATTGAGTGGCTGTATTTTTAGAGGTGGTGTCTGTTTGGATGAGGTGATTTACCTGGTTGGAGAATACTGTTTATAGTGGCCCAGAACTTTTGTGAGTTGGTATTGTGCTTAGGTTGAATTTCACTGTAATTTTTTTGTTTGTCTAGTCTGATTTGTTTTTGTTTTTTTTTTTGTGTTTCTCAGTTTTAAGAATGTTTGCCTAGTAGGAGTAGTTTTGTTTTTGTGTCAGGTGTCCCATGCTTTGTCCTTTTGTTTCATAAGTTGCCCAGGGCTCTTGGTAAGCCATGGGGTATAGATGGTTTTAGTGCGGATCTGTCTTGGTGGAGCAAGTTGGTTGAGAAGGCCTAAGAAGATAGTATTGAAAAACTCAACTGCCTCATCTAAAGGAAGTGTTAAAAGAGGGGGGACTGTTAGATGTTTAAGGGCTGTATTAAGGTCGTCATCCCTGAAGTTTTTAGTGTATGTGATTTATTTACGAGATCTTGTTCTAATAAGTTTAGTTTGGTCTCTAATGAAGAAGGTTGGGAGGTGGTTGCTTAGAGTGTCAGGTAGTGTACCGGAATTTATGAGTGGAAGATGGGCAATTGGTGAGAATCCAGTGTAGTATTGATCCTTTTTTTGAGGTTTTGTCTACCCTAGTAGGGGTTTGTATAAGCTGTGAGAAGCTGTAAAGGTTAATATTATTTGAGGGGTGGGGTCTTTTAAGTAAGGTCCGATCAATATTGAAGTCGCCTAGTATAATGATTTTGTTGGGGAGGGTTTCTGATGTCCAGTGGAGAAGAAATTCTATGGTTTTGATGTCATCTCCTGGAGGGATATATGATCTTAAGATATTTAGCTGTTTTTGTGTATTTAGTCTTTACCTTAGCAAGTAGGATCTCTGCATTATTAAATGCAGGGATTTCTATGTTAAATAGTTCAACATTGATGTTCCTCTTTTAGCTGTAGGGTCTTTTCATAGTATGCTATAACCAGGGGGAAGAGGGAAAGAATGTCTTCATTTTTAATGTGTGGTTTAAGCCATGTTTCTATGAGGAAGATGATCTCCGGTAAGTATAATGCTATGGTTGCATGGAGCTCAGTGGTTTTAAGGATGCTTGTTATGTTATGGTTTATTATTAGACTATCGGATGTTTTCTTAAGTAGGCTAGTGTTGGGTCTACATAGAAAAACCAAGAAGCCAGGAAAAACACTGTCCAAAGAAACACCAAACACGGGAGGCAGGAGATAAGGTGAAAGGAAGCTTCCTTTAATCCAACACAATATACGTTCTGGTACCTCGGCAATTCGCCTTCATGGAATGTGTTTAGTGTTGGGTCTAGGCTGATTTTTGGTGATTTGTTGGACTTATTTGACCTGGGTTGGGGTTGATATGACCACTGCATAGCAGGTGAGAGGCAATGTTTATTATGGTTTGTAGGTATTTGGAGAAGGCTAAGTCACATTGTATGGATATGCTAGATTTGTTTGGTAATGGAGGAGTTTGTAGGGGTGTAGGTCATAGTTGGTGTGGTTGAAGAGTGAGGGTGAGATGAGTAAGGGGTAGTTAGTGAATGTTGGAAATGAGGCTGAGGTGGGATGACTTACGTTGGGGATTGTAATGCTTAAACAGGATGAGGTTAGATGGGCTGTGATGGTTAGTGCTAGTGTTAGAATTATTTGATGGGAGTACATGTTTGGTTTGTTAGACGTAGTAGGAGTGTAAAGAGATAACACTGTGGAATGTGTGTAGGGGTCCTGATAGTATATTGATAGGATGAACTGCAGCAACTTTGTGAGTGGGGAAGTACTATGTGTAGTGTGTGTAATATGAGAGCAAAGGAGGGGGAGGGATTGGTGGTGGTTGTTTGCATGATTGGCTGGGGGATTGGGGGTTGGGTGTGGGTGTGGTAAGGTCAGGTGTAAAGGAAATGAGTTAGGGGTGGGTGATAATGGGGTAGGGCAGGGGAGTGGAGCAGGTAGAGCTCAACCTAGGAGGTAAAAGCTGAAAAAAAAGTATCAGAAGTCTGACTAAGTAATGAAGGTAAGCAATGCTGTGCCTTAATCGCAGGGATAGTATGCCAATTACTGTGTTTCCACTATTTATTCCCTATGAATGGAAAAATAACTGATGTGAAGGGACATAAAAAGGAAAGTAATGAAAAGCTGTAAGAAATTCCCATCTCCATACCGTAAGACCAAGATGAAACAGGACACCAAGGAATTTAAGAGCACTATTAGAAAATGTAAAGCAAAATAAGAGCTTAAGGTCACTACAGCTAAAAAAGAAAACTACAAATCTTTCTTCAGTTATGTCAGGAAAGTAAGGAATAATGTCCAGCGATACAGTGAGCTTATTCATAATGTCATGTATTCTGATCCCATGGAAATAGCCAGTATGTCAGCAAATAAATTGAGTGCTTTGCCCCACTATCCATAAACATTTAGTTTCCCCTGAAGTCACCTTGTAACAAGTGTTAGAATCCCACTCAAAGGCTAAAAATAATACTTGCATGGGACTGGACAATGTGCCAGGCTACAGTCTCATCACTGCCAGCTATGTACAGTATCCTAGCCTGTACCTAAACCACTCAACCTCAGCCTGTTGACAGGGTTTGTGACTGATGCCTGGAGAATAGCCACTGTGACATCCCTACAAGATGGTGCTCCCTCTCCAGACCCAGATAGTTATAGGTCCATCAACCTCGTCACCCTTGTATGCAAAGTTATGGAGTGTATCAGCAGAACTCATTAATGTAGACACAGGCAACTTAACTGATCTAGACCGCCAAAAAGTTGTTTTTTTATGAAGGGCAGGTCACAGAGGCACACTGCTGAGGTTATGGACAGTTGTTCTCTGCACACTTGTGTATCATCGCTTGGGCCAGGCTTGTGGCACTATCCCCACATTGGTATTATTGAAAACAAAATATTCAGACTTAACATAAACCCCCTACATTTTCCTCTGGATTGTAAATCAGCTGTCCAACAGATCCCAAGTTGTGAAGGTTGCTGGCACTCACTCTGAATGTAAAATTGCAGCCAGTGGGATACCACAAGGATCAGTGCTCGGCCCTGCCATGTATGGCATTTATTTTGCAGGCCTCCAAGCCAGTATGTGGTTGACCACGTTTACTAATGACCGCAAGCTGGACACTGTTAATCTGCTCATCCACTGATGTTAAACATCTCCAGCAAGGGCTTGGAATATACACATAACTGTTGCTCTGAAAATGTTCTCAAGCTAAATGCAAAAAAAGTGCAGTATTTTAGCATTCATTAGAAAAGCTGCTGCCATCTGAAATGTTATAAATGGTAGTCCTCTCTATATATGTATGGTCATAAGACACCTCTGTACTTGGGTGGGCAGTCGTTATTTGATCATCATTTTTCCACTATAGTCAGGCGGTCCTTCCGTTTGGCCCAGTTTATTTCCAAGCGAATATCTTCAGGATGCAAAGAAGTCATCCTACCACTATAGTCTTCCCTTATCAGACCCATTATAAAAAACAGTGCCCTTCTTTGGTATGTATGTATAAATCCAAGCATATTGCTCAACTGGAAACCAAGAAGATTAAAGACCTTATATCTTTCGACTATCCTGATAGATTAGCATGACTTTCCTCATACTGAATACCCTACTGGCTGCTCCCGAGTGACCTGTGTCTTGTTTTTTGAGCCATGAAAGACCCAGTCCAATTTTATCTCCTATATTTTCACAAGACCAGTACCTGTAAAAACACTCACACTAGGGACCGAAATCTACATCAGCAAATAAGCAAGACTTGCTAGAAGGATGGGTTCCCTAACTCAACATTTTCCCAGCCTGTGGAATTAAATCTGTCTTATAGATCAAACTAATGCTTTGTCTACCTCTTTAAGGCAAGTCTTAACCAATTGAATGGTAGACACATTTACACAAGTGTGATCATGTACAGGCCGGCTCAGTTTGGGAGATCAGCACTATTAAGAGCTTGTAAAGGGTGGCAACAACTTTTTTTAAAGTTGTATATGGCTAGGCATTCTGTGGTCTCACTGATCACTTACCTAGTATTGTTCCTATGTTCCTATGACTGACAATGATGGCAAAGTGCACATGGCACAGTCCAGTGACACAGTGCTATCTGCAGCACCACTTTGAGAGGGTCAACTGCATTACCAACGTCTAAGGAACCTGTGCAGGTACAGTCCGAAAACAAAAAAATCACCAGTGAAGAGTGGCCTCCTGTTGCAAGCCCAGGCCAGGCTCCCCTTGAGTCCTCAACGTACATAGCCTCTGACTTTAGCAGTGCCTCTGAGTTACTCATACCTACAGCTGAGGGTGTGGGGGAGGGTTGCAGCACCACCATGACTCCAGATCAGTCCCTGAAGTGAGTAAAACACTCAGTGTAAATCAGCAAATTTAGTAGTCTGTGATCCATGCACAGACGACTACTACCAGTAGCATGGTGGAGGGTGTTCTTTTGCTTGTGGGATGACATGAACCCCCCTGCACAGTTACATGGAGTATAGGTAAAGGGAGTTGCTGTTGCTTTTGGCAGGAGTTGTCTCCATGGTGCTTCTCTGAGGCATGTGGCAACTTTCCTTCTGTTTGCTTCTACAGGCCATGCATTGCATGGCTGTTGGAGAGTCTGGATGTAAGGTGGCCGAATATATGCCACACCTTCACAATGCCGCACAGATTGCTGCTGAGATGGCTTCACTGTCAGCTATGGCCACACACATAGCCTGCCATACAGCCTTTGGCAACATTCCTTGAGGCTAGTATTTGGGACCCCTTTCCAGGCTGCTTACATATATTCCTGTGGTTCTTATACCTTCATTATCTTCCATGGGTGTATGGAACCTAGGCATGCTTATGGCTGTTGTCCAGGGCATGGATGAAGAATTTGTATTGGCAACCAACATGAGACACCACATCAAGGTGCACATACAAAGTCCACTAGTTTTTTACCACCCGCATTAAGCCCCAAGACTACAGGCCACTACAGTGGACATCACAAGTTGCCACAACACTGCAACTTACAATCACGACTGGAGGATGGGATCCCAACTTCCACATCTGGCTCCAGAATAAGTGGTTACCGAATTCACCTCTAGTAACTTACCTTCTGTGCTGATGTGGTTCCCCTGATGTGTGCCAAGTTTCTCATAAATTGTAAACATTCACAGTCCTAGCTTTAAGTGTTTATCAGTCTGTATTGTACTAAATTTGTTAACAGGCTCTTATCTTTTTACTCTTGCTACCTTATTGCCTGAGTGATGACTGAAAAGGATCTGCCAACCAGTCCACATACCAGTTACCAATTGTAATAAATGAATGAATGGACTGTGCCTTGTTCAGTCCCTATAATGTGTGAATATCATCATGTTCGATGCACATGGGCAAGTCCCTACATTGCCTTGTATAACATGCATATGATGATACATGCTTCTCTATGTTGTCTTTGTTATGACCAATAGTTATGGACCAGATGCCACCTGTTTGCCAGTTCTGTGATTTATTGTGCCCACCTCTGTGTTGCATGTGCTACTGTTGTTGTTTTTTCATCTCCAGACTTTGCAGTACCAGTGCTTATTCTACTGCTGTGGTTTGCATTGTGGAAATGTTTCTGCAGTAGTTTATGTAGTATCGTATTATACAACGTGGCACATACCACAAATGTTGCAGGTGTCCTGTGCATATTGCAGTACCTTGCTTTGTTTCAAGACAGTGGACGCATCCCTTAAGTTGTCCACACACATGATCACCGACATTACATGTTTCCATATGGACAGTTTTGTACTTCATCAGTGCTCTCTCTGGTAGTTATAGATGAAATCATTGTCCACAGCCCCACATCATATCCGGCATTGCCTGCAACACACAACAGTAACACCATTATTGGTGGCTTGCTCTGTTTGCATGGTACCTATGTATATTACCCTGTTTAATCTATCTCTGTGTATACCTACCAACTAGTTGACACTTGGGGAAGCCTCCCAGTACAGACCAGTGGTTTAAGTCAGATGTGTATCATATTTGTGAATAAATGGAATTGCCAAGGTGACACAAGGAATCATTTATATATAATGCCTTGGTCATTATTTGCCAGCACGCAGCTGAGGGGAGAAGAAGCCTTTCTTATTGATGTACCTGGATTCTTGATTGGCAGTATATGCACAATCCATGCTCCCAGGACATGGGAAATGATCTTTGCTGTAAACTGCCTGCATAGTAGTGGCTGTCTTCACTATAGTCCTAGAGAACCAGATGTGTTCCTCCATGTGCTGCAGCATGATGCCAAGGAAATGATATAGGATACATAGATTCATAAGTTCATAGATTAGTACTAGGCTAAGTGCCCTTGTAGGTCATTTTAAGCCTAGCCAATTACCCCATGTGAGAATCAAACCCTGCACCTTGTGTCTGTAAGGTAAACACCTTAACCATTATGCCAACCTCCCACCCCTTCATAAAATTTTCAGCTTGTACTTTCAGTGTGTCACCCATTGTAAACTTAATGAATTCTAAAAACCACTTAACCATGAGACCAAATCTTTCAAAACAAAATAATGACCCTGTCACAACTACATGAAGCCGATGTCTGTGATATGCTTAACATGGCCTCTTTTAGTCCCTGAAAGGTTCCTGTATCTAAGATGGTTAATGCATCAAATGTCTTTATGTCCACTGGGATAGGGATTTCATGCAGCCCCTTGATTTTGCTTTTAGGCAGTGCAGTTTATTCAACTTTTGTATGCTGTCCTTATCCCACTCAGCATAGGACCTCATAAGTAAAGACATAGGTGATCTCCAAACCCTGGATCCTACCCAATTCGGCTTCATGAAGGGCAGATCCTGCTTGTTAAATCTGGTGGATTCCTATGAACGTGTGACCCAGAGCCATTGATGAGGACAAATCTGTGCACACAGCATATCTCGACTTGGCAAAGTCTTTCGGCACAATCCCACATTCAAGCATTAGCAATAAACTTAGTAAACTGAATGTAAGCCTCTTTGTTGCAAGATGGGTGCCAACTGGCTCACAAGCCAGACACATACTATCAAAGTGGTTGACTCCATATCAAACCGCAGACCTGTTACCAGCAGGGTCCCACAACAGGTCAGTGCTGGGACCCCTACTGTTTGGTATATACTTCTCAGAAGTTCAAGTCAAAACTAATGGATTGTGGCTGACCAAGTTTGCTGACAACTGCAAACTAGGTGCAGTCATTGAATCCCCAGATGATGTCAGTATACTTCAGGAGGGTCTCGCACAGACCAACGGCTGGTGTATTTGTCACAGTCTCAAACTGAATGCAAAAAATTGCATCATCATTCCCTTCAGCACAAATAATGCCCCTTCACACAATCAAATCAACAACAATATCCTAAGTACCCATGAAGTGGTAAGGGACCTGGGATCACAGGTTGACCGCAACCTTATCTTTGACCACCACATGTCTACCATTGTAAGGAAAGCTTTCAACGTAGCTCACTTGATTAGTAAAGGCATTGTCTCGAGAACAAAAGAAGTTATAACCCCTATACTCTGCACTTACATAGTCCATAATTGAGTACAACTCCCCATTCAGTATGTACTCAGGGGTTTCTAACAAAGAAGATCAAAGGCCTCCAGCATGTGACATGGACCGACTAAAGTCCCTGGCACTATACTCCATGTCGTATAGATTTCTTAAGGAAGACATGTCTGGCCAACAGAGCAACCAGAGACCCAAACCTGATGAACTTACTACATATCCATAAATCAGACGGGTCTAGGTCTACCCATTCCAGGGACTTAAATATGGCCTGTGACTTGTATCTGTCCCTCCAGCATGTTCTATTTATCTCCCAGCGACTACCACATCTTTGGACAGGCTACCAATTCATGTGGAACAGAGCACCTCTATGACACTGTTCAGGAGGAACCTGGACAAGTGGATGGGGCACAGTAAATTCTTACTGGGGATAATGCCCTCAACTCTCTTGGACATGGGCAGTCATCACTAAATGCAGTCTTGGGTATTGACTAGTACTTCTACGGTATTACATTGGGTTGAAAAGGTTAGGCTTAAAATTACCTCCAGATCGATAGCCTAGTAATCTCCTGTCATCTTATGATCTGCTGGTCCATTAGGTGTTGGTATTGTGGGCACTGGCTGTGATGGCTATTAATGCATGTTTTTGTCTATAACTCGCAGTGAAACTCCTAGAAGTTTAGATTCTGATTGCTTTACGGTACACTTGCTTTATACATTTTTTAATCACTCTGCCATGTTTGATGTCATTTTTATATATTCTTTGTGCCTCGTTTGCATGAGATTCCTCATTTCCATATCATTATGCACTCCTTTGCATGCATTGCACATTATTCACATGTTTTACATTGTACAAGTCGCTCTGTTTCCCTAAATTAACCATGGCTTGCATGGTGCTCAGAACAGGTAGTTAAAATGTATGTGCAGTGGTGTACTTTGACATATGCCTAGCTGTATAGTAGATTGCTTGGGTAATGCTGCAGTATTATGCAGATGGGAAGAATGCATTCCTACACGCTTTGTAGGCTGGCATTGAGTATCTGAGATCTTGTGCTGTCAACTAACATTCATCTCATGACAGTTCATGTGCATGGAAATTGCAAAATTTTTGGCAGATTCTGTCACTTGCAGGATCCACCAGCCTTCTCAAATGAGAGTTGAATTGGTATCATATTTAAGTTGAATTCTTTATTTGACTGATAGCGCAATGGCTTTATCACTGATTTAATGAAGTTCAAGGGGCTTCCCCCTTGCAGAAAAAAAGCTTAAAATACTATTAGCTGAAAGAGGCTTTCAGCATTTTTCTTCTGGTTTGGCCACCAAATAGTCAACAAATAATTATGAATCGTAGGAATCAAGTCTTTCCCTCATTTGTTGAACATGTGCTGAACTCTGTCTAGAGGTGTTTTTGTTTGTCTTTAAAACATGCAGCTTTCTTCTTTTCTGGAAGAGTCACTGGATTGATTTCTGTAAGATTGAATCTGGGGCCTCTAGTATACATTTTGTCCTATCCCTCTAGTTTAGAAAATTTTTGAAAGCCTGACGAGTGAAGGGTAGATGTTTTTTTTCACCCCTTCTGATATTCCCTGATGGCTCCACTGCTGATTCTGTCTCAAACCATTCATATTGGGGAGATGACCTATTCTTTCCTACTGTGGAATCCCAGGCAGCCATTCCTTTCTGTGGTGAGAGTCTGATGCTAGGGAGTGGGCTAGTGTACTGGTCCTGGGGGCAGTCTACCTTCTGGGTTTATATTATAAACTTGAACAACCAAAATGTCGACTTAACTTTAATCGACACCAAAATGTTGAAGCTGCACTTCATCAAACGGCCAAATCAGCCATTCTGTTACATCTGCCCTTTTACCGACTGTAGTAGGATCTCAGAGTTAGTATATTTAGTTAGGGGGGGTGTGGGGGGGTGAAGCCCCCCACTTAATAGTGTTTATTTTAATGTAGTGTCTGTTATTGGCCTACAGATTTCTTTCTGTTGGAAATAAATCTATGATTTGGAGTTTCGATGAAGTGCAGCTTCGACATTTAGGTGTTGATCAAAGGTAAGTCGACATTTTGGTTGTTCGACTTTATAATATAATCCTACCCTTTTCCTATTAGGAGCACACCCCCCCCCCCCTGGTGTCTCCTTCAAGCCCACTATTGCCGTCTTCCAAGGGAAAGAGTGCTTTCACATGTTGACCCTTCCTCTTTTTTTGTTGGTGTTCAGCAGCATGACATCGTGGGTTTGACTGGCTCATACTCTGTTGGGTAACATCTAGTGGTTCTAACAAGCACTGCCCTTTGACAAGCTAAGGCTATCTCCCTTCCTCACCCAAAAAGGTTGAGTTGATAATGTCTTCTCACTCAGTCAGCTTCTGCAGGCAAACAAGCCACTAATTGAACTTTGATTGCCTACACCATAGTCAGAGCTTTATCCCCTGTGCCACAGAATTGACTGAGGGCTGGATGCTTTTGACATTTTTTTTTGATGAAACAAGCTTAGTTATCCCATCCTTCCCAGTTCACTTGTCTTCATCTCCCTGTCAAGGAATATCTCAAAAGAAGGCCAAAGTTCTCCTTTAGCTTTGCAATCTCTTCATCTCATGTCTTGAAGGATGGTTTTCTAGTTCTGATTAGTTTTGACATCTCCATTGATGTAGCTAATGCCTTGAGTACCCGAATGAAGCAGTGAAAAAACCAATGTAGCAAGTCGTGCTTATCCAACAGAAAGGCATTTTCTTTGGTGGTCAAATTTTTTTTTCTGCATTTGAAGGTAAAATTTCCAATGATCTTATCTTTTTTCATCAGTCTGGATGTTCATCGTGTTTCACTGCTGCAGTTATTACACTTGGGTTATCCTACTGTCAGGCGGTCCTGCAGTCGGCCAGAGTTCCAAAGTCTTGGTCCGGTGTCGGTTGCTGTCGCTTCTTCCCTGACGTCAGTGTGCCAGGGGTATATAAGATGCAGCCGACGCCATTTTCTTCAGTCTTTCTTGCCGCGCGGTACCCGAAGCAAAAGCAGTTTGCAAGTGCCGGTCGTATTTGAATTTCAGAACCGAAGTCTTCATTAAAGCTAAGTACCCCGTTGGGGAAACTTTTTCTTGCCTCAGACCGATGTCAGTAAAAGTTAATAATTGCATTTCTTGTGGGAAGCAAATACCTCATAAGGATTTTCATTCTTACTGTATTCCATGCCTAGGCCCAGACCACGATGTTACTAGTTGTCGGTTTTGTGCTAGATTTAACAAGTGCGCTATTAAACGTCGGTTTGATTTTGCACGCCATTATTTTGGTCAAAGGTTCAATTATACCATGCCGCAGGAAAAACTGACGACCGGAATACACAAAAAACACAAAGACAAAGATAAGGACAGGCATCCGAGGTCCAAAACTGACGATGAAACCTCTTTTAGAACAGTCGCCGGTTCTCAGTGAGGCGCTTTCGCAGCCCCTGACACCCGCTACCTCAGAGCCACAGGCCGCCTCCGACTCCCACGTGGAGATCACTAGGCCTCTGGAATCTCAAGTTATTGGGCCTACGGAAATTAACCCCTCAGATAGGTCCGGAGCCGGTGAGCAGGCATCGGCTTCTGAGGGTGTTTTCAGACCTTCACAGCTTACCATCAAAACAGCAACCAAGTCTAAAACTCCATTAAAGACAAAGAAACAAGTACAGCATTCACCTGGACAGGCTTCCATGCCTAAAAAACAGATGCTTAAAATGGCCGAAGACCTAATTACTCTGATCAGGGGTTCCCATCCCCCTCTTGATAAAAGGCCTAGGCAGGATACAGACTATGATTCCTCTGACCAGGTTTCCATTTCTTCTGATTCCTCTTCAGACCAGGGATACTCTTTACCCTTCTATGAGGACTCTGATGCTGAAGAATCAATCCCTTCAGCCTGTCCTCCTGAGGATTACTCTTTTGGGGAAACTTTACATACCATGAGGGAGCATTTCCTTTGGGAGAGCCAGGATTATTCAGAATCCAAGAAAAGGCTCAGAGATTTTCTTTTATTGCCTTAGCACAGGCCCCTTGCTATTCTGTCTGTGTTAGATATTGTGGATGATGTGTTCTGTGAATCCAGTTTAACCCCTGATTCTTTGCCCCCAGCACCAGTCAAGCCAGATAGGTACTACAGAGTCCCTGACACTCACAAATTTCTTTATAAAAACCCTGCTGTTGACCCAGAAACTATTTCCCAGGGTCCCAAAGGGGTAAAGGCTTCCACTGCAAAAAATCCAGTTCCCTCTGACAGGGATTCTAGAGCATTAGATAGATGGGAGAAGAAAGTGTACACTTCTGCAACTTTAGCAGTTAGGGCTTTAAATTGCCAGTTCCACATGCTTAAATACCAGCAATATTTAATGTCTCTGTTAAAACAGAAAATGCTTACAAGCTCAGAAAGTCCTGACTATAAGGAAATGCAGGATTTATTGCCTGCAGCTGAACAAGTGGGAAAACATACTCTGCAATGTGGTTTTGATTCATTAGAGGCTTCTTGTAGAGCCGCAGTTACTGGATCTGTGATTCAAAGGCATGCTTGGTTGAAAGAACAAGGTTTACCTGATCATGTTAAGGCAAAATTATTGGATGCTCCTTTACAGCATGATATCTTGTTTGGTGTTAAGGCAGAAGAGGTATTAAAGAAAATGGAGGATAAGGCAAAATCTATGCAAACAGTGAAGGATTTCTTACAGGTACAGCCACCTCGATTCAGCAGAAATTGGCCTTCTAATAATTGGTCCTTTCCAGTGTCAGACAGACCACAAAGAGGCAGATACAGACGCCCAAGAGGCAGATCTCAGCCCCAAGGCTCTTACAGACCATGACAGTGAGGTGCTTCAACCCCAAAAGGAGGAGAAGACAAGTCACAACCTTATAGGAAACAGTCCCAATGACTTCCCCCTTCACATGCCAAGCACTTACCTTTTGGCAGCTCCCTTAGGGGGAAAACTAGCTTTTTTTTCACAAAATTGGCATATAATCACCCAAGACAAATGGGTTCTGGATATTGTCTCAAGGTTACAGGTTCCACTTTCACACTCTACCAAGGCCAAATGGAATGCCAGACCTGCCACAGAATCAATGGGCAGAGGGACAAAAACAAATTAACAGCCCTCATGGACATGAGAGCTATTCAAAAAGTGCCACAACAGGAACAAGGTCAAGGATTTTACTCAAGACTTTTCTTGGTCCCCAGAAAGGACAATGCCTGGAGACCCATACTGGACCTCTCTACTCTAAATACTTATCTGGATGTTCCGAAATTCAAAATGTTGACACTGCAGCAACTTCTTCCCATGCTGGGCAAGAAGGCTTGGCTAGTTACATTGGACCTCAAAGAGGCATACCTGCATGTCCCAGTCAGACAAAATTGCAGAAGATACCTCAGATTCACAGCTGGCACAATGCATTACCAATTCTCTGCACTGCCCTTTGGCTTATCTACTGCGCCCAGGGTCTTCACAAAATGCCTGGGACCAGTAATTGCATTTTGCAGACAAAAAGGAATTCAAATATATCCCTACTTGGATGACTGCCTTATTCAAGCAGAGAGCAAGGACATTCTTCTAAAGCATCTGGCGTTTGTAAAAAGATTACTAATTTGCCTAGGGTACACAGTAAACGAAAAGAAGTCAAAACTAGTGCCCTCACAAGAGATAATATTCCTGAGTGCCAGCTTAAATACAGCGGCCCAGATGGCTTATCTCACGCCAGACAAGCAAACACAACTGACTCAGTACTTTCAATTGATGGCAATAAAAACCCAACTCCCTACAAGAAAAATTCTGCAGGCCTTGGGGTTCATGGCGTCCTGCATACTACTAATACCATATGCCAGACTGCATATGAGGAAATTACAATGGTACCTAAAAAGTGCTTGGACTCAGCACAGACACAGTTTGGAAACAGTAATACCACTTATTCCCTGCCTACAGCAGGAGTTTCGATGGTGGGTACAGGCATGTCACCACAACAAGGGACAGCATTTCACTTTACCCACAGCCAGGCAGACACTAACAACAGTTGCTTCGGATTATGCCTGGGGAGCGCACATGGCAGGAAAATGTATTCAGGGCAAGTGGGCCACAGAACAAATGCATCTTCACATCAATCAGAAAGAGTTGCCAGCTGTACAAAATGCCCTAACAGCTTTCAAGGACCTTCTGCATCCAGGACAACTATTGCTAAAGACGGACAACACCACAGTTATGTGGTACATAAACAAGCAAAAGGGCACTCATTCCTATCCCCTCTGCAGACAAGCCATGACTTTGTGGAACACAGCACTGACCTATCAAGTTCATCTACAAGCACAATTCCTGCCAGGAAAGAAAAATACTCTGTCAGACGACTTACGCAGAAACATCATGGATCCTCACGAGTGGAAATTAAATCCACAAGTATTCAGCATTATAACACAAAAATGGGGGTGCACAGACATAGATCTTGTTGCCTCCCTTCTGAACTGCCAACTACAGAAATTCTGCACAAGGACTTACCCCACACAAGCATGGAAAGTGGATGCTCTCGTTCAGCTGGAAAACCCTAAAAGTTTATGCCTTCCCACCACTGCCTCTCCTGTCAAAGGTACTCCTAAAAGCCAGACAAGAAAGGCCAAAAATGATCCTGATTGCCCCAGACTGGCCACGCCAGCACTGGTACCCAATCTTAAAGAACTTGGCTCAAGGCCCAGCATGGATTTTACCTCAAATTCCTCATCTTCTGACGTAACAAAACAATCAGATCCTGCACAGCCAGCTCAAAACCTTAAACTTGGCTGCATGGCAGATTACTTAGCCAAGCAACCAACACCTCTCTCTAAAGCTGTTATGGATGTCATTTTGGAGGCCAGGAGGCCCAGCACCAGGAAATCCTATTCAGAAAAGTGGAAGAGATTCTGCGCCTGGAACCAGGCTCAAAGCTTTGACCCTCTTGTTCCAAATATTCCTCAGATATTACAATACTTAACTGAGATGCTGGACAAAGGCCTATCCTTCTCATCCATTAAGATCCACGCCTCGGCCATCTCATCTCATTACAACACAGATCCTCCTATTTTCTCTCATCCCGCAGAGCACCAACATCAACTTGGGACCTCAACTTTGTCTTGGAAAAACTAACTTTACCTCCTTTTGAGCCAGCCAATTCAGCAGAATTAAAATATGTGTCATGGAAAACTGCTCTGCTTCTGGCAATAACCTCAACACGAAGAGTCTCAAAGTTACAGGCACTAATGGCGGTGGAACCTTTCATCATTTTTCATCAGGACAGGGTTTCTTTAAGAACAAACCCTACTTTTATGCCAAAGGTGGTATCCAGTGTGGCTCTTAACCAAACTATTCACTTGCCAACATTTTATCCAAATCCCCAGAATAAAGGGGAGAGACTTCTGCACTCATTGGACATACACAGGCAGTTATACTTCTACTTGGACAAAACAAAAGCTTTCAGGAAAACTGAGCAATTGTTTGTAGTATATGCTACAGGATCACAGGGAAAGGCTATTTCAAAGCAGACAATTTCAAAGTGGATAGGACACTGTATCCGTTTCTGCTACACACAGCATGGAAAACTGTACCTAGCAACATTAGGCCACATTCCACCAGGGCAACAGCCACTTCAACTGCCTACCTTAGAGGAGTACCTACCAAGGATATTTTGGAAGCTGCAACTTGGAGTTCAGTGCACACCTTTACCAAGCATTACCACTTGCCTCTTTACTCTAAATCCAGAGCTGGCTTTGCCACTGCAGTGCTGCAGGGCCTCATAGCCACACCGAATCCTTTACAGACCCAGCCACCCAACCTCAGCTTTGGGATTCAACCCAAGTGTAATGACTGCAGCAGTGAAACACGATGAACATAGTACAGTTTTGTACCTACCATAAATGTAGATGTTCGAGTGTATTCACTGCTGCAGTCCAGGTTACCCTCCCTCCATCCCCTCTTTCTTAGCTGGAACTTATCTTACCTTTCTACCCTGTACAACCTATGTGGTTTATTTGCTTGTAACTGAAGGTATTGTTTTTATTTTTTATGTATGCTTTATTACCAAAATGTATTGCCTACCTATTTGGGGGCACCTGACATCTAGGGCAAGAAAAACTGAAGAAAATGGTGTCAGCTGCATCTTATATACCCCTGGCGCACTGACGTCAGGGAAGAAGCGACAGCAACCGACGCCGGACCAAGACTTTGGAACTCTGGCAGACTGTGGGACTGCCTGATTGCAGGATAACCCAAGTCTAATGACTGCAGCCGTGAATACACTCGAACATCTACATTTATGGTAGGTACAAAACTGTACTTTTATTTAAGTGAAGATTTACTGTTTACCTTTCTGCTGTCTTCCAAGGGATTTTCATTGTTGTTCCACATAAAGTAAAAGGGTCTACATTAATGTAGTTGAACAAGCAAAATGTCGACTTACCTAAAATCGACCCGTATTTGTCTAAGCTGCACAACATCAAACGGCCAAAACATTGATTTCTTTCTAAGGGAAAGAAAAAGGGTAGCCCAACCATGCGCGCACCACATTAAAACAAACACTATGAAAGTGAGGAGCTTTGCCCCCCTCACCCTCCCTAACTAAATATACTAACTCTGAGATCGCACTACAGTTGGGAAAAGGGCAGAGTTAAAAGCTCGGCCAACCAATTTCTTTCCCTTAGAAAGAAATCGATGGTTTGGCCGTTCGATGATGTGCAGCTTTGACAAATATGGGTCTACTAAAGGTGAGTCAACATTCTGCTTCTTCGCCTAAATAATTTAAACCCAAGTAAAACTGTTCTTAAAAGTTGTTCATCTTGGGCCCCACTTGAAGGAATTTTTTTGCTTTGAAGACTGTGCTCCTTCAAATAACTTTACTGTGTCCTGTTAGAATTTCCAACTTGGAAAACAACTGTGCTTGTGAGTACCACTTTGGTTAGGAGAATTTTGTTAGTTTAAGTACTTAAAAATTTATGAACCTTGTGTAGTGTTCTTTGAAGTGAGGATTTCAATTTCCACTAATCCCTGTTTTACGCTTAAATTATTTTGGGCATTGCTATCAATCAAAACATTCAGTTGCTTATCTGCCTACCCATTCCTTCAGAATTTATGAGAGAGGATTATGCACACAAATCTTTGTGGATATCTTAGAGCCTGCATTTCTAAAACAAAGCCATTCAGATAGACTTGGTTACAGCAGTTTCTAGGGAGACCAATAGGTAATTAGCTTTTGGATTTTTTTTTTTTTTTTTGCTACAACTCTGCAGACCAACATATTTTAGAATTCCATTAATTTTATTAAGAATGGTGCCAACTTGATGCCTTTCTGTAGAGGAGTCTTTATTGTAGATACAGTGGATATAAAAGGTGTACACACCCCTGTTAAAAGTGCCAGGTTTTTGTGATATAAAGAAATGATTCCACAATAAATTATTTCAAAACTTTTCCCACCATTAATGTGACCTATAACTTGTATAATTCAATTGAAAAACAAACAAATCTGTTGGGGGAAAAATATAAAAAATAAAAAAATGTACAATCAGATGGTTACATAAGTGTGCACACCCTTAAACTAATACTTTGTTGAAGCACCTTTTGATTTAATTTAAAGCGTTCAGTCTTCTTTGGTAGGAGTCTGTCAGCATGGCACATCTTGACTTGGCAATATTTACCCACTCTTCCTTGTAAAAGCGGTCCAAATCTGTCAGATTGCAAGGGCATCTCTTGTGCACAGCCCTCTTCAGGTCACCCCACAGATTTTCCATTGGATTTAGGTCTGGGCCATTCCAAAACTGTAATTTTCTTCTGGTGGAGCCATTTTTTTGTTGATTTGGATGTATGCTTGAGATCATTGTCGTGTTGAAAGGTGAAATTTCTCTTCATTTTCAGCTTTCTGGCAGATGCCTGAAGGTTTAGGGCCAAAAGTGACTGGTATATGGAAATGTTCATAATTCCCTCCACCTTGACTAAAGCCCCAGTTCCAGCTGAAGAAAAGCAACCCCAAAACATGATACTGCCACCACAATGCTTCGCCGTGCGGATGGTATTCTTTTGGTGATGCGAAGTGTTGTTTTTGCACCAAACGTACCTTTTGGAATTGTGGCCAAAAAGTTCAACCTTGATCTCATCAGACCATAACACATTTTCCCACATGCTTTTGTGGGTCTTGATGTGTTTTGCAATTTTAAGCTGGGCCTGGATGTTTTTCTGTGTAAGAAAAGGCTTCTGTCTTGCAACCCTACCCCATAGTCCAGACATATGGAGAATAATATGTAGTAGACAACCAGTACTTGCCAGAAATTCTTGCAGAGCCTTCAGTGTTACTGTAGGTCTCTTGGCAACCTCCCCGACTAGTTTTCGTCTCGTCTTTTCATCAATTTTGGAGGGACATTCAGTTCTTTGCAACATCACTGTTGTCCCATATTTTCTCCACTTTTTGATGACTATCTTCACTGTGTTCCATGGTATATCCAATGCTTTGGAAATTTTTTTGTACCCTTCTCCTGACTGATACCTTTCAACAATGAGTTCCTTTTGATGCTTTGTAAGCTGTCTGCGAACCATAGCTTTTGTTGTCGCAGGCAACTGAGTAAATGTCAGGAAAATCCTACTAGGACCGCTGAACTTTATTTGGGGTTAATCAGAGTTGCTTTAATTGATGGCAAGTCTGTACCCAAGAAGACTGAATTTGTAATTAAATCAAAAGGTGCGTCAACAAAGTATTAGTTTAAGGGTGTACATACTTATGCAACCAGCTTATTGTACGTTTTTTATTTTTTATATGTTTTCCCCTAACAGATTTGTTTGTTTTTTCAATTGAATTGTACAGGTTATAGGTCACATTAAAGGTAGGAAATTTTTGAAATGATTTGTTGTGGTCTCATTTTTTTATATCACAAAAACCTGGCATTTTTAACAGGGGTGTGTACACTTTTTATATCCATTGTATTTGCAAAACAGTGTAAGAAATTTCTCTGTGTGGAAGATTTTCAATCCATATATATCTAGTTACTCACTGTATATTAATCAGATCAGATAATGGTAGTAGAGATAGCGAACTTAAATTCATCCTAAGATAAAAAAATAATAAAAAATGTATTTGAAATATTATACAGAATTACTAAGTATTCAAGAGTAATCCAAGCAGGGTAGGCAGTCTGTTTCCAGTCAAAAATTCTTTTTTAAGTGCACAGACAAGCGATCCAAGTAAAACAAAAATAAGAGTAATAGTTTCCTCACAAGCTTTCTAACTATATATATGCTTTTTATCAGGCAAGGGAGTGGTTGATTGTGCTGTAAAACAGTGTTATTGGTATGCTTGTTAAATTCCCCTATCAGTGTGACATTTGAGCTGGTCCTGCCCTACTTAGTAGCTGTCATAACAAAACTTTTATGTACTTTAAATAAAATTAATAATAATGTGGCACTTCTTATTTAACCAGATAATTAAGTCTGTGATTTTTATCCAAGACAATATACTAAATGGCTGGAAATTTGTAAATCTTAAACCATTTGACAATCTAAAAATATTTATAAATATACACTTTGCATGCAAAATAATCCATTGTAAAAAATTATATTCCGTTTCCATAACTTAACAAAGATCACTCTCGTCCTTCTAGACTTCTTCAGGTCTCTGTACAAGAACCCTAAAAACTATCTACAAAAATATTATTGTATAATTAGTATTGTTATTACACATCATTTTGAATAAAGTGGAAAAAAGTACAAGAAATAGAACAAATGTATGATGGAAACAAAACATACACTTAAATAAATAGTATTTAACATGGTGTTTAAAACTAACTGAAAGAATAAAATAAAATTAGTCATGTAAACAATGTGGCAATTTTCTAAGTTGCAGTACACTTTTAAGTGAACAGTAGTAGTTTAGACCAGGCTTCCTAAAAGAGTTCAGCTTTAATTGCCACATGAGTTTCTCCAGCATATTCGTGATGTCTCCTTCAAGGTCACCCATGTCTGTGCGATCCAGTATCTGGAACTTAAAACCTATGTGTCTTTTATGGAGAGGAAGGTGTTTGGCTAGTGCATTATTTTTGCATCCAGCTCGGATTTCTGCCAGATGACATGAAATCCTACGCTTAAGTTTATTTAAAAGTCTTGCCCACATAAAATGCATCACATTCATTGCACTGTGCCCTGTAAATTACTTTTGTAGTGTTACACTTACCCCCCCCTGCACTGGTCTTAATGATTTTCTTAAAATAATGGCAATAAAAACTATCACCTTGCTGTATAAATATACAAAATGTACAATTAGCTTCACATCTTTGTCTTTTTCTCATATAGTCTAGGTTTAAATTCAACAAAACTTCTGATGCTCCTGTCCTTCCTATAAACAAGGGATGGGGCAACACTACAGAAATAATTTACAGGACACAGTACAATGAATGTGATGCATTTTATGTGGGCAAGAGTATAAATAAACTTAAGTGTATGATTTCATGTCATCTGGCAGAAATCCGCTCTGGATGTAAAAATAATGCACTAGCCAAACACCTTACTCTTCATAAAAAACAAAGGTTTTAAGTTCTAGATACTGGATCGCATAGACATAGGTGACCTTGAAAGAGGCATCCCGATTATGCTAGAGAAACATGAACTCGTATGGCCATTAAAGCTGAACTCTTTTAGGAAGCCTGGACTAAACTACTACTGTTCACTTAAAAGTGTACTGGAACTTAAAAAATTGCCACATTGTTTACATGACTAATTTTATTTTATTCTTCCAGTTGGTTTTAAATACCATGTTAAATAATATTTAATTTAATTGTATATTTTGTTTCCATCATCATAGATTTTTTTCTTTTTCTTGTATTTTTTCCACTTTATTCAAAATTATGTGTAATAACAATACTAATTATACGATAATATTTTGTAGATAGTTCTTAGGGTTCTTGTACACGGACCTGAAGAAGTCTAGAAGGACGAAAGCGGTCTTTGTTAACAATAGGTTATGGAAATAGAATTTGATTTTTACAAAGGATTTTTTTGCATACAAAGTATATATGTATATATTTATATATATTTTAGATTGCCAAATGGTCTTAAGGTTTATATATTTCCATCCATGTAGTATATTGTCTTGGATAAAATCACACACTTAATAATCTGGTTAAATAAGAGGTTCCACATCATTATTACTTTTATTTAAAGTACATAAAAGTTTTATTATGACAGCTGCTAAGTAGGGCAGGACCAGCTCAAATGTCACACTGATGGGGGGAAGGGATGTAAATTTAGCATGTATGCCAACAGGATTTTGTTTTACAGCACAATAAACCACTACCTTGCCTGATAAAAAGTATATATATGAGAAAGCTTGTGAGGAAACTATTACTCTGTTATTTTTGTTTTAGTTGGATCACTTGTCTGTGTACTTAATAAAGGATTTTCGACTGGAAACAAACCGCCTCCCCTGCTTGGATTACTTTTGAGTACTTAGTAATTCTGTATAATAGGTTCATAGGTAGATACTAGGCTATCTGCCCTAGGGCATTTATAAGCCTAGCCAGAGTGTATTTGGCTTCCGCCTCCCTATTAGATAAGCCTACTGTGCCTCTGTAAAGTAGGTCACAGAAGGTACCCTTTTAAGATTAGTTTACTGTGCCTCTGTCTAGCAGGGACACTGGGGAGATCCCAGGGGTGAATTTGTGATTTCCCATCCACGCGTCCAAATTTCGCTTGGAGGGTCAGCGAGGGGCTATGTCTAACATGAATTGGGATTCTATTCCAGAGGGAGGGGAGCCTCTGGGAAATGAATCTGTCCCTCCAGCATGTCCTATTTATTTTTGTGCTGAGGTTTAGGTCCCTGGAGCCGTGTTGCTCTAAGGGACTTGGATTTTTTGAGGTGGAGCATGTCCATTAATTCTGGGTTTGACATGGCTTTGTACGTCAGGCATAGATCACCTCTGAGTAGGCGGTAAGCAACTGAGTAGAGCTGGAGTTTCTTTAGTCGAGCTGCATAGGACATCTGTTTGTAGCCCATGATCCTCTTGGTGAGGTACTTTTGGGGTCTCTCCAGTTGCTGCAGGTGTCGGGTAAGGTACATCCCAAAAGGGGCATTGTATTCAATTATGGGCCTGATGAGTGACGAGTAGAGGTGCACAATGACCTCTGTTGATCTAGATGCGAACCCTTTCGTGATAAGGTGGGCTATATAGAAGGTCTTTCTAACCACTTTGGCAACGTGATTATCAAAGGAGAGATTACTATCTACGTTGGTCCCCAAATCTCCAATTACTTCTTCCGTACTTAATGGATTACCACCTATGTGGTAAGTTGTGGGCACCTTGTTTTTTCCCAAAGGGGATTACTATGCACTTTTTAGCATTTAGCTTGAGGCCGTGGCTCTGGCACCAAGCATCCGTCTCTGTGAGACCCTTTTGGAGGATGCTTGTGTCAGCTGGAGATTCGATTATGGCCCCCAGTTTGCAGTCATCTGCGAACTTTGTCAGCCATAATCCCCCTGTGTTAGCCTGAACCACAGAGAAGTATATACTGAACAAGAGAAGTCCCAGAACTGAGCCCTGTGGGAAGCCACTTGTAACTGGTTTGGATTCGGACATGGCACCTGCGATTCTGACCATGTGGGTTCTATCTCTGAGCCAGTTTGCAACCCATCTTGTGATACAGGGGTTGATATTTAAGCTGGTAAGCTTATTTATGATACCCGAGTGGGGTATTGTGTCGAAGGCTTTTGCGAGGTCCAGGTAGGCTGTGTGGACTACCTTGCCCTCATCTATGGCTTTGGTAACTGTTTCAAAGAAATCAACTAGGTTTAAGAGGCAAGATCTGCCCTTAACAAAACCAAATTGGGTAGGGTCCAGTGTCTGGAGGCTCCCAATGTCTTTGTTTATGAGTTCCATGATAATACGCTCCATAGCTTTACAGACCAGCCTAGTCAGGCTTATGGGGCGATAGTTTCCAGGGTCCGTTGTGGCACCACCTTTGTGGAGTGGGACCACTGTAGCTGTACGCCATTCTTTGGGTACATATCCTGTAGTAAGGCTAAGTTTGAACAGTGACTTAATGTGAGGGTTCACTTCTTCTTGGAGCTCGTGTAAGACACAGCCTGGGACACTGTCCGGTACAATAGATGCTGTGTTTTTTGCTTTGGAGAGGGCAGCTTTCACCTGTGCATCTGTGATGTCAGGGAGGTTACATTCAGTTGGGATAGGCATTTGCTCCTTTGGGGGGGAGGGGGGGGAGTTTGCGCTGAATCTGTCCGCCAGGATGTTGGCTATGTCTATAGGTTCGGTATATTTTGTACCGTTATGCAACAATTCAGAGCATATCTGGGAGTTTCCGCCCATGTTCCTGACATAACTAAAGAAGGCCTTGTGATTATCTTTAGTGTCTAGGACAATTTTTCTTTCGAAACTGGCCTTTGATGATTTTATGAGGGATCGAAGTTTCTTGCTAATACTGATCAGAGATGCCTTCCCTTTTTGGGATTTTGCTCTGTCATGTAGTAGCTTCCTCCTTCTGTTGTATAGCTTATTTATGGCCGGAGGTCCACCAGACCGGTCTCCCATTTTTGGAGGAGTGAGTTTTGGTTTTATTTGGGATAGCCCGATCCATGCATTCCTGCAGGTGCTCATAGAATGCATTTGTAAAGGATTCTGCAGATTGGGCTGTATTATCCTCTGGCCCAGGGGCTTTGAAGGATTCCACCTCAGTCTTGAGAAGTGCAAAGTTGGCTTTTGAGAAATTCTTTACAGTGATTTCCTTGGCTGGGGGTGGGGACGGGATATGGATATCCAGGGAAATTTGTTTATGGTCTGATCTTAACAATGAGGGGTTTACCTCTGGTGTGGAACATAGAGTCCCCATGTTGGTGATGACCAGGTCCAATATGTTGTTCCCTCTTGTGGGAGTGGTGACCAGTTGTTCCATTGCGTTAGAGTTTATAAATTCAAGGAACCGTTGGGCGAGGGTGTTTGGGCTTGATTAGTTTTCCCAGTCAATGTTTGGGTAGTTGAAGTCACCCAATAACATAGTGTTTGGAGAGACCTTCATATTCTCCAGTGTTCTCAGGAATGCCAAGTGGGGTTCCTGTAATAGGGAGGGTGTTCTGTAGCAGGCTACAAACTGGAAGGCAGTTTTGCCCGCTGTTAGTTGCACATGGATGGTATCTGATGCTTTGTGCAGTGCCACTAACTTGGAGGTGTAGGTATCTTTGATGAATATAGATACTCCACTTCTTTTTGTGCTTCGGTCCGAGTTTTGTGGCCGAAACGCATGGTATGAGTTATAACCTGGTAGTGCTGGGGTGCTCTCAGGAGCCTTGAACCAGATTTCTGTTACTGCACAGACATCGATTTTCTCCATACTGAGGAGAGCCTCGAGTGCGTGCATCTTGAGGTTTAGACTTCTGGCATTGAGTAGCATTACCTTTAGTTTTTTTATCCTTGGGTTGTCTGTGTAGGTGGGTTTGTCCTTTGAGCCTCGCCTAAAAAAGGCACTATGGGGGTGGCAAGAGCCTTGGCCAGTATACGAAAGCCTAAAGGTGACAGGTGCAAGCCGTCCCTAGCGAAGCAACGTGGCTTGTCAAGCTTGTCATCCCAGGCTGACAGACACTGGATCCCCTTTGAATGACACCAATACTTTAGCCAGTTGTTGAAACTGATAATTTTGTCTTTATACTGTGGCATTATTCTTGGTGAGGGCAAGATGCTACTCAAGGACAGGGTCATACCAGCCCGGGCTACATGGTCAGAGAGCTCCTCTATGTCTCTTTTCATGTAGTCCAGGGATGTATGTCTCAGGTCATTCACACCAGCATGGACAATGACGGAGTCATACTTGTACATGCTTTGGAGTGACCTGAGTGCTTGCGTTATGTGGTGGATCCTGGCACCTGACAGGCAGCTTACAGTGACCTTCTCCTTGTTCAGTGTGGTGAGCGGGACGCCAGTGTGCCGGACAATAGAGTCCCCTATAACAAGTGTATTTGGTGTGTTGTTTGGCCTTAAGGGCTGTGGTTGTGAGGCACACTGATTTTGTGAGATATGTGATTCATGGGTATTGTTGAGGGGTGGCTGTTGCTTGGATATCTGCTTAGGAGGTCTTTGCTGTTTAGGCAGATTTTTATTTAGAGCCTCCGAGTATGTTTTTGTGTGTTTATGTGTTGGGTATGCAGATGCAATAGGTCTGTGTGAGACTGGATTTGTGGTGTGGGTGGTTACCTTTTCCTCCTGACTGACTGTGCCAGTCTTGGGTTGAGAGAGCTCTGCCTCCAGTTTGGCTGTGTAACTGCATCTCTCACATGTATTAGAGGTTGTTGGAAGGAGGAGAGGGTTGTCTGTGTACATAAGGCAATTGTAACATTGCCTCAAAATTCCCAGATTCACCAGCTGGACTGGAGAGTAGCCTTGAAACTGACCCTTGGACATACCAGATTAGTATAGGGAACTTTTCTTTTACTGATCAGATGATTAGGAAAGGGAACTGATTTTTCACTTGGTCAGGAAGGACCAATCGGGAGTCTAATACTTATGAAAATTCACCAGCTGGACTGGAGAATAGCCTTGAAACTGACCCTTGGACATACCAGATTAGTATAGGGAACTGATTTTTTTACTGGTCAGATGATTAGGAAAGGGAACTGATTTTTCACTTGGTCAGGAAGGACCAATCGGGAGTCTAATACTTATGAGAAGTCAAGGAGGGTGTAGTGCTTTAGTTAGTTAGTGTTTCCTTATAAGAGCTAAGCAAGTGCAGGGCTTTAGAAAGAGAATAGAGTGATTACTTTGAGAGTTTGAACAGTTCTAAGGGAAAAAGTGAAGAGCAGACTTTGTGGAGCCTGGAATAGTTTAAACCTGTTTAGGCGGCGCTGCCCGACGCTGCTCAGTGCGCAAAACTGTGCAAAAAGAGAGTTGTAGGGTTTTAAGAGAGAGAGATCAAGGAGTTTAGAATTGACCCAAAATGGCCAATAAAACTACAGCTTCTAAGTAGTAACCACTCCTCCAGGGACAGGCAGGCTGTTCAGTGTTAACCACTCCCGCTGGTGAACACAGAGACTTCCCTTTAGCCCAAGCAAGCACTGGCCTTCTACAAACTTCCAAACAGTTCAGAACAGCAAATCTGTAACTGAACTTTCTTAACTTTCAGAAAGTGGGAAAAAAAGCAAGAATGTTAAGTTGTCAATCTCGCCTTCATTCTTGCTTGATGGGTTCGGAGCCGATCCCTCGGCTCCGACTCAGCACTTGCTAAGCTCGAGAGTCACTTTTACCAGCTCGAGGCAGCCCTATATCCCATGATGCAAGGCGGTAAGTACCCAGATCTCGTTTGCCGCTTCGCTTATGAGGTCCTCCTTTTACCAGCTCCTGGTAAGTGATTCTCTTTTTGGATATTTAAGCCCCTTTTTCTTAAAAAACCCTTAATTGTTAGTTATTAGTTAATTTTTTACCTTTTGTGACAGAAAATCCCTGTCTTTTCTAATTATTTTTAGTCAAATTTACCCATCCCATCCCCTCCCTGTTAGGGTGTGTGTGTTGTTTATAGAAATACCTTTTTGGTATTTTATTTAAGTTAATTTTGACTGGTGTGTGTGTGTGTTTGTGTAAAGCACCATGTCAAAGGAGAGGGTCTCAGGTTTTAAGAAGTGTGACTCGTGCTGTCAGAAGATGTCTCTGACAGACGGTCACACTTCTTGCTTATTGCTTGGGCCCTCTTCACCTGCAGGACTCCTGTGCTATTTGTCATTCCTTCAGCCAGAGAGTCCTGCAGGAAAGACGAATAAACTGATCCTTAGGGGCCTTCTTAAGCGGAGGGCTCTCCGGCTAAGTCGGCTCCATCCAAATCAGTTAAACCTTCCAAGGCCCAGGCTTCTGTTCCTAAGCCTGTGGCCTCGGCTCCGACTCGTACTGAGTCGAGATCGCTCGGCTGGAGCCGATTCTGGCTTAAAGCCTTCGGCACCGATGGCTATCGGTGCGAATCTGTAGCGACACTTCGATGTCGGCCCGATCGGTTCCGACACCCATGTGGCACAGGCATCGGTGTCGGCTCCGATCGGCTCCGACACCGTTACTTTGGTGGCTGTATCGGCTCCGGCTGGAGCCGATACATCGAGGCTTCCTGTCGGCTCCGACAGGATCTATAGTATCGGCTCCGATGGCTCATTCCAGGAAGAGGTCGAGGTCTCCTTCCTTGGAGCCGATACTTTCGGCTCCGGCTGCACCTGTTCTGTCGGAACGGAGCCATCGGAGCCGATCTTCAAGGTCATCCAGGTTGTCAGATCATGACCTAGAGAGAGTGGTCAGTAGATTACTTAAGTCACAGGTACTGGCCCAAATGTTACACAGTCCGTCTCAACAGACGACTGTTGGTCCACACCCGTTACAGTTCCTCCTTCAACTCTACCCCAGAGCTTGGAGTTGGAGTCTTCGAATAGTTACTGCTACGGCTGGAGGACGGATACCCCTTCTGTTCCTTCAGCCTCTACTCTTATCTCCTCTTGAGACCTTCCTTAGAGGGATTCGTGGTCGGGCTTCCATGGTCTCCTCCGAGGGGTGAGTGGCATCGGACCCTTGTCCGAACCCGCTCTTCCCCTTGGAGCCTCGGCCTTGGTGAGCTCGGCTCCGACATCTGCCTCGGAGACTTCCCTTCGGTGGTCCCTGGAGTTCCTAGCTCTTCGAGCGGGTTCTCTCGGACCTGCCTGGGAGGAGCATTCGAGGTGATGAAGAGTGTACTGGCCACTGGTATCAGTCAGCAGTCTGTTCCGTAGCTCCTCCCTCTATAGTACCTGTTGACATCTCTGCCACTTCTCTTGCTACAGGACCCAGAGATCCTCCGCCTCAGGTTTCCCCATTGGGAATTTCCCCCTCTTCCGAGGATTCTCCTGATGTTTCGGGAGATCCTCCTAGGAAGAGGACTTGTAAGAGGAAGCATGTAGACTCCCGAGTCTGTCACTCGGATACTGACTTTGATGAGTCAGAGGGATCCCTAGATCCCCTCTGAGGATGTCTCCTTCTCAGACATCCTAGAACTTCTGAAACAGAGGGAAACTGGCCCACCAACAATCCCTCTGAGGATGAGTCAGTATACCTAGAGGCGTTTGGATCTCGGCCCTCCCCCTCCTCGGTGTCTCCGCCTTCGACCCCTTATGCAGGTTATTGCACGAAGGCGTGGGCAGCTCCTGACTCTGTAGAGCCAGTCCCTAGGAGGCCTTCAAAATTTATCACTGCCCCGTGTGACAAACAATTCCTTACTAAGGGTGTCCCCGCTGATGCCATGGTGGTGGCTGCGGCCACCAAAAAGGAACTTGCAGATCCTTCCGTGCCCATCCATCCTCCTAATAAGGACTCTAGGACCATGGATAGGTACGGCAAGCGGATGTTTTCCTCAGCGACCTTTGCTATGCGTTCGCTGAATTACCTATGTCACTTCACCAGACTCCAGAGGGATATCCTGAAGGAGCTGGGAGAAGTAGTTCAGGATCCAACAGCTGCAGGGGCTCAAGAAAAAATTGCTTCGCAGCTACGAACCCTCAATTCCATTGCAAACTCCTCCATGCGGCTAATATCTTATGCTGCGGATGGAGCGAGTAGAGCCGCAGGTACAGGTGTGGCTCTTAGACGCCAAGCCTGGATGCGGCTATGTGATTTTGCGGATCCCTTTAAGGCGTCCTTCACAAATTCTCCCTTTGATGGGTCAGCTTTGTTTGGCCCTCAGGTGAAGGAAACCTTGACCAGGTGCGAGCAGGACGGTAAGACTCTTTCTGCTGTTGGAGTCCGTTTTTCCACCCCTTCTAGACCTTATCCCAAAGGACAGAAGGGCGGGAAGATATGGTTCCGTAAATCCCAAGGAGTCACGCCGGATTCACGTGGTCAGTTTACCCCTAGAGGCAGAGGGGTAACAACAACAGACGCCGCTCTAGAGGCAGAGGGGTCCAAGAACCAGGGAAACAGGGAGCCTCTCTCTGACAAGCCCTTTCAGCATCCCTGAGGTGTTGCCCGGCTGTCCCTCCTTGGAGGCAGTCGGGGGAAGATTATCACTGTACCCAGAAGCCTGGCATTCCCTCACTCAAGACAGATGGGTACAGTCGATCATATCCAAGGGTTACATAATTCCTTTCGAGGAAAGTCCCTTCCCCTCAAGTTCCCTTCCAGATGTACCACCGGTCTAAGGGAGATTGCAGAGTCAGAAATCTCAAAACTACTGCAAAAAGAGCCATTCAGCCAGTTACAATAGACCATTCAGAGCCGGAATCTACTCAAGGTTCTTTTGGTCCCCAAAAGACGGGAGACTGGAGACCAATATTGGATCTCAGCAGACTCAACAAGTCTGTCAGGAAGACAAGATTCGAATGGTCACTCTTCAGTCAATTCTGCCCTTCTTACAGAAGGACAACTGGATGTGCTCAATAGATCTTCAGGATGCGTACTATCACATAAAATTCACAGACGCTCCAGGAGATTTCTCCGCTTCGGCTGGGGTCCAGTCATTTCCAGTTCAGAGCCCTGCCCTTTGGTCTCACTACAGCCCCCAGAGTGTTCACCAAATGCATGGCAGTGGTCACGGCTCACCTGAGACGTCAAGGATTCCAGGTGTTTCCGTATCTCGACGACTGGCTCCTGTCAGCCACCACCAGGCATCAGCTTATACAAGCCAGGGATTACACAATAGACCTTTGTTCTCATTTGGGCATCTCAATCAACTTGAAAAGTCATCCTTATCGCCCTGCCAGTCTATTACCTTCATAGGCGCAAACTTAAACACTGTTCGGATGTCAGCTACCCTTACAGAACAAAGAGTTTCAGACATTCAGACTCATGTCAGGATCATTCTGGCCAGCAAGAAAATACAGGCCAGAATGGTTCTAAAGGTATTAGGTCTCATGGCTGCGGCCATTACTCTTCTTCCCTGGCTCGATTCTACATGCGCCTTCTTCAGTGGATGCTGTTCACACAATGGTCATACCAGCAACTTCCAATGCGTCACCAGATTCTGGTGACACAGACATGCAAAGAGCATCTTGCTTGGTGGATCACATCGTCTCAGGTTCACCAAGGCAGGTACTTTGTACCCCCATCCCCGATAGCCACTGTCACCACGGATGCCTCCCTGATCGGGTGGGGGTCATTATCAGGGCAGGATGGTTCATGGGACGTGGCAGCCGTTCGAGTACCATCTGCACATAAATGTCCTGGAGATGAGAGCAGTGCTTTTAACGTTGCAAGCCCTCAACGACTTTCTTCCCGTAGGGACAATTGCAGTCCACACAGACAACATGTCTGTAGTTTGGTATATCAACAAACAGGGCGGAACCAAGTCCTACCCCTTGTGTCGAGAAGCTCAGACTATGGCAATGGGCGATCTCCTCTCATCGGTTTCTGGTAGCAACGCATATCCCTGGGAAAACCAACATTATAGCGGACAGATTGAGCAGAGCTATCCTCATGCCTCACGAGTGGTCTCTCAAGCAATCTATAGCGGAAGAGATTTTTCTGGAATGGGGTCGTCCATGTTGCGATCTTTTGCTACTCCCCAAAACAGCAAATGTCCAGACTTCTTCAGCCTCTTCCTCTATCAGGCCATCCGCCCAGAGACGCTCTGACCCAGGATTGGCCCCAGGGACTTCTTTATGCCTTCCCTCCATTTCCTCTGATCCCTCAGGTGATCCAGAAAGCTACTGTTTTGAGAGCCAAATTGATTCTCAATGCCCTTACTGGCCTCGACAAGTTTGGTTCCGTTCCTCCATCATCACCTTTTGGTGCAGCCGTGGCATCTGGACCCAGTGCCAGATCTTCTGATTCACCAATCGGGTCAGCTGCACCGGTCAATCCCTTCTCTCAACCTCACAGCATGGTTGCTCCACTTCCTTCCTTAGCCAGGCTTCCTTTGATCTCTAACCCAGTTAGAGACATCATAGTAACCGGCTAAAATCCTCTACCAGGAGGATTTACACAAGCAAATGGAAACGTTTCTCTTATTGGGCTAAGGCCCAAAATATTGATCCTTTTACTGCCCCTGTTCAGGCAGTCCTGGACTTCTTAGCAGAGATTTTTCATGCAGGCTCCTCTTCTTCCACAGTCAGAGTTCAATTGGCTGCTATTTCCAATTTTCATGTCGGGATAGCAGACCATAATATTATGTCCCATAGGCTCTGCAGGGCCTTCTTGAAAGGAATTTTCCTACTAAAACCTCCAATCAGGAATCCTCCTCCTCAGTGGGATCTAAATTTAGTGCTGACATCCTTGATTCTTCCCCTTCGAGCCAGCTGTTTCTTGTTCCCTGAAATATCTTTCTTGGAAAACTTTATTCCTAGTGGCTATTACATCTGCCAAGAGGGTGTCTGAACTTCATGCTCTTTCGGTTCGACCCCCCTATTTGGTTTTTCACAAAGACAGAGTATCTTTGAGAACTAATCCAACCTTGTTACCTAAGGTCGCTTCAAAGAACAATCTGAATCAATCCATTGATCTCCCTGTATTTTTTCCTAACTATTCAGATAGAGCTGAACAAAAGCTACATTATCTTGATGTCCACCGTCAGCTTAGATATTATTTGGACAGAACAAAAAAATTTAGAAAATCTGATCAACTTTTTGTTTCCTATGCGGATAATAAAAAAGGCCTTCCTGTTTCTAAAGTGACCTTGTCCAGATGGCTTTCTTCGGTCATCTCTGAAATTTATACTCAGGGGAAAACAGCTGTGCTCAAAACCTAAAGCACATTCAACTAGGAGCTTAGCTACTTCTACAGCTTTTCAAGCTAGACTTCCTTTGGACACTATTTGTGCAGCGCCACTTGGGCCACTCCTCACACTTTTGTTTCCCATTACAAATTGGACTTGGCCTCCAGGGACAGAGCCAGTTTTGGCTCTACAGTCCTCAAGAGTTTGTTCCATTGAGCCACCCAGGATAGAGGTGCTAGGACGGTCCCATCAAGCAAGAATGAAGGCGAGATTGACAACTTAACATTAAGAAGTTATGTACCTACCATAACGTTCCATGTTAGTTGTCTTCTCGCCTTCTTTCTTGCGACCCTCCCTCCTTCCCCCTGGCCTGGACAGACCTTGTATAAGAAACTGTTATGCTAAAGACCATTCAGACCTGGTCCTTTTTCCATCTGTAAGTTTTCTTTCTTCCTTTGGGAAGTATTTTATGCTTGGTGCTATTGCCCTTTGTCAGCAAACGAGATCTGGGTACTTACCGCCTTGCATCATGGGATATGGGGCTGCCTCGAGCTGGTAAAAGTGACTCTCGAGCTTAGCAAGTGCCGGGTCGGAGCCGAGGGATCGGCTCCGAACCCATCAAGCAAGAAAGAAGGCGAGAGAAGACAACTAACATGGAACGTTATGGTAAGTACATAACTTCTTTTTTTTTTTTCTTCTTTTTGTTGTAGTTTAAAGGTAGCAGAGATACACAAGCAGCAAAATAATCACAACAGTGCAATAAATTACTCCACACTTGAGTGCTAGGCCAAAATCAGGTAAAATGCAGTTTTTAGAGAAAAAAACTATTTTAAATTAAGTGCAACACAGGAAATGCAGTAAACAGGCACTAGATGTAATATTTCAAATTATATATTTTTTATTATTTTTTTGACTTAGGATGAGTTTAAGTTTGTTGCCTCTACTACCATTGTCTGATCTGATTAATATACAGTGATTAAATAAATATATATATATATATATATATATATATATATATATATATATATATATATATATATGGATTGAAAATCTTCCACACAGAGAAGTTTCTTAAACTGTTTTGTGTTTGGACCCACTATACTTGTTTAGTGGGTTGTTTGAGACTTCGGGGATACCCATGGAGATTACTTGTATATTTTACATATTTGAAAACCTGCAGTTTTGTCTTCTCTTTATACTTTTACTAGACATTGTTGAAGGCCTGTTCTTATAGGGGTGTTTTGCTGCTGTAGTGCTTCAAGGTATGCTGGCAGGTACTTCCTTCCCAATGTGGAAGTTTGTGCTTGGGATTATATCCAAGATGATGGTTTAGGAAAATAAAATAAAACTAAGTAATACAGTCATGTGAGGTACTAACCTTAACCATAAATTGATTTATTTTCTGTATTTGATATTAGGATCCTCCATTCTTCCTTCTGTTGGTATTCATATTGACTAGGTGACATTTCGCCTGAGCACCAAGGGAACTTCCATACTTTTTTTTCAATAAGTGGCATAGGATCATTTACTTCCAACTAGGCTGTCACCAGCTGAGATGGAACCATGGTTTAAATGTCTTATCCAAAGAACAGCGCACACTGGAGTGGAGCATCCCCCTCCCTTATGCTGTGAGCATCCCCCTCCCTTATGCTGTGATGCAGATAACTCTTGTGAGAATAGAAACCACAGCCTTTTAGCCTTTTGACATTAAGATAAACAAATGTTTATAGTTGAAGTGAAGGTGGTAAGCTGGCTTGCTTGAAAAATACAAAGTGTAAAGTAGTTTTTAATAGCATGCTTTGAACAAATAGCTGTGCGTACCTTGTAACATATGTTGCAATGTTGAAACTGGTCCTTCGGTACCTTCTTAACGGAAACGTGTCATATTTTATAGCTGACAAATTGCATATTGTAAAAGATTGTCTTGTAGAAATAAGAGGACAGAATATACAGGGCTACATAAACTATTGCCCTGTCTTTTATAAAGAGTGGATTTACAGAGTCAGATAGTTGCTTGTTGAAGGGCATGACTTGGGTAGCTGGACAAGCTAATCACCTGACGTCAGTGGTAATCTTGTAAAAGTGATGCAGATTATCAGTTCAGAAATGAAGCACTGTTATTGAAATTGAAAATATTTCATAAATTGGTATTTTTAAATAAATTAATACCATGAATCAAAATGTCTGTTACAGCAGATACATAAATTGTGACCTACTTAAATGCACCCATCTGTATTCAGCACCAGATTTTCCAGTAGTCCTTGACTGTTGCTAGATTTACTGATGTCATCATCTTGCTGACATGCACATATTCTACATTTAGGTTCATAGATTCATACTAGGCTATCTGCCCTAGGGCACTTACAAGCCTAGCCAGAGTGTGTTTGGCTTTCGCCACCCCTTGGAATGAGTTTACTGTGCCCTTTTTAAGGTTGTGTTTACTGTGCCTCTGTCTAGTAGTGACACAGAAGTGATCCCCGGGGTAAACCTACAATCTCCCATCCACTCGTCAAGATTTTTCTTGAAGAGAGTCAGTGAGGGGCTCTGCCTAACATGGACTGGGATTCTATTCCAGAGTGAAGGGAGCCTCTGGGTTATGAATCTGTCCCTCCAGCATGTCCTATTTATTTCTGTGCTGAGGTTCAAGTCACTTGATCGCGTAGCTCTAAGGGATTTGGATTTTCTGAGGTGGAGCATGTCCATTAATTCAGGGTTGGACATGGCTTTGTACGTCAGGCATAGATCGCCTCTGAGTAGGCGGTATGCAACTGAGTAGAGCTGGAGTTTCTTTAGCCGAGCAGCATATGGCATCTGTTTGAGTCCCTTGATCCTCTTAGTGAGGTACTTTTGGGGTCTTTCTGGTTGCTGCAGGTGTCGGGTAATGTACATTCCAAATGGGGCATTGTACTCAATTATGGGCCTGATGAGGGATGAGTAAAGGGGCACAATGACCTCCCTTGATCTAGATGTGAATCCTTTCATGATAAGGTGGGTTATATAGAAGGTCTTCCTAACCACTTTAGCAATGTGGTTGTCAAAGGAGAGGTTACTATCAACTTGGGTCCCCAGGTCCCTAATTAATTCTGTACTTAATGGATTACCTCCTATGTGGTAATTTGTGGGCACTTTGTTTCTGCCAAAGGGTATAACTATGCACTTTTTGGAGTTTAGTTTAAGGCCATGGCTCTGGCACCAGTTATCCGTCTCTATGAGACCCTTTTGGAGGATGCTTGTGTCAGCTGGAGAGTCAATTATGATGCCCAGTTTGCAGTCATCTGCGAACTTGGTCAGCCACAGTCCTCCCGTGTTGGCCTGTACCTCAGAAAAATATATTCTGAATAAGAGAGGTCCCAGGACTGAGCCCTGTGGGACGCCACTTGTAACTGGTTTAGAGTCTGACGTGGCTCCAGCAATTCTGACCATGTGGATTCTGTCCTTGAGCCACTTTGCAACTCATCTTGTGACATAGGGGTTTATATTTAGGCTGGAGAGTTTGTCTACGATGCCCGAGTAGGGTATTGTGTCAAAGGCTTTTGCGAGGTCTAGGTAGGCTGTGTGGACCACCTTACCCTCATCAATGGCCTTGGTGACTGTTTCAAAGAAATCTACCAGGTTCAGGAGGCAGGATCTGCCCTTGACAAAGCCGAATTGGGTAGGATCCAGTGTCTGTACGTCCCCGATGTCTTTGTTTATGAGCTCCATAATGATCCTCACCATAGCTTTGCAGACCGGGCTAATCAGGCTTATGGGGCGGTACTTTCCAGGGTCCGTAGAGGCACCTCCTTTGTGGAGTGGGACTACTATTGCTGTACGCCATTCTTTGGGTACATATCCTGTAGTAAGGCTAAGATTGAATAGCAGCTTTATGTGACTGTATAGCTCTTTTTGGAGTTCATGTAGCACGCAGCCCGGGACACCGTCTGGTCCCATTGATGCTGTGTTTTTTTGCTTTGGAGAAGGCGGCTCTCACCTGGGCATCTGCGATGTCAGGGAGGCAACACTCTGCTGGGATAGATATTTGTCCTTTTGGGGGGGAGGGGGAGGGGGGAGAAGTTTGCACTGAACCTGTCTGCCAGGATGTTGGCATTGTCTGAGGGTTAAATGTATTTTTTGTTATTATGGACTAACTCTGAGCATATCTGGGAGCTGCCACCCAGGTTTCTAACATAACTAAAGAAAGCCTTATGATTATCTTTTGTTGCTTGTGCAATTTTTCTCTAGAAAGTGGCCTTGGATGTTTTTATGAGTGATCATAGTTTTTTGCTAGTACTGATCAGAGATGCCTTCCCTTTTAGGGATTTTGCTCTATCATGTAGTAGCTTAATCCTTCTGTTGTATAGCTTATTTATGGCTGGGGTCCACCAGACAGGACGTCTGCCTTTGGGGGAAGGGGTCTTGGTTTTATTTGGGATTGCATGATCCATGCATTCCTGAAGGTGTCCATAGAATGCGTTTATAAAGGATTCAGCAGATAGGGCCGTGGTTTCCACTGGCCTGGGGGCCTTGAAGGGTTCCACTTTGGTTTTAAGAAGTGTGAAGTTAGCTTTTGAGAAGTTCTTCACTGTGGTCTTTTGTGCTGGGGATGGTGGCGGGATGTGGATTTCTAGTGAGATTAATTTATGGTCCGATCTTACCAATGAGGGGTATACTTCTGGTATTGGAACATTGTGTTCCCATGTTGGTGATGATCAGATCTAGTATGTTTTCCCCTCTTGTGGGAGTGGTGACCAATTGTTCCATAACATTTGAGTTTATGAATTCTAGGAACCTCTGGGCTAGGGTGTTGGGGCTTGAGTAATGCTCCCAGTCTATGTTTGGATAGTTGAAGTCCCCCAATATGATGGTGTTTGGAAAGACCTTCATATTCTCCAGTGTCTTTAGGAAGGCCGAGTGGGGTTCCTGAGTTTGAGAGGGTGGTCTGTAGCATGCTACAAACTGAAAGGCAGTTTTGCCCACTGTTAGTTGCACATGGATGGTCTCCGATTCTTCCTGCAATGCCACTAACCTGGAGGTGTGGGTGTCCTTGATGAATATGAATACTCCCCCTCCTTTTGTGGTTCGGTCTGAGTTTTGGGGCCGAAAAGCATGATATGAGGTATAACCTGCTAGTGCTGGGGTGCTCTCGGGAGCCTTGAACCAGGTTTCTGTCACTGCACAGACATTGATGTTCTCCATACTGAGAAGGGCATCGAGAGTGTGCATTTTGAGGTTTAGACTTCTGGCGTTGAGCAGCATTACCCTTAGTTTCTTTCTGCTTGTGTTGTCTAAGGAGATGGGTTTGTCGTTTGAGCCTTGCCTAAAAAAGGCACTATGGGGGTGGCAAGAGCCTTTGCCAATATCCGAAAGCCCAGAGGTGACAGGTGCAAGCCGTCCCTTGTGAAGCAACGTGGCTTGTCGAGCATGTCATCCCAGGCAGACAGATACTGGATCCCCTTTGAATGACACCAATACTTAAGCCAATTGTTGAAATTGATCATTTTGTCTTTATACTGAGGCATCATTCTTGGTGAGGGTAAGATGCTGCTTAAGGTCAGGGTCATACTGGCCTGGGCTGCGTGATCAGAGAGCTCCTCTATGTCTCTTTTCATGTAGTCCAGGGAGGTACGTCGGGTCATTCACACCTGCATGGACAATGACTGAGTCATATTTGTACTTGCTTTGGAGTGACCTGAGTGCTTATGTTATGTGGCGGATTCTAGCACCCGATAGGCAGCTCACTGTGACCTTTTCATTGTTCAGCCTGGTGAGTGGGATGTCAGTGTGTCTGACTATAGAGTCACCTATTACAAGTGTATCAGGTATGTTGTTGAGTCTTAAGGGCTGTGGCTATTTGGCACACTGACTTTGTGAGCTATGTGTTGCCTGTGTTTTGTTTTGGGGTAGCGGTCGCTTGGGTGTCTGCTTTGGAGGTCTCTGTTGTTTTGGCAGATTTTTATTTAGACCCTCCGAGTATGTTTTTGTGTGTTTGTGTTTGGTCTGCAGTTGTGGTAGGACTATGTGAGACTGGATTTGTGGTGTGTGTGGTTACCTTCCCCTCCTGACTGGTTACGCTAGTACTGAGTCGAGAGAGCTCAGCCTCCAGTTTGGCTATATGGTTGCATCTCTCTCATATATTTGTACTTGTTGGGAGGAGGAGAGGGTTGTCTGTGTACATGAGGCAGTTGTAGCATTGCCTCAAGATTCTCAGATTCACTAGCTGGACTGGAGAGGAAACCAGTAACTGACCTTTGGACATGCTAGAATAGTATAGGGAACTCCTTTGCAACTGAATCAGAAAGGACCAATAGGGGATAAAGTACTCAGGGGGAGTATATGAGGATGTAGTGCTTATTTAGATTATTAGTGCTTAACTTATAGAAATTGCTTATATGAGCAAGTGCAGGGTTTTAGATTTAGAATAGAGTGTTTAATTTGAGAGTTAGAGCAGTTCCAAGGGAAAAAGTGAAGAGTACACTTTGTGGAGCCGGGAATAGTTTAAACCCGATTAACCAGCGCTGCCCAATGCAAAAATCGAGCAAAGCTGCGCTAAGCGATTTTTATACCAGGGAGAACAAAAGGATAGAAATTAGCCCAATTTGGCCAGTGAGCTACAACTTGCTGGGCTAGGACGGGACCACTTGTACAGGGACAGATAGGTTTTTCAGAGTTCCCTCTCTCACAGTGAACAAGGAAGGCCACCTAACTATTCAAGAATGATATGGGCAACACAGGAACCTTAACCACAGTCCTGGATTCAGCAAAGCCGGAAAACTGGACTAGACTAGTATAGAAAGGCGGGAAAGCAGGGAGATTATTTTTTTGTATTTTTTTCTTTTTTCACAGATAACAGAAATGCAGCAACTTAAATAACTCTAAGTACACAGAGGAGGCTAGCGCACTTGAATGTGTAGCCTACAACTATGTTACAGATATACAAGCAAAAACGACAAACAGTAACTTTTTAAAGTGCAACAATGAAGTTTAAGTACAGTAAGCAATGCAGATATCAGTAGGGTTCCACAGAAGCACTGAATAACCGCATTTTCGGCGGAATTAGCATTTCAGGGATACAACAAGAAAGAATCAATACTTAAACACTTCCAAAGTCTCTCTTTGTCTCTCGGCCGCTTGTAGGACTCTGCAGGGCACCACAAGGAGCTTTGCTGAGCTGTATACAAGCGCAAAAAATGTGCTAAGCGATTTTTATACCAGGGAGAACAAAAGGATAGAAATTAGCCCAATATGGCCAATGAGCTACAAGTTGCTGGGCTGGGACCACTCGTACAGGGACAGATAGGCTGCTCAGATTTCCCTCTCTCACAGTGAACAAGGAAGCCACCTAACTATCCAAGTATGATATGGGCAACACAGGAACCTTAACCACAGTCCTGGATTCAGCAAAGCCTGAAAACCAGATTAGACTAGTACAGAAAGGTGGGAAAGCAGGGTGATTATTTTTTTGTATTTTTTTCTTTTTTCACAGATAACAGAAATGCAGCAACTTAAATAACTCTAAATACAGAGGAAGCTAGCGCACTTGAGTGTGTAGCCTACAACTATGTACTTGTTGGGACAGAACTTTCAGTTTAGCATTATTTTTCCCCATTACAAGGCTTTTGTTCTTTAATTTCACTTATTCAGGCATTATCACTGTTTTGTTTATCTTTCATTGTGTGAGTCCTTGTCCCTGAAGCGCACTGTTAAGAATTAGGCAACAGAGTCCTTCACAGTACACTTAGGCTGCACTACACATCCCTTATTTAATCCTGCTAATAAAGATGGTGTGCTAAACAAGAAATTGAAGACTTCATAACTTTTTTTCAGGCTTCCCCCCTGCCCACATGGAAGGCAGGATGTACAGTAATGTGCATAGATGTTCTGGGAATGTAGTCATAAAGAAAGAAAGGCCCAGCAAGCACAAAGAAGGAAATTGTCACCAACAAGAAAAGAAGTATTTGAAAGATGATGAAAGTAGTAAGCATACTCAAACGCTTAAAAGGGCCACTCCAAGTATTCTTGGTGGAAGTCCTGACTTCACACTGGCAACAGCACTGATAATTGCTATCACTTCCATTGCTTCAGAATTTTCTTATTGGCAGTTTTCTTTAAGGTGTATGACAAGCTGCTGAATAAGTGCCAAATCGACCAGGTATAGCTGATTGCTGTACTGTCACCTCATCATATGCTGACACAACTGGTCTTTGGTCTGACTTTGTCTGCACTATAACAATTTTCCAGGTCTCCTACCATGAAATAATATACCTCCATCCTTGAGACCAACAGTCACCAGTGTTTCTTTCAGAAATGATAGTGGTTATGGAAATGTCGGAAGAGGCACCATTCCCAAACCAGAACCAGTGAGTGTTCAGCCATGAAACATCATATGTGAGATTTTAAGGCACTTTCGCCAACCTCTTGTTTTCTTTCTGTATTTTTACTTTGAGATCCCAAGACTAGCCACAACTGTTCAGAAGAGGTTTGATATGCACAGTTTTCTCAAGCAATTTTTATGTATTCATGCCAAATATCAGTGCAGCTTTGCTCCGATGCTAGTCCTACAGATGGTGTTGCCCCTTTCCGCTATAACCATTTAAACAAGAGCAGTCTGATTTTGATTTACATGAAGAGCTGCATAGAGAAGTAGATGCTGCTTCCATATCCCTTGATTTATCCATTTTATATTTTTCCTTGTGACAAAAGAGAGAGAGAGAGGATCCCTCAAAGCAGCCAGATGTCTTTATTTCTAGAACAAAAGAAAGGCTCAGTCCTCCACCTCCTGTTTACAGGGATAAGAACCATGTGCGTACTTTTTTTTTGCAGGGTATATGCCATCATACTATAATCAAAAGAAAAACGAGTTGAATGGTAGGAGAAAGCTGAAATAAGCAAATACGAATAACGTAATGCTAAAGCAACTAAAAACTTTAATATGGTAAGTGCTTTCAGTGGTAAAAATATTCCACCTTCTTCAGACCCAGAGCAACATAAAACTGATGCTTATATAGCTTGTAGTTAATTATCAATTAGTCATTCATTCAACCAATAAAAATAAAACCAGATAAAAGTACAATATTTAAACAGTATGAAACCTGCTCTAAAATGTTACAATGTTAAGTACATAATACTCAGTTTATAAATAACATTAAATATATATGTATAACGTGTAAATGTTATACTAAAAAATCACATTTTAAAAAGCTACTAGGGCAAAACTGAAAATGTATAATATGTGATAATGACATAAATTTACTGTAAGAACTAAGATATTTAGCTAAATATAGGGACATAAAAAATATATAGTAATATGTAAAAAATAAATAATTAATTGCATGCTGGTTAAAGACCAAAATCTGATCATAATAATACTGAATATATGACCAAAAACAAAGTCCATATTTTTATATATATAAAAAACTGTGTAAATGTTACTATGTTTCAAACTTAATCAACAAAAAGGTACAGTATCAAATTCGAAATCTTTTATGCAAAATTAATATGTTATCTATTTAAAGCTTTTAATTTTAACACGCTTTTAATAGACACAAATTCATTTAAACCAGGAAAATGTATGCAGCCGTTTTGATTTGCCAATACAACTTATTTTGTTCTAATAAAAGTTGCCAAGGCCCCCCTCTCGGGTCTAAAAGTGTTTGGTGTGCCAGCATGCAATTAATTATTTATTTTTTGCATATTACTATATATTTTTTATTTGTCTATATTTAGCTAAATATCTTAGTTCTTACAGTAAATTTATGTCATTATCACATAAATAAAAATAAATACAGGTTATATAAAATTATTCCTTACAATAAATAATCTATTTAATAATTACCAATGTTTAAAATGTTAAAACATTTAAAAAAATTCCTTTGAATAATTGATAATTAACTACAAGCTATATAAGCATCAGTTTTATGTTGTCCTGGGTCTGAAGAAGGTGGAATATTTTTACCACTGAAAGCGCTTACCATATTAAAGTTTTTAGTTGCTTTAGCATTACGTTATTCGTATTTGCTTATTTCAGCTTTCTCCTACCATTCAACTAGTTTTTCTTTTGATTTTTAGTAGTTTTTTGGGTTTCATCATACTATAATCCTGATTCAGATGATTTGTTATGCATTTAAACTAAGTCTGTTGGATTTGGAATGATCATTATTTTAAGGAATTGTATATGTATGTTGCAGGAAGCTTTGGACTGACAAATGAAGTAACTGAACTTGTCCAATAACTAGTACCAGGAGTTTCTAGATGGCTCTGAATTTTATCACTGGCTGTCTACCCCACCCATGATTCCATTACATGTCCAGTATATCTTCTCATTCATTTACTCTTCAACCAGTCCCATGAAAGACTGTATCTGCCCACCCAGATGATGTGAGTAATTTCTCTAAGGAGTGCAGCATGAACATCGTATGTACCCTTGCTTAGGCTGTGCTGTTTGTCTTTAGTTAACTAGGCCACTTTAGAGGAGTGTAATGTTCAGTACTGCCAGCTTCTGAGGTGGTGGCAGAAGTTGAACAGCTAGGGACAGTTTGAAAGACAACATGTCATTTTAGGTTCATAGGTAAACTAGGCTATCTGCCCAAGGGCATGTATATATCTTTAGTTAACTAGGCCACTTTAGAGGAGTGTAATGTTCAGTACTGCCAGCTTCTGAGGTGGTGGCAGAAGTTGAACAGCTAGGGACAGTTTGAAAGACAACATGTCATTTTAGGTTCATAGGTAAACTAGGCTATCTGCCCAAGGGCATGTATAAGCCTAGCCAGGGTAAATTTTCTGTTTTCCATCCACCCGTCAAGGTTTCTCTTGAAGAGTGTTAGTGAGGGGCTCTGCCTGATGTATATTGGAATCCTGTTCCAAAGCATGGGGAGTCTCTGGGATAGGAATCTATCCCTCCAGCATGTCCTGTTTATCGTTGTGGTGAGGTTTATATCTGTAGAGCGTGTGGCTCTCTGGGATTTGTTTTTTTTTTAGGTGGAGCATGTCCATCAATTCTGGGTTGGACATAGCCTTGTATGTCAGGCAAAGATCACCTCTGAGTAAGCGGTATGTAACCGAGTACAGCTGGAGTATCTTGAGTCGGGCTGCATAGGACATCTGTTTGAGGCCAGTAATACTCTTGGTGAGGTACTTTTGTGGCCTTTCCAGGTGTTGCAGGTGTCTTGTAAGGTCCATCCCAAATGGGGCATTGTATTCTATGATGGATCTAATGAGTGATGAGTAGAGAGGCACAATAACCTCTTTTGTTCTAGATGCGAACCCTTTTGTCATTAGGTGGGCCACATAGAAGGCTTTTCTAACCACCTTGGCAATATGATTATCAAAGGAGAGATTACTATCTACTTGGGTCCCCAGATCCCTTATTACATTTTCTGTATTTAGGGGACTACCACCTGTGTGGTAGTTCGCGGGTACCTTGTTTTTTCCAAAGGGGATGACTTGCACTTTTTGGGCATTTAGCTTGAGGCCATGATTTTAACACCAGGTATCCATCTCAGTGAGACCCATCTGGAGGATGTCTGTATCAGCCGGAGAATCAATTATGGCCCCTAGTTTGCAGTCATCTGTGAACATGGTCAGCCATAGTCCTCCTATGCTTGCCTGTACCTCTGAAAAGTATATACTGAACAGGAGGAGTCCTAGGACTGAGCCCTGGGGGAGCGCCACTTGTAACCGGTTTAGAGTCGGACATAGAGCCTGCAACTCTCACCATGTGGGTTCTGTCCATGAGCCAGTTGGCAACCCATCTCATGACTTAGGGGTTTATGTTCAAGCTGGTGAGCTTGTCTATAATACTAGAATGGGGAATGGCGTCAAAAGCCTTTGCGAGGTTTAGGTAGACTGTGTGGACCTCCTTTCCCTCATCTAATGCCTTGGTAACCATCTCAAAGAAGTCCACCAGGTTTAGGAGGCATGATCTGCCCTTAACAAAACCAAACTGGGTAGAGTCCAAGGTTTGGAAGTTCCGAATGATTATCTTTTGTAGTTTGGAATATAGATTTGTTAATAGCAGGTTTGGGAGTAGAATATCATACTTGGTTGAGGTTGAACAGTTTTATGTAGTATATCTGGGGTAGAATTATAGACTCATAATTTGTGACACCACCCTACATGTTGTGATTCAGTGCTGGAAGCCATCATGATTGTGGAATTGGAGGGAAAAAACTACCTGTGGTACCATCCGGAAACTCTCAGACAGTAAAAAATGTAACACACATTCCCAGACTAAACGCTTTCATTTACAAAGGGGTCCCAGAAGTTGGCAAGGGAGGATACAGCATGAGCAGGAATCAAACTTTTTCGTGGCATAGGTATCTTCTTCTCCTGAGACTCGCCTATGCATTTTTTAATTAGTTTATACATTTTTTTAACCGGCTAAGTCCACTGAACAGGAGTTCCATTTTAGGGAAACCAAGGAGCACTGTCTCGTTAAGTGACTTACTCAAGAGTTGCACAGTAGGTAGATGAAGGTGGAAGGAATTGACCATTGTAATTTTCTACACTAAATACCAGGCATCTATAAGAATAGAATCATCAGATATTCCTTTCTGCAGTTCCCTTTAGCCCATCCTATAAAGATGAAATAGCTGCTGATTTTAGTTTCATCCTTCTGCCTTTCAAAGATTTATAAAAGGTATGTTAAGTTGTACTTAGTTTTCAGACATGCTCAGTAGAGTTTGATCAAAGACTGGCACCTTTTTCACCCATCCCTATTTCACCCAAGCCAGAAAGGTCAGATAGAGTTGGAAATGTTACTTCTTCAAAAAGGAATTCAGCTTGGAAAACGCAGTCATCAAGGGGGTTATTTTAGTTCTATTTCCCATAACTCAGTGACATGAGGGCCCATTCTGAATCTCCGTAGTCTTAGTTTGTTTTATATAGGAAGGATGGCAAATTATTATGCCAGGAATAAAAATTCAAGGAGATGTATTCCAGGTGATTCCTTGTCACTGCTGCTATTTTGTTTTGTCTTTAACCCTTTTAAGTTGTTTGCTTAGTAGAATAGATTTAGTTATAGTATAACTCCCCGAAACCAATGTGATTTAAAGACACCTCATCTGCTTGTTGAAGATGATTTAAAAGTATATACCTCATCAGATGAGGATTTTCAGATGATATACGAATAACATTTATTTTTGATAAATGTGCAAAAGCCGCATTTGTGGAAGGAAAGCTGCAGCACTAGGAAAATATTAACCTAGAGCAAGAATGGATATCAAGTTATAATTGGATATAAAAAAGTTCTAAGCTTGTTTCCCGCAGCTAGTCTAGTCCAGATACAGATTTGCTGTATCCAGAACTGTTTGTACGATTCTGAGCCCCCCCAAGCCTTTCTGTGTTAGAGGAAGGCATTCTAGCTTATTGGTGTCCTCCTGCAGACTGCAAGAGCATCAGGAAGGGGAAAGAGATACTCTGAGTGCCTCTATTTTGATTTTTTCCTAATTTACTGCTTTCTGCATTTGTTTTTAGTCATTCTTTTAATTTAATTGCATTTATTTAAACTGTATTTGCTTTAATATTGCTACACACTAGTGTGCTAGCTTGCACTGCATTTGAATTGTTTTTACTGCTGTTTAGCTGCTTTTCTGTAAAAAAAAAAAATGTTGTTCTAAGCTTGTTTCCTGCCTTTCCTATAACTAGTCTAGTCCAGATACAGATGTGCTGTATCCAGGACTGTTTGCAAGCTTCTGAGCCCCCCAAGCCTTTCTGTGCTGGAGGGAAGCTTTCTAGCTTACCAGTGGGAGTGGTAAGCACTAGGTAGCCTATCTACCACAGGAGGAGTGGTTTCTGGCCCAGAAATTGTAGTTTATTGGCCGTTTGGGCAGTTTTTCCATCCCTTTCAACTTTCTGGTTTAAAAGCCCACGCTTGTGCTGGTTTATGCTTGTTTAAGCTCTGCCTAGCGGCACCATAAACTATTACTGGTGCCAGAAAGTCTGCTCTTCAGTTTTTCCCTTGAATCTTGCTAGTTATTTTTCTCTTGCACGTCAGATAGCTTAATCACTTTGCACTTCAACAGGATTTTGTAGCAGTTATTGTAACACACCTAAGTGCCATCAGCACTAGTTGTTCTTCACGGAAATAGCTCCAGTACTTAGTAGTTGTGACCACCCCTCCTGGCATGATTAAAGGGCAGTTCCCTGTGCTTACTCCTATTAACCTGGTGCACTTGGGCATTGTGAGGCACTCTAGCAACTGCCTCATGTACACAGACAACCCTCTCCTCTTACCGCCCAACACTCAGACTTGTGAGAGATGCACTTAATCACCAGATTGGAAGCTACCCACTCTCCAGCCAAGACCGGACTAGCTGGTCAAGAGGAGAAGGTTAACACCTGCACCACACCACATGGAACACATGGCCGTCCTGAACACCCACCATCACATCTCTCACATAAAAACACAAACCACACACCCACCTTCGCTGAGGCTCTCGATAGAAATTTAGCCAAACAGCAGAGACCTCCAAGACAGAAACGCACTCGACCACTACAACACAGCACAAACCACAAGACACAGCTTACCTCCACAGTGTGCCCCTCAACCTAATCCCCTAAGGCAAAACACCTTGCCTAATTCACTAATCATAGGTGACTCAGTAGTGAGGCACACAGATGTCCCACTCACTAGGTTGAATAAGGAGAAGGTAACAGTCAGCTGTCTATATGGTGCCAGAGTCTGACACACAACACACGCACTCAGATCACTCCACAACAAGTATGACTCTGTCATTGTCCATGTGGGTGTGAATGACATGAGACACACCTCCCTGGATTATATGAAAAGAGACACGGTGGAGTTCTTGGATTGTGGCCCAGGCAGGTATGACCCTAGCCCTGAGCGGTATCCTACTGTCACCCAGAATGATACCCTAATACAAACAAAAAATGATTGACTTCAACAATTGGCTAAGTTTCTGGTGTCATTTTAAGGGATATCCAGTGTCTGTCTGCTTGGGGTGACATGATTGACAGACCTCGATGCTTTGCCAGAGATGGCCCGCATCTGTCACCCCTGGGCTTCCGGGTACTGACTAAGGCTCTTGCCACCCCTATAGTGCCTTTTTAGGTGGTGTTCCAAAGATGAAATTACCACCGTAACAGCTATAAATAAATGTAATCTGAGAGTCATGCTGCTCAGTGCTAGAAGTCTAAATCTCAAAATCCACTCATTCGAAGCACTCCTCAAAATGGAGAACATCGACATTTGTGCTGTAACAGAGACCTGGTTTAAAGCAGCAGAATCCACCCCTGCACTACCAGGCTATAACTCATTCCACACCTTTCGGCCCCAAAACATGGACCGTAGCTCCAAAGGCGGTGGTGTTTCCATATTCATAAAGGATATACACACCTCCAGACTAGTAGCCCAGCATAACGCATCTGAGATACTTCAGTTACAGCTAACATTGGGTAAGATTGCGATCCAGGTCATAGCCTGCTATAGGTCCCCAACCATGTCCCTAGACTCTCACTCCATATTCCTAACCACCCTGGAATCTATCAAGGTCCAACCCATCACTCTCATACTAGGAGACTTCAACTATTCCTCCATCAAATGGGAAAACTGCTCAAGCACCAATGCACTGGCCCAATGCTTCCTGGAATTCATCAGTTCCAATGCCCTGGACCAGCTCATACTGACCCCCACTAGAGGAAGCAACATCCTTAACCTGATTATTACTAACATGGGTGACTGTTGCTCTACACCAGTAGTCAATCCCTTCCTGGTCAGATCCAACCATAAACTAATCACCATGGAAATCCGCATCTCACCCACACCTCCCGTAAAGGTAAACACCTTGAAAAACTTCTCCAAAGCTGACTTTGGGCTCCTAAAAACACAGGTGGCTAACTTCACAGCACCCATGCCAGTGGAAAATAGCTGCATGATTACCGAATCATACATAAATGCATGGAACTAGCCATACCCAACAGAACCAAGATGCTTTCCTGTAAAAAAAGGGAAGCTAATCTGGTGGTCCCCTGCCATTAATAAACTCTACAACAGAAGGAAGAAACTGTTGCAGAAAAAAGTGAAGTCCCAAGACTGGAAAAACTCCCTTATTAGCCTCAACAAAAAGTTGAGATCCCTCATCAAATCCTCTAAAGCCAGTTGTAAAAGGCAGAATTGCAGCAGACATCACAAAGCCTTCTATAGTTATATCAAGAACCTCCACGGCAGTACCCAGATGTGCTCTGAATTACTGCACAATGGTACCTTCTAGACTGGGCCAACAGATATTGCCATCGTACTGGCCGACAGATTCAGTGCCAACTTTACCCCTTTCCCCCCAAAGGACCAATCACAATACCGGAAAAATGCCAGGCACCCAGCATTACTGCAGCACAGATTAAAGCTGCATTGTCCAAGGTCAAGAATACAGCTTCCATGGGAACCGATAATATCCCTGGCTGTGTTCTACATGAACTACAAAGCGAACTGGCACCACATCTGTGTGCCCTGTTCAGTCAGAGCCACACCTCAAGCTTTGTCCCTACTGAATGGTGTACTGCTACAGTCATCCCTCTCCATAAAGGGGGAGCAACTACAGACCCTGGGAATTATCACCCCATTAGCCTGATGAGTCTGATATGTAAAGTTATGGAGCACATCATCATGGACCTGATTAACAAAGATACAGGAAATCTCCAAACTCTAGACCCCATGCAATTTGGCTTTGTGAAAGGGAGATCATGCCTGCTCAACCTGGTTGACTTCTTTGAGTCAGTCACCAGGGCTGTGGATGAAGGTAAGGCAGTGCATACAATCTACCTCGATCTGGCCAAGGCCTTTGATACCATTCCTCACTCAGGGATTATTGATAAACTCATCAAACTAGGCATCAAACCATATATCACCAGGTGAGTTGCAAATTGGCTCACAGAACACACAGTTTGAAAGTAGTAGACTCCAAGTCAGACTGCTGACCAGTCACGAGTGGAGTCCCACAGGGATCGGTCCTGGGTCCTCGCCTGTTCGGCATCTACTTCTCAGAAGTCCAGGCCAACACAAAGGAACTCTGGCTGACCAAGTTCGCAGACTTCTGCAAGCTGGGAGCCATTATTAGCTCCTCAAGTGATACAGACATCCTACAGAAAGGTCTCACTGAGACCAATGACTGGTGTCGAAACCATGGCTCTAAGCTTAATGCCAAAAAATGTGTCGTCATCCCCTTTGGTAAAAATTTAGTTCCAACTAATTACCCCATCAATGGGAGCCCACTGAGCACTGAAGGCGTTATACGAGATCTGGGGACGCAGGTTGACAGCAACCTCTCCGACCACCACATTGCCACTGTGGTCAGAAAGTCCTTCTGTGTGGTACATCTCATTACCAAGTGTTTTGCATCCAGGAAGAAAGAGGTCATTGTCCCTCTCTGTTCTTCCCTCATTAGACCAATCATTGAATATAATGCCCCATTTGGCATGTACCTCATAAGACACCTGTATCAGCTTGAGAGACCACAGACGTACCTCACAAAGAGGATCCTTGGCATTAAACACATGTCCTACATGGACAGACTCAAAAGACTCTCACTATTGTCTGTCTCATATTGCCTACCTAAGAGGCGATTTCTGCCTGAATTACAAAGCCATGTGTGACCCAGGTCTGTTAGAAATGCTACATTTAAAGAAATCCCAACCCTCCACACCACATGCTCCAGAGACCTCAACCTTATTACCACAATCAAAAGAACATGCTGGAGGAACAGGTTCCTCACCCAGAGACTGCCCATGCTCTGGAACAGACTTCCCATACATGTTAAGCAGAGCACCTCGCTGTCCCTCTTCAGGAGAAATCTTGATGAGTGTGGATGGGTAATAGAAAGTTCACCCCAGGGATCACTCCTGTGACTCTACTTGATAGAGGCACTGGGAACTAACATTGGGCAGCAAGATGCCAGGGCACTTATATGGGCTAGGCTTGTAAAGGCTCCAGAGCCATTGGCCTAGTACACACCTATGAACCTATAAAAGAAGTTGAACAGGATGGAGTGTATAAAACATGAACTGATGAGATCAATGCTTAGTAAGGAATACTTGCAAAAACTAAAGCTGATATTGGAAACAGCATTGACATCCAGGAATCAAGTCCAAAACTGTAAATCACTTTGCTGTTCCTGTTCTAACTTACGGTTTTGGTGTGATTGACTGGCCTTAAAAAGTATTGATTGAATCAGATGGACAAGAAAACAGTAAAAACTTCATACATATCAAAAGATATATAAAAAGCAGTGCATACCAAAAATATATATATCTCGGTCTGAAGTGGGTATGGACCTCCTCAAAACTGACTACATGTATAGATTTACAATCGTTGGACTGCAAACATATTTGCTGACCTCATCAAATCCAAATATAGTGAGAGTTCTAAACTATGAAGAGAAATCTGAAGTGCCCTATTGATTCCATTGTATGGAAAGCTTTCTACATGGCCCACCACATTAGGGTATTTCATCCAGGGACAAGTGGGTCATAACATCCCCGCATTCTTCCCTTGTAAGACCCATTATTGAGTACAGTGCCCCTTTCGGCATGTACCACACAAAACACATGCAGCAGCTGGAGAGACCACAGAGGTTCCTCACCAGGAAAATCCAGGGCTTCAAACATCTACATTACACAGATAGGCTAAAAGCTCTATCTCTCTACTCAGTCTCATACAGACTCCTCAGAGGTGACCTCTGTCTGGCATACAAAGCAATGTCAGACCCCTCCTTGATGGAACTGCTGCATATCTGCAAGTCAGGCTCCACTCGAGTAATCCACACGCGCAACCTCAACCTGGTCTGTGACATAATAAGACTTGTTGCCAAGACAGATTTGTGTCCCAGAGACTCCCCTTCTCTGGAGTAGACTCCCTCTGCACGTCAAGCAAAGTACTTCATTAACCCTTTTTAAGCACAACCTGGATAACTGGATGTGGAACAGAAAATATACCCCTGGGATTCCACCTATGTCCCTGCTGGACAGGGGCATCAGGTGGTCCTGACTTGTTGGAACATGGGCTAGATTCTTGGCTTGGCTTGTAAGAGCCTCAGAGCCAATAGCCTAGTAACTTCCTATGATACTTTGAAATTACATCTTTGCTTAGTTGCAAACATTTCACCAGAACTTTTTTAAGCTCCACAGGTATTAATCACCATATAAGTTATAACAGAAAACAGTGATGGTTCAGCAATAACTTTTAGCTCTACCTATTACATAGTGTAGCAAACAGTCCAGCATTAAGAAGTGAACTGCTGCTTTCAGTGTTGAGGAAAACTGATGTAAGTTAGTATCTTATATGATCCAGTCCATCCACTTCAATCAGAAGGATGGTTACCAGAGGCAATACTCCTTTGGCATGCACAGGTTTTCTCCAAAGGTTAAATACTGCCACTTCCCAGTCTTCTCCATATCTTATATTCTGTGTAAAGCACAAACTGTGAGCCTAAGGCTTGAATTCTTTTGTGGTGATTTATCATTTTTCAGAGCACTATGTACTACCTTTCCGAAGTGAATTAGTTTCACTGGTTAGTGCATTATTGTTTCTAAAATAGCTAGTTCTTACCTTTGGAAACTAATTTTTCTGTTCCGCTCCCACATGTAGGCCATTGAGGTAAGCCCCCTCTAAACTGGATTATTTTCTTTATAGGGAAGCTGTTTTCGATAAGAGCTTACTCTTTGATGCTTTAATTGCTGCATGGTGTTTATACTTAAATTCACTTTTTTTTATGATTGTAGGTAAATTGATTAGCCTATTATAGACATGGCCTTGGGCTTTAAAATACCAAAAATGTGACCGCAAAATTCCTCTCCATGATGTAATGTCATGTATACCTTGGTGTGTGGGTGAGTCATGTGACTGACTGACAGGACCAACCCAGACATGGATGGGTCGGACCCAACAGCCTGGATACTCTACATGAAATCTGTATGAATTTTGGAAACGACACTTTTCAGGAACACAAAAACAAGTTAATTCTCAAAGGTCTTCTGCCTTAGAATGATAGAAGAGAGGAAAAGTAAAAGAAAAAAAAAAAACAAGATTGGATGAAGATAGGATGTGAAATTAATCTAATTGAGTCCTGCCATTTTCCCCTAAGATAGCTAGATCTGACTTGACTCAGCTAGGACTCCTCCACACTTGCCTCTTCCCAGCACCAGTCAACTGACTGCTGGGATGGCCCAGTTGGAAGTCACCATTTTGCCTAAACCTATACCAGGGAGAAGACTTGGGAACGTCTCTATGGGCCAGGAGCCTGCTAAGTACTTAGAGTCTAGGCCATCTTCCTCTGTGTCCATGACATCAGTTAGGTAGATATAGAGCCCATCAATGCACTTGAACTGGGACAGTATGATGAAGGCCTTGGTCAAGACTGAAATTTAGCTTTGTGTCCTCTCTTTTCCATCTCCCTCTAAGGTGGATAGAGAAGGACCTTTACCCTTTGTATTTTATGCTGCTACCCTGGTCCCGGTTTCAGCACCAGGAGCTTAGGAGCTGTATGATGTTCCCATGACAACCACATGAACACTGAAGATCCTTCCTCATCCATGTGGATTCCTGTGGTATCGGCAGCCCTGACACTGACTCTTTTGGTACAAAAATCCACTGTTCAGGAAGTCATCAATGTTGATGGTTTGGCAGCAGCAGCAGCATTGAGACCAATCCCATTTAGTACCATTTTATGGTGTCTGCATCAACATTCAAGCCTTAAGTGCTGAAGCCATCCTCTGTCTGTCAAGGCATTGACACTAAACATGAGTACCAATGACTTGGTATCAACTTCATGGGGATTAAAGCCATTGCTGAGACCACTAGCTTATGTGCTGACTGTCTGTACTCTGACAACCAAGCCTTTAGACACAGTTCTGAGATATCTTCTAGGTCACTAGACTCCAGAGAGACGCCTTCTACTTTAAGTCTACCAGCGAGACCTCTCAGTTTGAGGCCTTGTGTTTCTCATCCTTGTGAAAACAGAAGTCTGCTGGTCCAGGCCATGTGGGAAAGATTATTCATCTGAACACTGGGATGAATCCACTCCTTGTGTCCTGAGAAAATAGAAGTGCAAGAGGAGGCACAGTGACTGTCCACTTTAGTCCTCCACTTTAGACACAGATCTCGTAGGGGAGGACTCCCCACAGTCCCCTCCAGAAAACCCTAAATTGGAGAGATCCTGAAATTAATGAAACAGAGTATCCTGGCCCATATACCTTACATCCCCCATGGCTGTTGGATCCACCGCATCTTGTGTCTGGGATGGTCCCTTCTGTCAGGCATATGATTGACCTAGTCATGGATTGAGCTTGGTGAAAGCCCAGTGTGATCGAACCCATCAGTAGGAAAGTAAACCAGATCTGTGACTTCCCTTGGGACAGACAGGTTTGGAGTTATGTTCTCTAGTAGGCTGCACTGTAGTGGTGGCTGCTACGAAGTCAGAGCATTCCAAAGAGACCAGCTTGTCCCTTGGGTATGGATTTTCGGGCCATGGATCATGTGAGAAAGTGTGTTTATGCTTCTGGTACTTTTGCCACTAGGATCTTGAATTACCTGATGTATGAGACTTATTTTCAGTGTGATGTAACAGAAATAATGTTTAACATATTAAAAAAGGTGCCATACAGCAGGCTATGTTGCAAACTAGAATGATGTGGTAACTTTGGCAAACATTACATCATATTCCATTATGCTGATCCATAATGCAGCAGGCGGAGCAGAGCAGGTAGCTGGGATGGTTATTTCTTTGAGGAGCCAGGCCTGGCACAGGTTATAGTGGTTCACATAAAAGTTCAAGGCATCCTTTGCCAATGCTCCCTTTAATGGGTCCTCACTCTTCAGACCTCAGGTGAAGAGAAATATACTAATGTTTGTTGGGGTGAAGTTGTTCACCCTGAAACAAACTTTTGCTGGAAATCAAAAATGTACATAGAGTTTATGGTTTTGAAAATCCCAGTATCCACCCTTTAAGCAAGGATGTGACAGAAATTGGGACAGTTATGGTGGCTTCTCCAATACAACTTGCCCCAGAGGCAGATGTGGCATGCAAAAGCAGTGTTTCTGTAGCCCAGTGGCATAGCTAGAGATTTTGCCTCCAGGGACTGACTTTGAGTTTGCCCTGCCCAGTAGAATATAATACACATCATATTCATACAAAAAGTGAAAACAATGTCTAGAAAAACAAATAAGAATACATTTTTTAGCTATACTTTTAAATAATTATGAAAATAAAATTAGGAAATGTGTTGGTCTAGTAACACAAAGCACAAAGACCGTGCAAGGTATTACATAACATGTTCTAGAGTCTGTGTGTATACTGTTGATGCAGGTCTTTACAACACACACAGTTCTATGCGCTGTGACTCTTGTGGCAAATGTAGCAGCCTTTCCCCCCTCCAGCTTAGTACTTAGGCCCTACACTAAGCTATGGGTATGAACTGAACAGCAAGGTAGTAATAAGAGGTTAATCCTATCATGCATCTTGTGGATGGGAAGAAACATCATTGTATGCATCTGTTGTGTGAACACTACTACTTAAACCCTCAAACATCAGATTTCACAGTTACAGCATATGTCACAGGAAAATATGTAATTTAATTGGTGTGCAGTAAATCACTGGAAATTACTTGCAGCTGTGCCAGGGCTAGCATAAGGTTCCTTTTCCTACAGCAAGGTTACAGGGGAGAAAAAGACTGAGGAAATAGTTTGCTATTTGTTTGATAACATTCTAGTGCTATGGAAATCAGATAAATGTGAAATTAAACAACACATGCATGCAAACGCACAAACACTTATGTATCTACAGGTCTGTTGTAAAATACCCAAGCCCAATACCACTAAACATCAATTTCTTTCCTGCCCTTGATGTTTGACAAGAATCAAAAGAGATAGATGGCCATTAGGCACATTATGCTACAATTTCTGGAGGATGTTTTTTTTTTACCCCTTTATTATGGAAAACTGCGGTGGTGGTGCTGCGGTAGCGTTGTCGCCTCACAGTACGACGTTGTCCTGTTCGATTCTCAGCTAGAGCGTCTTCTATGTGGAGACATGCGTGAATGTGCATACCTTCGTTGAAGGTTGTGCGTCAGAGCTGGCAACTCGGCATGTAAAATTGCCAATCATTAGCGGACCGGAGTCCCGCTGTGGCGACCCCTAACCGGGAAAAGCTGAAAGACACAACAACAACATTATGGAAAACAGAAAGGCAGCCGTACAATAATACCAACAAAGGAATATAAATATACACTTTCGCATGCATGTTCATACATTGCAGATATTCGACATATGCATGAATTTGCTCCAGACATGAGGGCAGCCTTCTGGCCTCCAGCAGGGTCCATGCTGGGCACAAGAGCATTCATCTGCAGGCTTACTTTCATTTTTTTTAACATTATGGTAATCAAATCATCTTACTATAATACTCACACTGTTTTACACAGGAGAGCATAATGAAATGAAGTAACATTGATTAGTGTTCCATTATATTCATAGCATTTCAAACCTTAAACTCAAGGTATTTCTTTCTGAAACAACTCTAAAAAAAATAATAATAATTTTTGCCTCCATGCTTGCTGATTTATAAAACCTCTCCTCAGGCAACCATTACCAAAGTAGGCAGCCATGAGGGTGGTTTACATACTATCTAGCATCCCAACAATGAGCGCTTTATTATTTTTATTGCCTAACTCTCACCCACTGTTGTTGATATGAACACTTCTGGCACAGCAAGGACCATCTATGCCTCTTTGTTCCCTTGCATGTGTGCCCTTCCTTATGAGCCACCAGACCAGGGGCTACCATCACTGGTTTGGATTTGGTATCTTTGCTAGCACCAGCTCCCTGTATTATGATGGTCCTCTACTCTACAGAGCAATGATATGAGCCTGGAGGGAACAGTCACCCCACCCCAAGAATGGGAACACCCAGTCTTTCATGCCTGCATTACCAAGCATCAAATCTGCAATCATTATTTTACCACTCTATGCCACACATGCAGACTTTTCATTTTTAATAGAAATAAGATTCCGTAGTTAACGGTCTTGAATAGTTGTACAGTTTTAAATACTAAGTTGTTTCATTTACAATATTATAGGTTTCAGAAATATTTATTGGGAAGTAACTTAGCATAACAACACATATACGAGTTTCAATGCTGCATAATTCATATGTATAACTGCAGGCAATGTTCAATAAATTATGATCCTGTGGCAGACAAAATGAGCCATAGGACAACAAAAGGCAACAGCAGAATAAACACAGGCACACAAGCGTGTGTGTATGAGTATGCCTGCATGTGTGAGATATGGATCTGTAAATGATATCCAGAAAGCATCTACTGCTAGCACCATTAATTACACCATAAGGTAAACATTTGAAAGTGAAAGAAAATTTGAGCAGACAGTATATGAGTTACATGCAGTGTAATATCTTATTGTAGTTAGGTGAAATCAATACCCAGTGCTTACCTTCTGGCTTTTTGTATATTCTTCTAACTGGCTCAGGGTTTCCACTATTTTTCTTCACACTTTTCCACGTCTAGGTGTGTAACTGCATGACTGTCAAAGGGCTGCCTTCTGCTGCTGTGTCCATACATCATGGTGTGCAACTCAGCCAAATGGAAAGCCACCATGGCACCAACTGACTTTCGCCTTACCAGGACAAAAAAAAAAAAACTTGCAACAGCTTCTCATTTATTAAAACGTTCCACTCGGGGCAGACCCCCCCCCCAGCTATGCCACTGCTGTAGCCCTCACTCAGAGTTCAAAGCAGCACTGCCCGAGGAGCTGGCTAACTGATTCCACTTCCAGAAGCAGTCTGGGGTTAGATATCCCTTCATCTAATAGCATGACTAGCCATTATGCAGAACATCTGAATTGGAGAAATCATTTCCAGAGGCTACATAATCCATTCCACAATTACTCTCCAGCCAGCCCTCCAGATTTTCCACCCTGCCAGAAGAAGGCAACACAAATTGAGGTTGCCAGCCTTCTTGCAAAAATAGCCATCCAAGAGGTTCCACCAGAATGGGTGCAAGGTTTATTACAGATCCTTTTAAGTCCCCAAAAAAGATAATGAACCTCAGGTTGATCCTCACTACAAGTGGTCTAAATGTTTATGTAAGGAAAACCAATTCCTGGATGGTTATGGTGCACACTGTCCTTCCATGCCTTAAGGAAACAGAGTGGATGTGTTGTTCTTCGTGTTTCACTGGTGCAGTCCTGACTTGTGAGATATTCTGCCATGAAAGCCCTCAGCCGGCCTGACTACCAGAGAAAACTCTTTCCACCTCCCAGGCTGGAGGATGCCCTGACCAGTGTCAGTATGCTCAGGTATAAAGGGAGCCAGCCTGTGTCATGATTTCAGTCTTTTCTAGCCATCAGAGCCCGAAGCAGTGTTCAAGTGCATCAGTTCTCTATGCTATGAGGAAACATTTTCAGTGGGAAGCACTGGAATATCCCCAGTCCAAAATGTGAGTTAGGGGAGTTTCTGGATCTACCAGAACACAAACCACTGGCTACCCCCCCCCCCCCCCATTTTAGAGGTAGTGGAAGATGTGTGCCAGGATTCCTCCTTGAATCCTGATTCCCTTCCCCCTGCCCCACATAAATCAGACAGTTTATATAGGGTACAAGACTCCCACAAATACCTTTTTAAAAATCCCTCTGCTGACCCTGAGGTGGTCACCCTGGGGCCCAAAGGGGCTAGAGACAATTCATCGAGGAACCCTTACAGACAAAGAGTGTAGGGCCCTTGATAGGTTTGGAGAAAAAGGTATCGACATCTGCCACTCTTACTGTGAGGGCCCTCAGCTGTCAGTTCCATATGATCAAGTATCAGCAAACCATTTTAGATCAGCTCAAACAGAAGGTCATTTCCTGTGAGGATAAAGCCTTTCCAAAGAGCTCCTAGATCTGTCACTCCAGTTCTCAGGTAGCTAAGCATTCATTACAGTGTGGTTATGACGCCATGGAAGCTTCTTGCAGGGCAGCTGCCACTGGCTCAGTTATTAGAAGGCATGCATGACTTAAGGAACAATCTCTTCTTGACCATGTTAAATCAAACCTACTGGATGCTCCCTTGGACAAAGACTGTGAAGGACTTCCTCCAAGTGCAGCCTCCTGGGTTCATTTGGAACTTTCCAACTAAGCACTGGTCATTTCCCTCCCAGCCTAGGGATAGATAGAGGAAACCGCAGCGGGATAGAACCCATAGACAGTGGCAACAGCTGCAAAGAAGCAGAGAGTGGACCTCCCACGCAAGGGAGTTCGAGGTCCCAAGCCCCTGCCAGAGAGCAACTATGATCACCCCACTTCCCCCCACACCACCTCCACCTGAAGACTAGGAAGAAGGCTGTTGCTCTTCAAACAAAACTGGGCCCATATAACTTCAGACAAGTGGGTTCTAGACATTATTTCAAATGGTTACAAACTCAGTTTCAAAGAGCCTTTAAATACACAGCTATCCAGATGTTCCATAAAATCAAAAATCAGAAGCCTTTGCCTAGATTCAGATCTTGTGCTCTCAGGGAGCTGTGAAACCAGTTCCAGAAGATCAAAAAGGCAAAGGATTCTACTCCAGGGTATTCATGGCTCCCAGAAAGGAAGGTTGTTGGTGCCCCATCTTGGACCTGTCCAGCCGCAGTAATTTTCTCCTGGTTCCAAAGTTCAAAATGTTGGCTGTTACCCATGATAACCCTAAACCCCCCTTCAGGCCTTCTTGGTCTCACTAGACCTAAAGGATGCCTATCTGCACATTCCAGTTCAGAAGTCTCACAGAAACTTTCTTCACTTCAGGGTAGGCGCCATTCACTATCAGTTTTCAGCACTGCCCTTTGGCTTATCTACCACTCCAAGGGTTTTCACAAAGTGCCTAGCACCTGCAGTTGGTTTCTGCAGGACCAGGAGGGTCCAAATATACCCTTACCTGGATGATTGCCTGATACAGGCCTCAGACCTGTCAGAACTCCTCAAGGACCTGAAGTTCACCCTAGGTCTCCTGTTCTCCCAGGGATTCACAGTAAATCTCCAAAAATCCAACACTGCCCCAACCAAAAGGATAGTTTTCTATCCCCCCCCCCCCCCAAGACAAATTCTCCCTTTTGACAAACTACTTCCAAAAAATAAGCAGAAATATTGCATCTCGGCCAGAGTGTTTCTCCAGGCACTGGGATATATGGCATCATGTATCCTCATGGTTTCCTTGGCCAGGCTACACTTAAGCACACTTCAGTGGTACCTCAAGAACATATGGTGCCAGAGCTGACAATCTCTGGAGACCGAGATACAGCTGATCCCTTGTCTCAAACAAGAGTTTGCTTGGTGGGTACAGGCTTGTACCCAAATTCAGGGCCTTCCCTTCAGTTTCACTCCCCAGGACAAAAAACATCACCATGAATGCTTCAGAGACAGCCTGCGAGACTCACTTTCAACACCTCCTATCCCAAGAGAAGTGGGAGGTTCAGTTCAATGACAGACATGTCAATTGGAAAGAACTTACAACATTACAAAAAGGCCTTATGGCCTTCAAAGAAAAATGGCAACCAAGGGTGCTATTAGTAAAAACAGACAATACCACAGTCGTGTGGTACATAAATAGGCAGGGAGGCACAGACTCTATCCATTTGTGCCTTCTAGCAATGCAGGTCTGGGAAGCTGCACACTTTCTGGGGTTGCACCTCATGGCTCAATACCTTCCAAGGGCTCAAAATACTCTAGCAGATCACCTCAGCAGAAACTGGATGGACCCCCACAAATGGCATCTACATTGGGAAATTTTTCTCAGCATTACTCATAGATAAGGAGTCCACAGGTAGACCTCTTTGCCAACAAGGAAAACACGCAACTGGAAAAATTCTTTGCCAGGATCAAACAGAAATCTGCCTGGAAAACAGATGCTTCCCTTCCCTTGTACTCGCCTCTTTATATGTCCATTCCCCCAACCCTTCTGGCTCAAGTGCTTCGAAAAATAAAGGCAGAAGGCTGCCCAAGGAAATACTGATAGCACTACACTGGCCCAGACAACACTGGTATCATGTCCTCGACCTCCCCAATTAGTGCCCATGGCTGTTACCTCGGACAGTAGACCTTCTCACTCAAAACAAGGGGAGGATTGTGCACCCCACCCTTCAGACATTCAGCCTTTCAGGTTGGATAATTCCACAGCACCCAACTGCAACATTATCCTAAGCAGGCAAGTGTAGGATATCCTTAAAGATTCTAGAAAGCCTAGCACTAGAAAATCATACTCAGGCAAATGAAAAAGATTCTCTGTTTGGTGCCAGAAGCAGGACCTCAATTCCAGTTTAGCACACCTTGCTACCGTCCTGGAATACCTGGCCAGCGTGGTAGATAAAGGCCTTTCCTTCTCTGCCATTAAAATTCATGTATCTGCCATCTCGGCCTACAATCCTACTCTTCGTACAGTCTTTTCCCTTCCCCTGTTAAGACAATTTTTTAGGGGAGTCATTCACATTAGACATCCCAGGAGGAAACCCACTCCTCCATGGGTCCTAAACTTTGTTCTAGAAAAGCTGACTTGCCTCAGTTTGAACCTGCAGCATCTGCTCCTCTGAAGTTTCTTACCTGGAAAATAGCCCTGCTGCTGGCTATCACCTCAGCCAGGAGGGTTTCTGAGTTGCAGCCCCTCATGGCAGTGGAACCATTTGATGTCCTTCTATTCTCATGTTGCAATATTCCAAACCCTTGGGTTACCTTTGCTAGCTACCAGAACGTCCAGCCAGTATGCAAAAGTTTCTAGTCACTGCTAGGTACGTGGGACGTCTGATGTTAGCTGAGGGAGCATGGGCCATAAAATTGACATCTGCACATACCTTTCCTCAGAACTTCTCTGCCATGTGTCAGACATTAGCTCTTTCTGCTGCTGGATCTTCTAATTAAAAGATAAGTACCCCGTTGGGGCCGTTTTTCTGATTTTTTTTTTTTAGGTCACTGCATGCCTGTTTAGGTTCATGTCATCCAGGAAAGAAAAGTGCAGGTGCGGATGTCAGATCCCCCATAAGGATGCCCACCAGCTCTGCCTTTTCTGCTTAGGGCCTACACACTAGCATCAAAATTCTGCAATCTGTCAGGCGTTTGTATCTAAGACACTGCACAGTCGTCTGCACGCTCTTAATATTTATCTAGAAAACCAGCGTCTTAAATGCTTGGCACTTGTGATGGAAGGGTCATCCAGTCAGACAGCTGTCCAGACAGGCTCTTCCACTGCTTCTGAGAAAACAAACTCTATCTTAGACCCTACGCCCTCTAGGCATTCCCTTAAAAAGTATATAGACTAAACATGCTTTTCCTTTTGCTGAAAGCCAGCCAAACTGGCAGGCCTTTTCCCAGAGCCTGTATAATGCCTTTATGACCTTAAGACCTGCTATGCCTGCTTCATCTTCGGCTCCCCTACCACTTCTCAGTCCCAGGCCTCAGGTAGAAGATACTCTCCAGCCTGAAGCTGAGGATTCCTCAGACACCTCTTCGGAGGATTCTCTTTCCTGTGTGTCCCAGATGCCTTCCCCTCTTGAGTATGCTTCCCCAGTGGAGGACTCTGCTGAGACAGACTCCCAGGAGAGGACCTCAACTTTGGTAAGACCATCTCAAAAATGAGAATATTTTAAGTACGATTCCTCAGAAATGTCAGAGGTCCAAAAATATACTATGAGCTATTGCAGATGGACACTCCTGCTCCTTCTGCCATTCCTCCAGTTTTACCACCCTTCTTGGATGCTTTCAATGCGGCCTCTGTGAATCCAGATTCCCAACCACCTGCCCCTCGAAGGCCTGACAGATTCTATAAGGTCCCTGAAGGGGCTAAATTCCTGATTAAATGCCCTGCTGCAGACCCTGGGACTGTTTCAGTTTCTGCAGATAAACCCTCCAGGCTGCTTCCCGCCACCTCTGTCCTTCCCATAGACAAGGACAGTAAGACAATCTTCCCTCCACCTCTGTTCTTCCCATAGACAAGGACAGTAAGACAATGGTGCGCATTGGCATAAAAGTGTACACTTCTACCTTGGCCTTTAGAACAGTAAATTTCCAGATGTGTATGTCTAAGTATGCCCTGGCCCTTTTGGCTCAGGTCACTAAGTTTTTGGCAGGCCCCCCTGATTCACCTACCAAGGCTCATATATCTAGCCTCATCTTATTGTATTCTCAAGTCACAAGACAATTCATTTAGATGCAGCTATGATGCTGCAGAAGCCTCTGCCAGATCTGCAGCCTCTGCCGCAGTTCTTAAACAATATTCATGGTTAAGGCTGCAGCCCTTACCTGATGATATTAGGGCCAAACTCCTGGATGCTCCCCTAGATAACTCTGCCCTTTTTGGGGATAAATTGGATGAGCTGTTCAGGACCCTTCAACAAAAGGGGAAGGAACTCCAGGACCTCAAACATTTATTTGTCTCCCTATCCCCAGATTTCATAGGAACGACCCCACCAAAACACAGTTTTATTAGAAAACACTCTGCTCCAACAACATATTCTAGGAACAGAAAGGGCACCAGGAAGTAGTAGACCCCTTCCAAGCCTGCTCAGACTCCTTCCCAGAAACCACAATTTCCATACAGGGCAGGTAGTCTTTGGCTAACTGCCTTTGCTGTCCACACCCCCAAACTCCATTCCCCTCTCCCTAAGGCTCTCCCACTGTCTTCCAATTTGTAAAAGCATTACCTTAGGCAGGTGGATCTTGTCCATTATAGAAAAAGGTTGTTTCATTATCTGGATCATTCCTCCTCCTTGGAGAGGCATCCACAACCACCCCAAGACCAGCTCCTGCTTTTTCAGCCATAGACACACCCCTTTCTTAGGGAACCATACAACCCATTCACCTAGCAGAAAAGGGAAAGGACTTTTACTCAAGACTCTTCCTAGTACCAAGGAAGGATGGACCACAGAGACCTATCCTGGATCTCTCCCACCTCAGCCTTTTCTTACAAGTACCCACCTTCTGTATGCTTACTCTTCAGACCCTCTTTCCTTTGGTAATTCCTCAGAGATTTCTAGCCACTTTGGACATAAAGGATGCCTACATACACATCCCAATAAGGCCCATCTACAGGAAATACTTATGGGCTCCTCACATTTTCAGTTCTCTGCCTTGTTGTTAGGACTCTCTACAGCTCCAAGGGCATTGACCAAGTGTATGGCTCCAGTTATTGCTTATTTCAGGATCCAAGGGATTCAAAAATGTCCATACCTGGGCGACCTCCCGATTCAGGCAGAACGTTCCAGATCCATACACCACCAACTACACAAAGTTATCTCAATCCTGCAGGCACTGGGATTCGACATCAGTTACCCCAATTCCCACCTGAATCCCTCCCAGGACCAAGTTTTCTTAAGGTGTAGAATAAAGACATGTCATGAGAACATTCCTTCCACCCCAAAAGGTGGAACACCTAAAACAGTACCTGCTCTCTGTCCTCCACACCACTGTTACGACAGCCAGACAGTGCCTCAGATTACTGAAGTCATATTGCTTCTACTATCCCAATGCTGCCATTGGCAAGACTCCACATAAGAAAATTGCAGTGGTACCCGAGATCCACATGGACCCAGCACTCACACCCATTGGACTTCAACATTCCCTTCCTTTCTTGTTTGAGGAAGGAGATCCTTTGGTGGTTGGAGCAAGTCACCCCTATAACCCCCTTCCCCCAGTTCAGGAGATGTACACAGATGACTCAGATCTGGGCTGGGGAGCCGCTTTGGGCAGCCTGAGAATGCACAGTACCTGGTCAGACACCTTCAGGTGGGAGCACATCAGCATCAGGGAAGTGAGAGCAATCTTATTTGCCTTGAGATCCTTTCTACATACAAGGATCCCTGAAATTGTTCAGAAAACTATAGTTCTATGGTATGTGAACAGATGGGGGGAACAAAATCCTACTTGCTATGCAGACTTGCACTCGAAGCCTGGGAACTGGCAGCCCAGCAGGGAGTCACCCTGCAGGCAGTTTATATCCCTACAGCACAGAACATTCAGGCAGACACTTTCAGCAGGTCCGTGTTACAATCCCACAAATGGGTGCTTCACAGAGATATGTTCCTGGACATTGCCCACAAATGGGGGGTATACCACAAATTGATCTCTTTGCCTCCCCTCTGAACAGACAACTACCATGGTTTTGCACAAGGCTACCCAGTCCCCTAGCGAGGGCAACTGATGCCTTTTCAGTCTCATGGCAGGTGGTGTTTCCCTATGCATTACCCCCCCCTTTCCCAGTCTTTCAAAAGGTCCTACTGAAAATCCAGCCGGAGAAACCAGAAATCTTGTTGGTGGCTCCCTTTTAGCCAAGGCAGCATTGGTTCCCTCTCCTTGTGCATTTAGCCAGGGGCAGTCATCACAAGTTAACCTCACAGAATGGGCCTTCTCACACAGGACAAGTGATCCCTAATCCATACCCACCTGGAATCTCTGAACCTAACTCTGTGGGTGATAGAATTTTGATCCCTTGCAGACACCTTTACACCAAGGATGTGCTAACAGTCTTGCAGGAGAACAGGACACCTAATACTAGGAGATCTTATTTGTCTAAGTGGAAAGGATTATCTAAGTGGTGTCTACAAAGACAGTTGGACCCATTGCAAGGAGAGGTTCCCCTTGTGCTATCCTATCTGTGTGAACTCTTGCAAGTAGGGTTGGCATATTCTTCTGTTAAGGCCCACCTTGCTGTTATTTCAGCTGATCTTCCTCTTGACCCTCCTCTTGCATCCTGTCTTCCTGCAAAGTTATTCCTCAAGGGAGTACTGCATCCCCCCCCCCCCAGAAGGCTAGTTCCACCTCCATGGGACCTGATCTATGTTTTAGAGAAGCTCATGGTTGCTCCCTTTGAACCAGGATCTAAAGCATCCCTGAAACACTATACTTGGAAAACTGTACTCCTGGTGGCACTGACATCAACCAGAAGAATATCAGAGCTCCAGGTCCTCATGATAACTCCTCCCTTCCTTTGCTTCCACAAGGATAGAGTGATCCTGAGAACCAACCCCTCCTTCATTCCCAAGGTGGTCAATGAGCTGTTCTTAAACCAAGGTATTCACCTACCCACCTTTTTCCCACATCCCCAAAATGACAAGAGTCTTACATTTCCTTGATGTTCACAGATAGCTTAGATTTTACCTTTTCAAGACCAAGTCCATTAGGAAGTCAGAGAAATTATATCTCCTTTCACTCCAGGGCTCTGGGAAAAGTGGTGACACAACAGAAAATTTCTAACTGGATTTCCAGGGCCATATCCTTTTGCTACACCTACCATGGAAAATATCTAAATTCAAAGATTAAGGCCCATTCCACTAAAGCCATGACTTCATCTGGAGCCTTCTTTAAAGGACTAAATACTGCTTCCATTCCAGAGGCAGCTACATGGACATCTGTCCATCACTTAAATAAGCACTACAGATGAGATCACATCTCCAGATCTAGAGCAGGATTTGCTAGGGCAGTCCTACATGGTTTCATAGAAAACAGCTCCATGCCACCCCCTCTTATTCCCTTTGCGCTTTGGCACTCACACAAGGGTTTGGAATACTGAAATAGGAGAATAGAAGGACATAGAATAGTTGTGTAAAATCTTACCATAACCATGTTGCAGTATTCATTCCCTCTCTCCAATTAAAACTTATCCCTTCTTGGATGAAACAGGACTTGTACAGCTATCCTAGGACTAGAGTCTGACTGGGGTATTCAGTTCTGAGGACAGGTACATGTCGACTTCACTTTAATGGCCCACACTCCCTCAGCCAATGTCAGACATCCCACATACCTAGCAGTGACTAGAAACTTTTCTATACTGACCGGATGTTTGGGTAGCTAGCAGAGGATAACCCAAGGGTTTGGAATACTGCAACATGTAAGAGAAAGGACAGTTATGGTTATGGTAAGATTTTACACAACTATTCTTTATCTTCTACCAAGACAGGGTTTCTCTCAGAACTAATCCCTCTTTCATGCCCAAGGTGGTCACTGATACTTCTCTAAATCAAGCCATTCATCTGCCTACATTCTTTCCCAACCCTCAGAACAAAGGGAAAAGAATACTTAATTCTTTGGATGTGTAGAGGCAGCTCCAGTTTTATCTGGACAGGACAAAACCTTGAGAAAATCTGACCAGCTTATTACATTTGTCCCTGGCTCTGAGGGGAAGTGACCTTCTGAACTGACCATCTCTAAATGGATCTCCCACTACATCTCTTTCTGCTACAGCCATCACGGCAAAAAAAAAAACTGAAATTTGTAGGTCACACTCCACAAGGGCCACAGCTACCTCTGGTGCCTTTCTAAAGGGGGTCCCTACTGAAGACATCTTGGAAGCAGCCACCTGTTCATCTGTACACTACTTCACAAAACACTACCAGTTGGCAGCCGTTTCTAAGCCTAGAGCAGGATTTGCCACTGCCATCCTGCAGTGCATCCTCTGCTCTCCTTAATTTCCTTCCCCCCTCAATTCAGCTTTGAGAATCTTCCCACAAGTCAGGACTGCAGCAGTGAAACACAAAGAACATAGTCTAGTTGTGTACACTTACCATAAAAGTAGATGTTCGTGTATTCCCTGTTACAGTCTTTTTTCCTTCCCTCCTGCCCCATTAGCCGACTATGTAGCGTACTACTAATCAACTAATCCATTCAAGGAATCCCCCTTGGCTTCCCTGCTGTAGGCGTCCTCTTCGTTAGTTCCCTGCTGTCCACTTAGGGCTCCCCCTGGTAGAGAACAAGAAAATGCTGAAGTCATGATGCAGGCTGGCTCCCTTTATAATGGAGTGTACTGACATTAGTCAGGATGTCCACCTGCCTGGGAGGTAGAAAGAGATTTCTCTGGTAGTCGGGCCAGCGAAGGGCTTTCATGGCAGGAAATCTCACAAGTCAGAACTGCAACAGTGAATACACTCAGACATCTACATTTATGGTAAGAGTACACAACTGTACTTTCTTTGGACTTCCAGAATGCCCAGCTACATATAAAGTTAGTCAAGGAATCCAGAAAGTTCCTGGGCTACTTGATAGAAGCTAAACACTACCACTACAGAACCCTTCCATTTGGTTTCATCATTGCTCCGTGCCCTTCCCCAGAGACAAACACACACACACACACACACACACACACACACACACACACACACACACACAAGATGTTCACCTTATGCTTGTCAGAGGTTACAGCTGACATGATAACTGCTCAAGATCACAGTCTTTACAGCTGGCTTGATACTGCTGAAGAACAGAATGTTTCCATACTCTAGATGACTAGCTCCTGGTTACCACCACAGAGGTGTCATTGCTTCATGCAAGATATTACCTTGGAGTTTTCTGTCCTTGGGAATATCGTTGAAAATTATGAAGTCACAGTCGGAGCTATCACAATCGCAGATATTCATAGGGTGTTATCTGGACACTGCAGAAATTGGTCTGAGTTCTACCAGACAGGATATCGTCCCTTCAGGCATTAGCAAACTTGTTCCTGCAACAGCTCACACCATCAGCAGCCTTAATACTGAAAGTATTAGGACTTAAGGCAGCAACTATTCATTTGATGCCATTCATGATACTCCATGAGTCATATAGTGGGCCTTTCATGTACAGTGGTTTGAGCTGCTAGATCCAGTGGATCAGGTTATTCAGTAGTCCAAAGCGTGTGTCAGACTTCTACAGCAGTGGCTGCATTAAACCATTGTAAACAAAGGATGACCCCACCCCCCCGTCACCATGGATAAGTTTATCCTGGGGTGGAGGGACATTGTTTGGGGCAGATGGTCCAGGGGGGCTTGGGTCAACAGGAGACCTCTTTGTACATACAGTTGAGGGTGCAGGCTTTTCAGGACCAGTTTCCCAAGGATGCAGTTTCAGTACATTCAGACAATATGTCAGCATTGTTGTGTATAAGTAAACAAGGGAAGTAGACCCTATCCCCTCTCTGAAGCCATGATGTTGTGGAGAAGGACAAACAGCTCTCACTGCTTTTTAGTAGCAATGCACATCCCTGTTCATGCCAGCTTTTTAGCAGACAGACTCAAGCACATGGCACCTGATGTCACATGAGCAGTGTGTGAGAGCCTGGTAACACCACAGAAGATTTTTTGCTGGGGATGTTTTTCTGTGGCCTGTTTGCATCCCTGACCGATACCAAATCTGGGTACATGATAGTATCTTAATGGACATAAATGTCAAGTGTCAGAACATCCAACTCTATACTGCGATGCTGGAAATAACTTATGGGGATACTGGGTAGCCTGTATTGTGTGATAGTGGTGCAGCAGAGAATGGGGATTGGCCTTTTCCCTACTAAAGTGCAATGTCAGAATTAGTATATGCACTTATCAGAGGGTGTGGGGGGCGCAACCTCTTTTTTAAGTTAAACCTTCTGACTGTCACTGTTATGACACTTGACATTCAGGAAGTCGATCTAATGACATGAATCCCACTAAATGCAGCAACATTATTTCTGTTATCTCACCACAAGGACAGACATCCTGTGATGCTTTTGTCTACCATTGTCCACCAGGGCTATTGCACGACCTTCCAGGATTCCTCTAATAATTATATTGTTACAGAAAGACAAAATATACAAAACTAGAACATAGCTCCTTTTTGACTTTGACAAGTTCGGTGTCCCCTGCTGTGTCTTTACTGATAACAAAACCTCAACTTCTAGAGCCTCATCAGGTCCACTTTCTCACCTATCCAGCAAGCCTCACCTGAGCTTGCACTGCTTCAGACTAACCACATGGTTTCTCCATTTTTTTATTTTTTACTCAAAAGTCTTTTATTACTTTTTTTTTCAAAGAATAGCAAATAGCTTAATTAATGTTTATCCAATTGATTAAAACAGAATAACAAACTATATACTTTATTTACATTTGGCCTGAAGATAAATTATGTGATAAAAACCAATCATGATCAAATTTGTTGAGTTCATTTTTATTGTCTTAATAAGAGGTGATATCTTCTTCCATGGATTGTTACTCCATGACGTAGGAGTAGTCCTTAGTTTCTTTACTTTAATTTCCATCAGCGCTGTTTCATTCAGTAATCTTAAGAATTCTTCAAATGATGGTTCAGAGTTGGATTTCCATTTTCTGGAGATACACTTCCTAGCAACCACTAGAATAGTCCATAGTAAATATAAGTCGTTTTTATTCATTTCTGTATTTTCATTAACATTCAGTAAAATTAGTGTTTTAGATAATATAAATGTATCTAAGAATACAGCTTGTAAAGTTAGATATCTTCCCAAAATTTTTTGACTTTAATGCAATCCTAAAAAATGTGTATCCAATCTGCTTTACACATTTGTAGACATCTCCAACATATATAGTATTATTAGAAGAACTAAATTTGGCTAGATTATTGGGTGTATAAAATGTTCTATACAGAAATTTCCAGGTGTATATTCTCCAAAATTGTGTGTTGGAGGTTAATTTAATAGACTATAATAAATTATTTTTACTCTCCATGGACAGACTTATTGAATGTTTTTTGGTGATGAAATTCCAATAGCTTTGTTGTTTTGACTTTATAGTTTATTAAGATCTTGTATAGTTTTGAAGATGTTCTTTGTGTTTCACTGTTGCAGTCATTACATTTGGGTAATCTGCTGGCAGGTTGCCCTCAGTCGGCCTGAATAACAAAGTCTTGGGTCCTGCATCGGTTGCTGTCTCCTCTTCCATAATGTCAGGTCGCCAGGGGTATAAAACTTGCAGCCGACGCCATTTTATTCATTCTTTCTTGCCGTGCGGTGCCCAAAGCAGGAGCAGTTCGCAAGTGCCGGTCGGCCGACTCCTGAAATTTTCGTATTCGAGTTTCAGAACCGAAGTCTTCAAACTAAAGCTAAGTACCCGTTGAAACTTTTTCTTGCTCCTTACCGATGTCAGTAAAAGTTAATAATTGCATTACTTGTGGGAGGCAAATACCTCATAAGGATTTTCATTTATACTGTATTCCTTGCCTAGGCCCTGATCACAACGTGCCTTGTTGTCGGTTTTGTGCTAAATTTAACCAACGCACTATTAAGTGTCTTTATATTTTTGCTTCTATATACTTTGGTTCAAGATTTAACTATCCTGAAATGTCGACAATGAAGCTTCTCCTAAGCCAGTCGCCGGTTCGCCGGTACTCAGTGAGGTGCGTTCGCATCCCCTGGTACCCGCTACTTTTGAGTCACAGGCCTCTACTGAGACACATTCGGAGTCTGGTATGCAGCGAGATTCTCAGAGTATTGAACCCGTGGATGTCTCTCCCTTGGATGGGTCTGGAGCCACTAAGCAGGCATCAGCTTCTAAGGATGTTTTCAGGCCTCAACATTTTTATGTTAAACCGACACCAGCATCAAAAACAAGGTCAAAAACAACTTATACGTCTAAAAAAATGACACATGAGCCTCGTGCTCATGTCCCTATGCCTAAAAAACAGATGTTCAAAATGGCTGAGGATTTAATTACCTTGATCAGGGGTTCCCAACCCCCTCCTGCTAAGAGGCCTAGGCAAGGCACTGATTATGAATCTTCAGATCAGGTTTCCATTTCCTCTTATTCCATTTTTTGATCAGGAATTTTCTATTCCACCCTATGAGGATTCTGATGCAGAGGAATCCATCCCATCTGCATCTCCTCCTGAGGATTATTCTTTTGGGGAGACTTTGCATACTTTAAGGGAACATTTTCAATGGGAGAGTCAGGACTTCTCTGAATCAAAAAAGAGGCTTAGAGATTTCCTTCTTCTTCCTCAGCATAGGCCTTTGGCAATACCTCCTGTATTAAACATTGTTGATGTGTTCTCGGACTCAAGCATGGCTCCGGATTCCCTGCCTCTGGCTCCTAGTAAGCCAGACAGATATTACAGTGTTCCTGACTCCCACAAATTTCTTTTCAAAAATCTTGCTGCTGATCCTGAGACTATTTCTCAAGGTCCCAAGGGTGTTAAGGCTTCTACAGCCAAAAATCCTACCTCTTCTGATAGAGATTCCAGGGCGCTGGATAGATAGGGCACAAAGGTTTATACGTCTGCAACCTTGGCAATCAGACCTTTAAACTGCCAGTTTCATATGCTTAAATATCAACAGCATGTTATAGGTTCATAGGTTCATATTAGGCTATCTGCCCTAGAGCATTTATAAGCCTAGCCAGTGTGTGTTTGGCTTTCGCCACCCATTTTAAATTAATTTTGCTATGCCCTTTTTCAAGGTTAGTATACTGTGCCTCTAACAGTGACACAGAAGTGATACCCGGGGTAAACATACGATCTCCCATCCACTCATCAAGATTCCTCTTGAAGCGAGTCAATGAGGGACTCTACCTAACCTGGACTGGGATTTTATTCCAGAGTGAAGGGAGCCTCTGGGTTATGAATCTGTCCCTCCAGCATATCCTATTTATTTCAGTGCTGAGGTTCAAGTCTCTTGAGCGCGTAGCTCGATGGGATTTGGATTTTCTGAGGTGCAGCATGTCCATTAATTCCGGGTTGGACATGGCTTTATACGTCAGGCAGAGATCGCCTTTGAGCAGGCGGTATGCCACTGAGTAGAGCTGGAGTTTCTTTAACTGGGCAGCATATGGCATCTGTTTGAGCCCTATGATCCTCTTGGTGAGGTACTTTTGGGGTCTTTCCAGTTGCTGCAGGTGTCTGGTATGGTACATCCCAAAAGGGGCATTGTACTGAATTATGGGCCTGATGAGGGATGAGTAAAGAGGCACGATGACCTCCCCTGATCTGGATCTGAATCCCTTCATGATTAAGGTGGGCTGTATAAAATGTTTTTCTAACCACTTTGGCCACGTGGTTGTCAAATGAGAGATTGCTATCAACTTGGGTCCCCAGGTCCCTAATTACTTCTTCTGTACTTAATGGATTACCATCTATGTGGTAATTTGTGGGCACTTTGTTTTTGCCAAAGGGGATGACTATACACTTTTTGGCGTTTAGCTTGAGGCCATGGCTCCAGCACCAGGTGTCTGTTTCTATGAGGCCCTTTTGGAGGATGCTTGGGTCGGCTGGAGAGTCGATTATGGTGCCCAGTTCGCAGTCATCTGCAAACTTAGTCAGCCACAGTCCTTCCGTGTTGGCCTGTACCTCCGAAAAATATATACCGAACAAGAGAGGTCCCAGGACTGAGTCTTGTGGGACGCCACTTGTAACTGGTTTGGAGTCTGACATGGCTCCAGCAATTCTAACCATGTGGGTTCTGTCCTTGAGCCAGTTTGCAACCCATCTAGTGACATAGGTGTGTATATTTAAGCAGGTGAGCTTATCTATAATGTCCGAGTGGGGTATTGTATCAAAGGATTTTGCGAGGTCCAGGTAGGCTGTGTGGACCACCTTCCCCTCGTCAGTGGCCTTGGTGACTGTTTCAAAGAAATCAACCAGGTTTAAGAGGCAGGATCTGCCCTTAACAAAGCCGAACTGGGTAGGATCCAGTGTCTGTAGGTCCCCAATATCTTTATTTACGAGGTCCATGATGATCCTTTCCATAGCTTTGCAGACCAAGCTAGTCAGGCTTATGGGGCGATAGTTTCCAGGATCCGTTGAGGCACCACCTTTGTGGAGAGGGACCACTGTTGCTGTACGCCACTCTTTGGGTACATATCCTGTAGTAAGGCTGAGATTGAACAGTAGTTTTATGTTTGGGTTTAGCTCTTCTTGGAGTTCATGTAGGACGCAGCCCGGGACACCGTCTGGTCCCATTGATGCTGTGTTTTTTGCTTTGGAGAGGGCAGCTCTTACCTGAACATCTGAGATATCAGGGGGGCAGCAGTCTGCTGGGATAAATATTTGCCCTTTTGGTGGGGGGGGGGAGTTTGCGCTGAACCTGTCAGCTAGGATGTTGGCAATGTCTGTGGGTTCGGTGTATTTTTTGTCATTTTGGACTCATTCTGAGCATATCTGGGAATTTCCACCCAGGTTCCTAACATAACTAAAGAAAGCCTTGTGATTATCCTTAGTGTCCTGTGCAATTTATCCTTAGTGTCCTGTGCAATTTTTCTCTCAAAGCTGGCCTTAGACGATTTCATGAGTGCCCGTAGTTTTTTGCTAATACTGATCAGAGATGCCTTCCCTTTTTGGGATTTCGCTCTATCATGTAGTAGCTTCCTGCTTCTATTGTATAGTTTGTTTATGGCTGGGGTCCACCAGACAGGACGTCTGCCTTTGGAGGATTGGGTCTTGGTTTTATTTGGGATTGCATGATCCATGCATTCCTGAAGGTGTTCATAGAATGCGTTTATAAAGGATTCTGCGGTCTGGGCCGTATTTTCCACAGGCCCGGGGGCTTTGAAGGATTCCACCTCGGTTTTGAGGAGTGTGAAATTTGCTTTAGAGAAGGTTTTCACTGTGGTTTTCAGGGCAGGGGGTGGAGTCGGGATGTGAATATCCAGTGAGATTGGTTTATGGTCTGATCTTACCAGTGAGGGATACACTTCTGGTCTGGAGCATAGAGTCTCCATGTTGGTGATGATCAGGTCCAGTATGTTTTCCTCTCTTGTGGGAGTGGTAACAAGTTGTTCCATAGCATTTGAGTTTATAAATTCTAGGAACCTTTGGGCTAGGGTGTTGGAGCTAGAGTAATGCACCCAGTCTATGTTTGGGTAGTTGAAGTCGCCCAATATAATGGTGTTTGGAGAGACCTTCATATTTTCCAGTGTTCTCAGGAAGGCCGAGTGGGGTTCCTGGGTTTGGGAGGGTGGTCTGTAGCAGGCTATAAACTGGAAGGCAGTTTTACCCACAGTTAGTTGCACATGGATAGTCTCTGATGCTTCGTGCTGTGCCACCAACCTGGAGGTGTGGGTATCTTTGACGAATATTGATACTCCCCCCTCCTTTTGTGGTACGGTCCAAGTTTTGGGGCCATAAAGCATGGTATGAGGTATAACCTGGTAGTGCTGGGGTGCTCTCGGGAGCCTTGAACCAGGTTTCTGTTACTGCACAGATATCGATGTTCTCCCTGCTAAGGAGAGTTTCGAGTGCGTGCATCTTGAGGTTTAGACTTCTGGCATTGAGTAGCATTACTCTTAGTTTCTTATCCCTTGTGATACCTATGGAGGTGGGTTTGTCTTTTGAGCCTTGCCTAAAAAAGGCACTGTGGGGGGTAGCAAGAGCCTTTGCCAATATCTGAAAGCCCAGGGGTGACAGGTGCTAGCCATCCCTAGTGAAGCATCATGGCTTGTCGAGCATGTCATCCCAGGCTGACAGGCATTGGATCCCCTTTGAATGACACCAATACTCAAGCCAATTGTTGAAATTGATCATCTTGTCTTCATATTGTGGCATCATTCTTGGTGAGGGTAAGATGCTACTCAAGGTCAGGGTCATACCGGCCTGGGCTACATGCTCAGAGAGCTCCTCTGTCTCTTTTCATGTAGTCCAGGGAGGTACGTCTCAGGTCATTCACACCAGCATGGACAATGAGTAATATTTGTACTTGGCTTGGAGTGACCTGAGTGCTTGTGTTATGTGGCGGATCCTAGCGCCCGACAGGCAGCTCACCGTGACCTTCTCCTTGTTCAGCCTGGTGAGCGGGACATCAGTGTGCCTGACGATAGAGTCACTTATTACAAGTGTATCAGGTGTGCTGTGTAGCCTTAAGGGCTGTGACTGTTCGGCACACTGGCTTTGTGAGCTGTGTGTTGCACGTGTTTTGTTTTGGGGTAGCGGTTGCTTGGGTGTCTGCTTTGGAGGTCTCTGCTGCTTAGGCAGATTTTTATTTAGAGCCTCTGAGTATGTTTTTGTGTGTTTATGTGTTTGGTTTGCTGTTGTGGTAGGTCTATGTGAGACTGGAATTGTAGTGAGTATGGTTTCCTTCTCCTCCTGACTGTTTTCGCCAGTACTGAGTTGAGAGAGCTTAGCCTCCAGTATGGCTATATGGTTGCATCTCTCACGTGTTGGAATTTGTTGGGAGGAAGAGAGGGTTGTCTGTGTACATGAGGCAGTTGTAACATTGCCTCAAGATTCCCAGATTCACCAGCTGGACCGGAGAGGAGATTGACAACTGACCTTTGGACATGCTAGAATAGTATTGGGAATTCCTTTATAATTGAAAAAAAAGGGCCAATGAGGAACGAGGTACTCCAGGGGAGTTTGTGAGGTTGTAGTGCTTTTAATATTTTAGTGCTGACTTATATAATTGCTTTAGTGAGCAAGTGCCAGGTAACTTAAATGCAATGTGTTACAGGTAACTTAAATGCAAAAATGACAAACAGTAACTTTCTTTCAAGTGAAACAAGGAAATAAGTACAGTAAGCAATGCAGATATCACTAGGGATCCACAGAAGTGCTGAAAAGCCGCGTTTTAGGTGGAATTAGCATTTCAGGGAAATAACAAACAAACAAGCAGCATACAAATAAAGCTAGATTCATGGGCTTACTGAAACAGAAAATTATGTTGATTTCTGATTGTGTGGAAAATAGAGTTACAGATTTATTGCATTCAGCAGAACAGGTTGGAAAGCATACTTTGCAATGTGGTTTTGATTCCTTGGAGGCCTCTTGTAGGGCCGCCGTTACTGGATCTGTGATTAGAAGGCATGCCTGGCTCAAGGAGCAAAATCTTGCCTGATCATGTTAAAGCTAAATTGTTGTATGCCCTTTTGCAGCATGATTCTCTGTTTGGTAATAAGGCAGAAGAGGTTTTGAAGAAAATGGAAGACAAAGCTAAATCTATGCAAACTGTAAAAGATTTCTTGCAAGTGCAGCCACCCAGGTTCAGTAGACACTGGCCTACTAAAAATTGGTCCTTTCCTGTGTCTAACAGAGCCACTCAGCGCAAACCCAGGTGCTCAAAAGGCTCCAGATATCAGTCACAGGGTTCTTACAGGTCAAGCAATGGGGTGCCTCCACCTCCAAATCTGGAGGAAACAAAGTACAACCCTAAAGTAAACAGTCTCAATGACTTTCCTCTACCATCTCTAAGCACTTATCTTTTGCCAGCCCCCTTGGGGGAAAACTAGCACTTCATGCTCAAAATTGGCAGTTAATTACCCAGGACAAGTGGGTATTAAAAATAGTATCCCAGGAGTACAGATTTCATTTCCATACTCTGCCAATTCCAAATGGATGGCTGGATCTGCCACAAAACCAGTGGGGAGAGGCCCAGAAACAAGTCATGTCCCTCATGGATATGGGGGCTATTCAACTGGTACCAGAAAAGGAAAAACGACAAGGTTTTTATTCAAGACTTTTCCTGGTACCCAGAAAAGACAATTCATGGCGGCCAATACTGGACTTATCGATTCTGAAAACATTCCTGGACATTCCAGAATTCAAAATGCTGACTTTACAACAGCTTCTGCCTATGCTAGGCAAGAATGCTTGGTTAGTAACTCTAGACTTAAAAAGAGGCATACCTGCATATCCCAATAACGGAATCATGCAGAAGATACCTCCGCTTCAAAGCAGGTTTTTTGCATTACCAATTCTCTGCACTGCCCTTTGGCTTATCTACTGCGCCCAGGGTCTTTACAAAGTGCCTGGCACTAGTAATTGCATTCTGCAGACAAAGAAACATTCAAATTTATCCTTATCTGGACGATTGTCTCATTCAAGCAGAGGACAAGGACACTCTTCAACATCTGGCATTTGTAAAAAGGCTTCTAGCATGCCTAGGGTACACCATAAATGAAAATAAATCACAACTGGTACCCTCTCAAATAATTACATTCCTGGGTGCAAGCTTGAATACAACTGCCCAGATGGCTTACCTCACGCCAGACAAACAAAGGCAACTGACAATCTATTTCAAACAAATGGCAACAAAAACTCAGTTATCTGCAAGACACATTCTGCAGGCTTTGGGGTTCATGGCATCCTGCATTATACTAATTCCATATGTGAGACTGCATATGAGGAAACTTCAGTGGTACCTAAAAAGTTTATGGAGTCAACATTGTCACAACCTGGAAACAATGATTCCTCTCATTCCCCGCTTACAACAGGAATTTCTTTGGTGGGCAGAGACATGTCACCAAAACAAGGGTCTGTCATTCACTCTACCCCCTGCCACTCAAACCCTAACTACAGATGCATCAGACTATGCTTGAGGGGCCCACCTGGCAGGGAGATGCATTCCTGGCAAATGGAGCCCAAACCAAATGCATCTGCATATCAACCAGAAAGAAATGCTAGCTGTTCAAAATGCTCTGACAGCCTTCAAGGACTTACTTCATCCAGGACAACTACTGATAAAGACGGGCAACGCCACAGTTATCTGGTACATAAACAAGCAGGGGGGTACACATTCCTACCTTCTTTGCAGACTAGCCATGGCCTTGTGGAACACAGCCTTGACTTACCAAATACATCTTCAAGCTCAATTCCTGCCAGGAAAGTAAAATACTCTGGTAGACGACCTAAGCAGAAATCTTATGGACCCACACGAATGGAAACGGGATCCACAAATCTTCAGCATGTTAACACAGAAATGGGGGAGCCCAGACGTAGATCTATTTGCCTCCCACCAAAATTATCGGTTGGACAAATTCTGCACAAGAACTCATCACAAAAAAGCATGGAAAGTGGATGCTCTATCCTTCAGCTGGAAAAACCTTTCAGTCTATGCCTTTCCCCCTCTGCCTCTACTCTCCAAGGTCTTACTAAAAGTCAGACAAGAAAAACCAAAAATGATCCTAATTGCTCCAGACTGGACTTGCCAGCACTGGTACCCACTTCTAAGGAATATGTCACACCTTTCTCCATGGTACTTGCCTCAAATATCTCATCTACTGTCTCAGCAGAACTATCAAATTCTGCACACTCACCTCCAAACTCTGAATCTTGCAGCATGGCTAATCAACTAATTATTCAAAGCACACCTCTCAGTAAATCTGTGATGGATGTCATTTTGGAAGCCAGAAGGCCTAGTACTAGAAAATCTTATGCTGATAAATGGAAAAGATTCTGTGCTTGGAACCAAGCACAAGGAATAATCACAGCAAAGCCCAATATTCCTCAGATTTTACAATACATGACTGAGATGCTTGACAAGGGCCTATCTTTCTCTTCAATAAAAATCCATGCCTCTGCCATCTCGGCTCATTACAACACAGAGCCTCCCCTCTTTTCTCATCCACTGCTGAAACAGTATCTTAGAGGGGCCAAAAATTTAAGGCCTCCCAGGAGAGCACCAACTCCTGTATGGGACCTCAATTTTGTGCTGGAAAAACTCACCCCGCCTCCTTTTGAACCAGCAGCAACTGCGGATATAAAATTTCTATCATGGAAAACAGCTTTTCTCCTGGCAGTCACTTCAGCAAGAAGGGTTTCAGAACTACAGGCTCTCATGGCAGTGGAGCCTTTCATTATATTTTACCCGGACAGGGTGGCCCTCGGGACCAGTCCTTCTTTTATGCCTAAGGTGGTATCCAGTGTGGCTCTTAGCCAGACCATTCACCTGCCAGCATTTTACCCAAATCCACAGAACAAGGGGGAGCGGATTCTGCATTCATTGGATGTATACAGACAACTAAGATTTTACTTAAACAGAACCAAATCCCTAAGAAAGTCTGAGCAACTACTGGTAGCATTTGCTACAGGATCAGAGGGGAAGGCTATATCAAAGCAGACTATTTCTAAATGGATAAGCCACTGCATTCGTTTCTGCTATTTGCACCATGGTAAACCTGTGCACAAGGGGATCAGATCACATTCCACCAGGGCCGCCTGTACTGCAGCTTTTCTCAGAGGGGTACCAACCAAAGACATTCTAGAAGCTGCTACTTGGAGCTCAGTTCATACCTTCACAAAGCTGTTTAGTTCCATCCTCCCATCCATAGCTTTGGGATTCTATCCAAATGTAATGACTGCAACAGTGAAACACGAAGAACATAGTACAGTTGTGTACTCTTACCATAAATGTAGATGCTCGAGTGTATTCACTGTTGCAGTCTGGGTTACCCACCCGCCAGCCCCCTTTCTATACCTTTCCTTTCCTTCACTATACTCATAAGCCTTTGTGGTGTATTTGCTTTTAGTTGAAGGTAACGTTTATGTTTCTAAAAGTGCATTTGTATATATTTACAGTTTATTTATTTATATATATATATATATATATATATATATATATATATTTTTTTTTTGCTCCCCATTTGGGGGGGGGGGGGGCACATGACATCTGGGGCAAGAAAAAACTGAATAAAATGGCGTCGGCTGCATGTTTTTATACCCCTGATGACCTGACGTCATGGAAGAGGAGACAGCAACCAACGCAGGACCCAAGACTTTGTTATTCAGGCCGGCTGAGGGCAACCTGCCAGCAGATTACCCAAATGTAATGACTGCAACAGTGAATACACTCGAACATCTACATTTATGGTAAGTGTACACAACTGTACTTCATATTTTCCCAATTATGATTGTTATATACAATTTCATTCAGATAATTTATAAATTTCGGTCTGTTTTTGAAAGATGAATTATTAATTATTCTGCTTAGATTTTGTGACTCAATACACTTTGAAGTACTAGCCAATCTGATGGAGATCGATCATATGTACTTATTATATATTGACTGTCTACAACTTTTTGATTATTGATACAGTGTTGCCAACAAATACAGTTCTTTGTTTCCCATATGGTAAAAACATTCTTTTGTATCTTATTAAAGACATTTTTGTGGAACTAAAAGGATATAATAAATCCATCCAAAGTTTTATATCTGTGTTGTTGTTAATACATTTTCTAAAGGTGTGAAAAATGTTATTTATAAATTTTAAATTAGTAGGTTTTACTAGATTATATTGAATGCTAATGCATAAAATATGCCATAATGTGTTGATTTGATAGACAAACAAGATTTTTTAATATTGAATTTTCATTTGAAAAGATAATAGTATGTAAAGTTTTCCAATTGGAGTAATTTTGATCTATACAGTTTGATAATTGTAAAAACAGAAGCTTTAATGTAGGTTTCTATGTCTGGATTCTCCAGTTTCTTTGATGGCCAGGAACCCTGCTTACCCTCCAAGTGTGGTCTGAATCCAAAAAGCAGCCTAGAAACCTACTAAAAATATAGAAAGGAAAAAGGATAAAGTTCTATCTGTTGGCCTCTGAGCAAGGAGTAGGTCCATTTATGGTATCCAACCCTGCCTCTGGTTTGGTTGGCAAATTTGGTAAGGGTTCCAGGTATTCCACTATGAGGATATATTTAGCAACCATTTCAAAGTTTCACTAAGGGATTAACTGCTTTTAACTCCTCGTCTCTAGCATCTCAGAACGTTTTTAAAGCCTTTTACAGGGATGCCTTCCTGCTGTGATCTCCCTTTAAGGACCATGTTCCATTTTGCTACTTCAGCTTTGTTTTGGAAAATTATGCATTCACCTTTCAAACATGTGGCCACAGCAGATAGGAAATGTCTGTCTTGGAAAACTAAAAATAGCATCAACTAGGAGAGGTTTCAGAAATACAAGCCCTCTCTTTTCATACTTTTTACTTAACCTTTCGTAAGGACATGATCACCTTACAAAATCAACCCAGCCTTCATGCCTAATGTAACATCAGACTTTAACCTCAGTTAATATACAAATTTTCTTCCCTGCATTTTCAGAGATAAATTGTATTACGCTGTCTAGAAATTTACAGGTAACTGAGATGCTATTTAAACAGGACCAAAAAAAAAAAAATCACAGAAAGCATGAACAGTTTTTTGCTACAACTAGACTGGGACAGAATATTTCCAAAGTTACCATGTCCAGGTGGCTGTCAGATTCATTGTTTGTTTTTTATGGATAAACTCCGAGCTCATTCCAGAAAGATCTATGGCTGCATTGCTAGGTTTCTTTAGAAAATTTTCAGTGGATGGCATTGGCGCTGCTGCAGCATGAGCTTCAGTGCACGCTTTTATAAGACAAATGATGCTGCCTAAGATATATAGCTGAGGGCTCTATTTTTCTGTATTGAACTGCACACTTGATCATGTGAGATACAGAGGGTTATGATTTTATTAAGTTTTTGAGAAATGGATGCCAAGAAATTCAGTTTGAGAGATTATCTCAAGGTGAATCTTGGCGTTGGTGTCAATAACACACAGTAAAAGGTTATGATTGGTGACCCAATAACAGTTTTTTGTAGTGCATGTTGTTTATAATCTCCATTTACTGTCAGTCACAGAAATGAAGATAAGAAAGAAAAAGTGTAGGAGCACATAGTGTTTTATCAGCTTTGAAAGTCAGTAAAGCATTTAGCTTTGTAAGACAGGTAGCAACATGTCTCTCAGTTTCTTTTCTTAAGAAGTCTTGGCAAGGACTTCCAAGATGGCTGCACACTGGTCAGCAGCTTAATGTCAGCTGTCCCAGTGTGAAAAAGGAAACTGAGAAATAAGAGCCAGTGAATCTGTTGGCTTGAGTAAAATTGAGTTACTGGCTAATAAGTACATTGCCTGGATGGCAGCAGAGAAGGCATTTAGAGAAACTGAAAGAAAATCAATCAGAAAATGTTATGAGTAAACACTGTCTGGGAAGAATCCCAAAGCTGTTCATCAAAAAGCAGCTCAGGCTTCAGCTTTGGTACATATGAGATGGCTTCCAGTAATTAAGAGGAAAAAAATAAATCAAATGTACTCGTAGGTGATTAAAATAAATAAAACACTGAAGGAGTATATCAACTCAAATAAAAGACTGGAAGACTTAGAAGAAGCTTTAACTAGCTGTTCAGTGGAACTAATAAAACTGCAAAAATTAGAAGTTGAAGTGAACAAAAGGCTGGCTGAGTATGATACTTATCAAGAAAAGCTGTTTCAAAAAGTGGTGGAGTTAGAAGACACAGTGCATAGAGAAAACTGGACATTTTCTGCTGAAACAGAAAAACTGGAAGGAACAGACAGTGTTAAGTTTATGAAAGCGCAAATAAGCAACTGGACTTGTGTTCCACAGCAGGATTTATAATAGAAAGGGCACATTGATTGTATGCTCCAAACCTAGCCATGAAGCCAAGACCTATATTAGTAAAGTTGCAGTCATACCAGCAGAAAGAGTTGATCGGACCACACTCTGGCTGAAGGGAAAAGTATGAAAAATAGTTAGATGTCCGAGTGTTTGTGGAAAATGATTATTCACTATATACCAGGCAAAATAGAAGTAGATTTATCCCAGCAGTCATGGAATGTTAAGAGCCAGGTATGAAATTCAAGCTACTGTATACAGCTGCCCTCAGAATATTTTTTTTCTTGAGGATCAAAGACATTTTTGAATGCAGAACAGGCTAAGGAGGAAATAAAGTTTATCCAACAAGTGAGCCAACAAACAGAAGGGGAATGTCATTTTTTTTCTGAATGTAAAGCTCAGAGAGGCTTTGCCAGTGAAGCCTTTTACAGTGTTCCAAAGCAAAATGCTTGGGAGACAAAAAAAAAAAAAAAGCACAGGAGTTGACTAGAAAAATCGACTACCTTGGACGTGAACCAGAGTTTGGTGTTGGGAGATGGAGATGAACAGGAAGAAGAACAGCAATACTGATATTAATGAATAAGCAAGGGACTAATAAAGCATCAGTCACATTTGTGAATGATGGCTTTGAAAGAAAAAGTGGCTGAAAGACTTGACTTTTGTTGACATTTGTTAAACTTGTGGGTGGCCTGTAAAGCATATACCCCAATTTTTATTATTAAAGTTTAGAAGGACACTAAAAGGGAAACAAATAATTGTAAGTAATACAATTTTGTTATTGGTGTTTATATATATTTCAAAATATAAACTACATGTTATATAAATTAAAGCAGTTTTGTGTAGTTATGGGGTATTTTAAAGTGGGAGAAGTCTTTTCATTGGCTGCTGCATTTATTAAAGATATTGAAGTAAACAAGTACATTTGAGTTGCAAGAAATACATGCTTTAAGTGTAACAAGCAAAGAAAGGCTGGACAAAAGCAAGTGTAATGTTAACATGCTGTGATCTTGGGCTGCTAGGGTTGAGGGTGCATTGTATAAAAGTGCACTGATTGTAAATAGAAAATTAAGATTTTTTTTGTTATTTTTATAAGGGCAAATGTCTAGAATGCTTTGGTGTAAGCCATAAACAAATGTTTTTTTTGTAAGGAAGTAGGCTTGAAAAATAAGAAGTGATGAAAGCCATGAAAAATGCTAAGCTTCTTACTTCTGCAAATATATTAGCTTGTTTTTTCATTAGCAAATGTTCAGTGGGAGCAAGAAGTATGCAGCTGAAGATAGTTGTATGCTCTTTTCTGAGTGAAATTTACAAAGATTCATTGCTGGCTACTTGTAGGTCGATATTATCTGTCTGCAGGGTCAAGCAGTTAATCTTGAGAGTTGTGTGCATTCTTTGCGGAGGGGAAAAAGCAAAATTTAAAGGTACAATGGCAAGCAGTTCAGTGAAAAATAAAGTTTGAAATTATGGGAAGTGAATAAAAGATATCAGCCTCCATAGCAGCCTTAATACTTAATAGAACAGTGTACAATTTAGTTTTATTTAAAGATAAGCTAGTGCACTTTTTCTGGTAGCTAAAAGTTATTGTTTTCTGAAAGCATTCAAGCTGTTTTTCCCACCTGGGAGGCGAAGAGAAGTAAGGAAAGAACAGGTAGCAATCAGCATATGTGGGAACACAGGCTGTAGCATGCACTTTAGCATGAGTAACCTTAGTTTTTAGGTTGGGTAATGCTTGTATGTGCAGCTGTCAATTTGAGGCGGTCGTTCATATCTGAAAGGTTAAGTTTCATTTAGGATGAGAGACTGGAAAAGCAATTTACAAGAGAACAATGGGAAGACATATTTATGACTCCCAAATATGCAACAAAGTCCACATGGCTTATGATAAATGTTTGGAGGTGTTTGCATAGGTATTTTTATACCCCATGCAGACTTCAAGGAATTGTTCTTCAGGTAGATTATGAATGTTGGAGCTGTGATGGGAAAGAAAGATGTAACTGGGAGCACATTTTTGAGATTATGATGAGTTGGTGGATTTTAAAAATTCCCTATAATGTTCTCGGTCTGAAATATTGGTTGAGTAAATGGCTGTAACTAAGGATTTATTTTTTCCGCTGGGACACAGGATCTGAATTGCCTAGACAAAGAAAGGCCTTATGTTTAATTCTGTTGGCTGCCAAACAAATAATTAATAGAAAATGGAAGTCAAAGTCTAGACCTGACTGTATTTGAAGTATTGAATTTCATAAAAGAAAAGAACCCGAAGAGGGAGCTTTAGAAAAGTGAAGGAGCAAATTACATAGAAATAAATGGAAACTGTAAGAGATATACATGTTCAGGAGGAGGAGTGAGGTTTAAGGGAAGGCAGGAATTCAGCAGTTTATGTAATTTTGGATTGATTGATTGATGGAAAGAAAATAGATATGTGATATATAATATATGTAAATGGAAAAACATGTTAATATGGTTTGTTTTCTGTTAATGTACATTTTAAGCGGTAATTTAATAAAGGTATTAAAACAAAGAATTATGAGCAAGACAAAATAATGGGAGTGACAAAGGATAAAAAACAGGAAGAGTTTGCAAATACTACTCATTTGCCTAAAATTTTACTAAAATAGATTTTGCATCAACATAACGTTTTCTGAATAATAAAAAAAAAATGATGTCTGACGTTATTGACTGACTCTAATCCTCCATGATTTATCAGAAAATCAAACATTTTACAAGGGAAAGGGAAAAGGTATGAGGTGAAAATTAGGGACAACTGAAAGGTACAGACAGCAAGCAGAAATTAAGTGCTCCTCTGTCGATCTAATGACTTTAAAGTCATCTGCTATCTGCCAGACTGTTAATAAGCTTGACATAGTGAAGTTCTGACATCTTTTAAAAGTTGTTTTACATTATGTCACTATTGCCAGCTAGCGCGGTTTGTCTCTGTGTGTAGAGCAAGACCTGATCTTAACAGCACTTAGGTGGTGGTAAATTTTTTGTTAAAAACTCTATGCACTGTTGAGGTTAAGTCTCTTGCTGGGGAAGTACTTAAGTTTATTTTTTCCCATTTTCAGAGCATAATTGCTGTGCACTACATGAAAGTTATATACTTACCATATCATTAGCTCATCATGATATTCTTCATATTGATCACTGCTGCAGTAGCCTTAGCTGTATGGATTATATCTTGCTGAGGATATAACAGCTGGCCAGCTTCAAAAGCTTCAGGGCACATTCTACACACCTAAACTGTCAGGCAGCTCGAGCTGAGCTGACTAAAAGATGAATTTAGGAGTGAAGCCCTTAAGAGCTTTACTGACGCCAAAGAGTAGGCTCCACTGAGGCTTTTGAGGGTCGATGTTTGGCTTCTGCTTTCATTTGCTGGTCAGGTAAGTTCCCTTTGAGAGAAAAAAACTTCCATTTTCTTAAATTTATTGCTTTTATTACGTTCCTCTTCAGGAAAGTTAGTTTAATGCTAGGAGTGTTGTTTTAACTCTCTGTCTCAAGACTGTAATGTTCTTTTAAACAGAGCACCCATTTTCTTTGTCAGTTTAAAAGTAATGTGAAACTACTGAAAACATATTTTCTTTGTTTCTGTTGTGGGGTTGCCATGGTGTTTTAAAGTGCATTTTTTACTGTTTTTTTTCCTGTCAAGAAAAGTACATTTTGTGGACTGGCAGTTGCACTGGCATTTGCTGCTTGTCTTCCCTGGGAAAGAGGCATCCTTTTTGGCTTTACTATGGAAGATTGCCAGTCTTATATTTGGTCTTTCTTCCAGCCACAAAAAGAAAAAGTTAAGCAAACAGCCTTTGCTACTTCACCAGGGTAGCAATTTGTGTCAGCTACAGGTGGGTGATTGTGCAGTACAGCCATTTGTTCTTTAAACCACTCATACTTTACCCTGGAGCCCTATGGTGAATCACCATCAGCTACTACGGACTGAGAGTTAGCCACATTCTCTGCAGCTGTTGTCCCATCAGTGGGCAAGGGAGAGCCACCCTTGTCGATCCTTGGAGAAGGAACAGGAAATATTTCCCTGTTTGAGAATGATGTGCCTGTCACTGAGGAAGCAGTGACTGTCATTAGCAACATGGATGGCCCCATTTATCTTCTCAAAAAGAAACAGAAATCCAAGTATGTATCTACTTCTCAATTTTTTTTGGATAGGAGTACTTTACAGGGACTGGCACAGGGTTTAATTCAGCCTATTCGTTCTTCTTATAAAGTAGTTTCTGGTAAAAGAAAGAGGGATTAGTCTCCTGAAGAGATTAAAAATTCTGAATCTGAAAAGGAAGATGCAGGGTTGGATTCAGGATTTTGTCCTCAGATTTCTGATTCAGACTCCTATGAGAGCTCAGTTTCTGATTCTGCCTGTGGGGGTTTCTTTCTGATACTGTTGCTAGAATGTCCCAATGTTTTCCGTGGGAGAACACTTGAGGTTTCTCAGTCACTCAGAAAATGCTATGAGTTGTTACAGAAGGATTTTCCAGAACCTGTACCCATTCCTCCTGGCCTGTCTGCTTTAAAGGATGTGTGCCTTACTGACTGCAGTTTTCCTGATAGCCAGCTGTCTATAAAAAGGCAGATAGAGGATGTATAAAGTTCCACAGTCTTTTACATTTTATACACCATTCCCAAACCTGACCTAGCAGCTATACCCTTAGTTGACTACACTGCTGCTAAGTAATTAGTTATTTCAATCCTACTCATGGTAATAGGAATGGAAAAATTGTTGCTATGTATGGGGGAAAAGTGTATACTTCTGGAACTTTGATTTTTAGAATTTTAAATTATTAGGCTCATATGTTAAAGCTTAATCTAACAAATTGTGAAAGTGTGAGAAATGTTTGTCTACAGTTTCTTGTGAAAAAAATCTGATTTAAATAACTTGGTTTCTTCTGTTGCACGGGTCACTACCCATTGTTTGCAGTGTGTGTATGACTCTGTTGGGATTTCTTCTAGGGTTATGGACATTGGTAAAGTTTTAAGGAGGTTTACTCAGCTGCATTCTCAGAACCTCCCAGATGATGTATAAAACGAGATGTTAACTTTTCCCTTAGTTAGAGATTTAGAGTTTAGCCCCTGGGATACAGAGGTTATCAAAAAGAATGATGAAAGGGGTAAGCCAATCCAGGGAATCTCATGATTTTTCAGCCCTCCTTTTCCAAATTGTCCAAGAGATTTTCTTTCTTTCTTCTGATCCAGTTTTAGAAAAAAACAGTCTCAACAGAATTAACTTAAATAGGCATTTAAGCAGCAAGGGGGTACCAAAAATGAAGTCTCAAACTTCTCAAAGCCAAGAATAGTCCAACAAGTCTAAATGACTTTTCAAGCGACCTTGTTTACCCACTCCCACCCTGGCCCCATTTCTCTTCCAGAAAGTCTGAATCTCCACTTTAGCTTTGGCAACAGATTGTTTTAGACAAATGGGTTCTGAAAATCATTCATCAGGGTTACAGATGGCAGTGGGAGGAAATTCATCCTTACCATGGGGTCATTCCTCATTCTTTAGATCAGAAACTTGTTTCCATCTGTTCTTACAAGGAGTAACAGAACTAGTTCTTCCTTCCCAGGTGGTGAAAGGGTTTTATTCAGGGATGTTCCCCTTGCCAAAGAAAGACGATGCTTGGAGACAAGTTCTGGTTATTTCTTTGCTAAACCTATTTGTGATAGTGCCTGTATTCAAAATGGTCAATGGTGACCTGTTACATCTTCCTCATTAAAATTTCCCGGTAAGACTAGACTTAAAAGGTGCTTTTGATCACATCCCTGTTCATCTAGACTTCAGACATTTCTTAAGGCTGTGTGTGTCTGAATTGTATTGTCTATTATTTGTCTTAACCTTTGAACTATGCACTGAACCAAAAGTGTTCACAAAGTGTCTAGCTCCAATTATAGAGTTTTGCAGGCTACTGGATGTTGACATTTTTCCATATTTATTCGACTTGCTTGTCTTTGCAGAGTCTTTATCAAAATGTGAGGAATCTCTCCTTTGGGTGAGAGATCACTTGCACAAGCTGGGATTCCAAGAAAACATTCAGAAATAATTTTTGACTCCCACACACAAGATTGTGTTCCTGAGATGTCAGACACCTCAGTTCAAAGAGATTTTTTCCACAGGAAAAAAATAGATCTTTATATTTTGATCTGTTTCTAAGGTTTTCCACTCAGACTTCAGTAACTGCGAAGGGAGTACCTCAGGATTTTCAGTACCTCAGGATTTTGAGTATCATGGCATCTATGATTCTCATGATACCCTTTGCAAGACTACATGAGAGATTCAGTGGTATCTGAAATGTCTTTCGTCCCAACATCAACACCCTTTATCTTTTCAGATCCCAGTAGTGAGGTTTGGCACAAGAGAAATCTATTGTTTGAGACAGTAGCTATCCTTAAATTCAAGTTTCCCCTACTCCCTCCCTGCTTCAAAGTAGTCAGTCACCACAGACGCTTCAGGCATTGCTTGGGGAGCAGTTCCAGGAGGGATAAAGTGCATAGGATGTGGGACACCAAGAACAGATGCAAGCACATAAATATCAAGAAGATGCTTGTCCTAATCAAAGCACTCAACTCTCTAGACAATTTCTGGTCACCAGGACCTATTCAAGTGGTTACAGACAATACAGTCATGTGGTACATCAACAAGCAAGGGGGACCAGGCTGTACCCCCTATGCAGACTAGCCATGCTAGCTTGGGATATAGCTTCATAGCACAATGTCACTCAACAGGCATCCTACATTTCGCCAAAGCAAAATTGTGTGGCAGACAAGCTGATGAGGACCAGTGCAGACCCTCATGAATGGAAACTTGATCAGGAGGGTCTTCCAAGAGTTGTTTCTTCTTAGGGAAGTTCCTCAAATAGACTTCTTCACCTCCTGTTTCTGCATGCAAAAAGGCCTGGAAGACAGATGATTTTTCTTTCCCTTGGACATGAATGTTCCTGTATACTTTTATGTTTTTCTATCCTTTCTACTAATATCCAGGGTACTTCTGAAGATTCAGAAGGATTCCCCCAAGATTTTTGTGGTGACTCCATTCTGGTTCAGGGAGCCATAGTTCTCTCCCTTTTTTAATGGCCTGGGGTAATTACCACAAGCTTCCTCACAGACTGGATCTACTCACACAAGAACAGATATGTTTGATACACCCCAACATTAGTTAACTTGATTTGATTTGACTGCCTGGATGATAAGGTCTTAGTTTCTTTTATGCACCTGTTATCTGAGGACATGCAGCAGGTACTAATGGAGGCAAAAAATTCTGCTACTAGAAAATCATAAATGGAAAGTGTTTTCTAGTTGGTGCAACAGCGTAACCAGCACCCATTCAGAGTTAGTTGTTCTCTAGTTGTACATTATTTGTGAGTTTTTATCCTTGCACCGTTCTTATTCCTCTGTCAAGGTTACTTTATTGTCCATTTCAGTTTGTCTGCCCATGGATCCTCCACTTTCAATGCAGTCTCATGTCAAAATGTTATTGAAATTGTGTTTTGCATGAGGGGCCTGAAAGAAAACTGGTGGCTCCTCCTTGAGATCTTGGTTTTGTGATAGGAAAAGCTAACACTTGCTCCATTTGACAGCTAATCTGGCTGTCTTGAGGTTTTTAACGTGGAAAAATATTTTTACTGGTTGCTGTGACCTCTGCATGAAGAGTACATGAGTTGGAAGTTCTTATGGTGAATCAACCCTATCTCATTTTCCACAGGGACAGGATTTCTTTGAGAACTAATCCTTCTTTTATGCCTAAAGTGGTATCTGAGTTTACTTTAAGCCAAAGTATGCATCCCCCCATTTTCTTTACTGAACCTAAAAATTAGGGAGAAAGGATACTCCATACTTTGGATGTCCACAGACAACTTGGGTACTGTCTTGACAAAACTAAATTTGCCACATCTTCGGATCAGTTGTTAATTTCTTGCAAAGAAGGGAGAGCCTGTGTGAAAATTATTTCCAAATGGTTGTCTAAAGCTATTATTTTGTTATAGTCCCCATAACAAAACTATATCAGACAGGGCCAAGGACCACTCTACCAGGGCCTTTGCTTCATTTGTTGCTTTTTGTAAAGTGCTGGATTCTAGAAGCTGCTACATGGTCCTCTGTGCTACTTTTACAAAGCACTATAAGCTTGATCCTTTCTCTAGGTGCTGGTCAGGTAAGACCATTTTTCCAGAGCTGATGGGCTGTTCTCCTTCCACCTCCCAAATTTATTAAGCTAGGGTAATCTACCTATATAGCTAAGGCTGTTGCATCGGTGGTCAATATTTATTTATTTATTTTATTTGTTTAACTGGAAATCCAACTGGAATTAAGTCTTTTTCAGCGAAAGCCTAGGGAGAAAATCTCCATGAGTAACAGTAAGTTTTAATGCACACATTACAATCAGTAAAGTACAAAGTAAAAATGTGACAAACATTGTATGATTGTGTAAGTAAAACCTAACCATAGCAGTAGATATTCGAATGATCACTGCTGCATTAGCCGCTCCCTCCCTCCATTCTCCTTATTTTTTGGTGTTTTTTGATTTTTTGCCATTGTGCGGACATTTTTTTTGTTGTTCCTAGTATTGTCCTTTCTGTTTCAGCCTTCCTGTCTCTTTTGGCAGAAAAGCACTGAAGGGCTTGGTGCCAAACTTGTCTTTTAGTCAGCTTGACATTTTGGGTGTGTGGAAGGTGCCCTGAAGGTTTGGAATCTGTCCAACTCTTGTATCATTGGCTTCTTCAGAGCTTTCCTGGCACCAAAGTGAGTGCTCCCCTGCGGGCTTTTGAGGATCGATAGTTGGCTTGTGCATTTCTATTGCTGGGTAGACAAGTTCTCCTTGGGGAAAACCTTTCAAACTTAATATTTTATTATTTTAGCTTGCTTTTCTGTTAAGGAAAGTACTGTAATGCTATGAAAATGTGTTTTTGATTACTGTCATCTGACATGACCAAGTGTCACCACCTTCTCATAAGCTATGACATCTACCTTGAACTTCTTTCACTACCACCAACTGTCCCTTACCCATATCATACTACAACTTTCGCTTACTTTTCACCTACCTTAATATTTTCTTATGTACTCAAGTAGTATCACCCTTGTTTTACTAGTACCTACCTCCTAATGAACCACTTTATACACTTTCCCATCATACTTCATATTTGGGAGCAACACCCTTGTCGGTCTTAGAAGAATGAGCAGGGACTGTGCCTCTGCTTTGCCAGAATGTTGTACTCCCCCCTCTCAATTCTTTCTTTGCTAAGCTTTGACTAAAATGTATGTCCTACTCAGTCTGCTATATGTTTTCTTACATCCTTTGGAATGTAACCAATCTTATCTAAAATGTGATCTGTAACATACTGAATACTTTAACAGTTTTGCTGTGTAAGATGTTGATTAGGAGCATGTTCTTCAGGCCTTTAATAGATCCTTTGTAATGTAATCATCTTGGCTAACATTTAACAAAAATGTATTATGTGATGTATAACACTGTTGTATACCTTGATATTTTCTACTGTTTGATATGTAAAATGGTTATCTGGAGCTTTTCACCCCAGGCCTCCATTGAAAATCGGTATTCTGCACCCAGTAAGACTTTCTTGGTAAACAAATATCAATAAACAAATGTATTTTAAATGGGAACATGCTTTTTCTTTTGCCAATTTAAAACTATAAAATTTGAATCTGATGGACCTTTTCATTCTTCTTCATGAGTGGGTTACAGATTCAGTCCTCAGATCCAACTCGGCCACATTTACAAGACTTAGGATCTGAATTTCAAGTGCCTCCCTCTACCCATAGTTCTCTATTCCATCCCCACGATCTCGTTTGCTACCATATTGTCAAGATGTAAATCCTAGTCTCAAGTCGTGAGAGTGGATTTTGATTCTTATATTGTAAACATTGGGTTACTCTTTTAGCTTCTTACAGTTTATCTAATTTAGTTATAGCCTTTCGTCTCTCCTCCCTCACTTAACTTGTAGAAGTTTGGTGTTATGGTATGCTTTTTCTTCATTTTCCTTTCTAAGTGCTTTTTGGCATGTCTTGTATCTCTGCAAATAATTTATTTGTTAAAAAAAATCAGTGTGTGTTAACGTATTTAAAGTCTTCTCATATTTAAGAGCGTTTAAAGTGAGTTGTAGATTGTGTAGCAGTTATGCTTTACCCTCAAAGTTGTTTGACACTCCTGGGAAGCATTCCAGATCTGCATCATCTAGATCATCTAGGAGCTTGAATGAGGCATATGTAGACAGGATGATATGGAGATTTCTCAAGGCTCAGATCCTGGTTGTGGTACTGCCAACTCCGTCCCCTTTCAGATACGCGAGTTCACCTGACCAACCAATACTGTCTCCTTCTCTGACTAGACCTCTGGTCTTGGAGTCTCAGGATCCAAGACCCTCAAGAGGGTCAGCACCAGATCAGAGGAAGCTCCCTACCTCAACTCTGGTGGTTTCCCCTACAGGCTTTGCTCTGACACCATCGGATCGGGATGGGTCTCAAATCTGAGAGGTCGGCACTGGGTCCAGGGGGGTTCAGTTCAGCTCCTACTTTGTCAGATCCATCTCTTCCCCTTGGTGCCTCGACTGTTGACAGCTCAGGACCGATTCTCTTTGCAGGGCTGAGATCTGGGGCTTGTCCCAACCTCTCATCCTCTGCTGCCTCAGCTCCGGGGGGGGTGGTGAGTTGGTCTGGATCCATCAGCCTTCCAGGTAGTAGAAAGGGCCTTCTCTCTGCATACATAGCTGTCTTCTCATATCTTGGGTCCTACTCCTTGCCCCGCATTAGGTCCAAGCTCTTAGTCTATCATTTCTGCTCTTCAGGGTCAGCCAGCTCCAGAAAGCCTCCACTCTCACTCCCCAGTGGGATGCCCCCTTCTTCCGACACCTCCCCCAAACATCTCGCAGAAGAAAACATGCAAGAGGAGAGGCAGACTCCCCATATAGACTCTCTCAGTAAAGACACCAACTTTGATGAGGTAGAGGGATCCTGTCAATCTCTACCTGTCTCCTTTGGAGACATTCTGGAAATCCTTAAACAGAGGGGTGTCTGGTCTTTTCAGCCTCCTCCTGAGGAGTCTGTGTTCCTGGGGGCTTAATGGGCTGACCCATGTACATCTTGGGTGCCCCCCCCCCCCAAGCAGATGAACTTATTGATTTAGTTCTCAGCTAGGCTTTGAATGAACTGGACATTGTCAAGCCCATCCCCAAACACCCAGAAAAATTTCTAGTTTAGCCATTAGACAAAACCCATTGGAGTAAAGGTGTCCCCGGTGATGCCATAGTTGCATCAGCAGCCACTAAGGAGCTAGCCGAGCAAAGCTCCTCTGCGCATCCACAAAACAAGGAGTCCAGAGTGATGGACAGATTTGGAAAGGACTTCTACACCTCGGCCATGGTTGCACTGTGGTCATTAAAATTACTTGGTACATTTTACTCGTTTACAGAGAGATTTGATCAGGAAGCTTTCAAACTCTCTCACAGAGTCCATGTCTGTGGAGGATCTCAAGAAGGTTTCTCCACAGTTGACTACTCTTTCATCTGTTGCCAATTCCTTGATGAGTCTGATCTCACACACAGCAGAGGGTGCTTCATGAGCAGCTGGTTCGGGCATTGCCATTAGGAGACATGTCTTGATGAGACTGTGTGACTTTGTGGAACCCTTCAAGGCATCTTTTGTTAAAGCTCTCTGTGACTCCTACTTGTCCGGGCCATAAGTAAAGAATATGCTCATTCCAGTAGATCTATGGCTACTTCTCTGCCTTCTCAACAAGAACTTCCATTGGCTATGTCTGTGCTGCAGCCACTTGGTCAAAGACTTGTACCTTTGTTACACATTACAAATTGGACATTGTGTCCAGAAGCAAGAGGTCCCTTTGGGTCAACACTGTTCCAGAATGTTCTTCCTTGAGGACCTCCTGAGAGTTATGTAGCTGGGACTCTAACCCATTTGTTAGGAAGAATGAAAAGAACATCATCAGATTTAGAAATTATGTACTCATCATAGCATGACATTTGTGTTGTCTTGTCCATTTTCATTCTTCCTCACCTTCCCTCCCAGCCATCCCCCAGCCTTGTCACTCCTAGAAGGATCTTTGGATGATGATGATGGAACTCTCATGTTCCAGATCTGAGCCTCAGTCTTTTCTTGTTTTTGTTCTGTCTGTATTACACAGTTTGCAGTAAGGAAGCAAACTCGATCTGAGGAGTTGGGGATGGAATAGAGCATTATGGGTAGAGGGAGGAGCTTGAGATTCTGATCCTAAGTATTGTAAATGCAACCGAGTCAGATCCGAGGATCAGAACCGTAACCCAGTCATGAGGAAGAATGAAAATGGACAACACAGATGCCAAGTTAAGAAAAAGATGGCTGCCGACCTATGAACACTGATGCGCCTTAGCTCTGACTAGGAACTTAAAATTTCTCAATTAGATTGGTACAGAGCTTATCTTATCATGGAACATATAGCTATCTTTTAAACATAAACTACATCTGGATTCATTAAAACAAAAAAAAAGCTACTCCTGACATTCAAATAGAGGAAGATTAAATAGGATTAGGCCTATCCACCTGCTGGGTTATTACCACGAGGTGCTAAGTACCAAGCTTCCAGGCTGAAAGACAAAGAAAGACCAAGGATGTATAACAAATCTGACAACATGGACATTCGAACTACTAAATCCAAATTCTCAGCTGTAGCTTTACTGGAGAAGGACATTTTTGTCCAAAAGACCCAGAAATGGGAAGCAACAGGACACGTGTAAATCAGCAAACAAAACTAAACCAGATCAACCTACAAAGCTTGAGGAATTAAAATTAGCCCTTCAGCCATTACAGCTCGCTTTATAAAGATTCTCCGACCAGCTTCAAACTTTTGGGGAATCCATTAATCAAACTGTAAGCAGAATGGAAAAAAACGAGGCCAGAAAATAGGATCAAATTAGACTGGCTCCAGAGGGAATCAGAAGCCAACCTAAGTATCCAAGACACGCAACAAAAACTGGTTGATCTGGAGGCAAGATCCAGGTGTAACAATATAATTAGAGGAATTCTTAACTGATCAAAGTGCCTAAGCTTTCAGAAACAGTTCTGCAGATCATCAGTCTCCTACTGGAAAACATACCAAAAGCAAAACAGATGATTATTGAACAAGCCCACAGAGCGATCCGACCTTCGTAGAACACTGATGAGTTGAGACAGATCTATGTCAAACTACTCAACTACCAGGATGTCTTTAAAATTATTACAGCTACAAAAAAAATAAATAAATACCTGAACTGGAACAGTAATAAAATTTTCTTTGCACAAGATGATCTGCTGTAAATACAACGAGAGAGACAAAAACTATCCCCATTCTGTGCATACCTGATCCAGAAAAAATTAAATTGCAGATAAAATACTGCAACACACACTCTCCTTTCAACACAAAAGCACTAAGTGTACAGTGACAGCAGTTAAAGAAACAAAAAGCACCTTCCAAAATGCCTTCAATGATCTGCCTGCTACAGAAAATCATTAAACATGGATTTACATCCACAACCATTTCTAAATACTCTGCCTTGTGTGATAAACCAAAATGCCGCCAGCCCAGCTAGCTGGAATTTTGTAAATAATTATATGTCACTTGAAAATATTAATATGATTTATATAGAACTAATAATACCAAAATGCCAACAAGTAGTGGAAAAGAAAATGAATAAACTGAAAAGTCCACCACACAAGCGCAAATAAATCCCAGTCCAGTCGATCGTCACGTTTATTATTCTAAACGAATACACAGCATAAACCAACGAAGAACTGTATACTTATATTTTTGTTAACCTTTTATCTCCTACCATATCTCCTACCATTTGTACTCTATTATTCTGACAAAACAAACTCATTAGGTCTCTCCTTTTATTACAAATGACTATTTTCTTTTTTGTGAGATCATTTGATGTCATACTTCATTTCACCACAAGATGGGGTTAATACCTTTTGTCAAAGTGAGTTTTTTGAATCAGTTAAAGTTTTTATTATAAGGTTTTTAATATATACTTCTTATGGTAATTCTTTTACTACTTTTTTATTTTTTCATTTTTACAACAATCTAATTATATAAGAATTTTATAAAACATAAATTAACTTGTTATTCAAGATTTACATTTGCTGTTTATTCTTTTATTTTAGAATAGATCTATATGCACAATGTATTCTCATTAACACACGAGACTTTAAATTATGTTGGTGAATACAATTCAGTTAATTGGTGTTATTTGATTGGATGTTCTTTTTAAAAACAGGGGTGGATAATATATAAGCACTATGCACTTTATTTAAGATGTATTTATATAAAGTTGAAGACGAAAACGTATTTGTTGGCGTTAGTACTTTTAGTGTGTTCTTCGTTGGTTTATGCTGTGTATTCGTTTGGAATAATAAACGTGACGATCGACTGGACTGGGATTTATTTGCGCTTGTGTGGTGGACTTTTCAGTTTATGATTTATATAGAATTGTGACACTGCCAGCCAAGCTAGATAGAATTTTGTAAATAATTCTATGTCATTTGTGAATAGTAATATGATTTGTATGCTTGTCTTATACATGTAAGAAAACTGTGTTCTGCTGACATTCAAAAATGTAACCACAGTGCACCCTTCTGGGAAAGAGCAGAAATGTGTATAAACTATATGCCAATGCAAATGTATGTTTTCAGCGTAGAAATTGGAACATACAGAGTTAACTTGCAAAACTCTTAAGAAAATAAGTCGATAAGGAAAGAGTTTTATGATGTTTTATAAACGTAGTTCATTTCCGCTAAGAGACAGGATGTCTAGGCTAGGGGCTTCTTTCAGTTGTCTGGAAACAAGAGGTAATTACAGGTTTCCAAGGTAATTGTTTTATAGCTTCCAGTTTCACTCAAGCTTCTAAGAGAGAATTGTCAGCTTCTAAGAGAGAAGTATTTTTAACAGAGACATGTTAAAATTTAAGTTTGTGCTAGCCTGGGAAACTAAGGCAGAGGTGACAAGAATGATGTCATCCGAGATGATTCAGCAGTAATGTGTATTATTAATTTAAGAACTATCTCAGAGAGAAAGTCAGTAGTTCATCCTTAAAACTCCCTCCTCCTTACCCTTTTCTCAGCTCTGTACCTCATAACTTTAATGCCGTGTATGGGCTGAGTGCTAGGACTAAGTGTATTAAGTAAGAGATGCTTGTCTTATTCTTCTCAAAAAATGTTTTTATTATGGGAATACTTGATATTAAAGAATTGTGTTCTTGAGACACCCTGGTTTTAGATTTGCCTTATGTCCTCATTGGTAAGTCTCTACATGTTACTCTTCCTGGCTAAGTAGATTTGTGATTATGCACAGGGTTAGTGCAGGAAGAGATTGATGCTATTGGCTCCTGTTTGTAGTTGAGTGTCCCACCTTAGTCTATCTAAGTTATATACACTTATGCTCATTTATCCAAGTTATCATTTACAGGTAAAAACTTATGTGGATTATTGACTTGTGGAATGTAAAGGGGATCCAAGTGGACAGAAAGAGAAAACATTTTTTTAATTTAAGTTTTAAATCCATAGTGAAAATAATTGTAATACAAGAGACACCCATGTTGCCGGAACAGTGGAAACCCTACATTGGGAAAATGGATAAAAACAGTTATTGCAACTGGTAAGTAATCCAATAGTGTGGGTGTGACAATCATCATAAAAAAATCCTTTCAAGACAATATTCTGCTCTACGGTGTAGATCCATAGGGAAGATGATGTTACCTAACAATCAGATGCTCTGACCTTGATAAACCCATGTTATTATTCAATATTTATGCTCCCTGCTCTAGACAGCAGGAATTTCCTGTGTCCATATATATATATATATATATATATATATATATATATATATATATATATATATATATATATACATACATACATACATATATATAATATATATATATATATATATATATATGTACAGTTTTAGCCCATTTCCCTAACTATTATTGCAGTATATGCGGTGACTGGAACACAGTTCAGGATCCCATGTGGGAGAGGACTAATATAAAAAACCTACACAATCCACATGCCATTACAGCAATTTCAGAACTAAAAAATGAGTTTTTCCAAAATAAAAATTCAGCAGGAAATAAATTCACTTTCTACTATCACTGTCACAAAGCCTGGTCCAGACTTGACTTTTTCTTAATATCAGAGATTTTTCGGTATATGGACATTCATTTTCATACTGAACCTAGATTCTTCTCTAATCATTCAAAAATTGCTCTCACCTTTAATTGGTTTGGTATAGCTAATACTAGAAATAGGGGCTATAACTGGATGTTGAACCCTAATTTACTACTAAAAGAAGATATTGTATGAGACATGAATGCTCTCCTGGATGATCTCCTGACCCTCTCCGACACATCTCAACTACCTTTTGGCATCCACTGGGTCTCTACAAAAGCCCTAATAAGAGGGACTCTGATAAAGCTACCTACCACAAGAAAAAGCTCAGTGCTAAGGAAAACTCAAAGAAAGTATCAACAAATTAGAGGTAGAAATTCAATTAAACTATAACCAACTATACTAATGCTAATCATCTGTCCTTCCAGGAGATTCAAACTCTAACTTGTTATTCAGAATGATCACATATGCCATCTAAATTTCTAGGGAGACTGATAAACCAGAGCAAAACATCCCCTAGGATCTCTCAGGTAACATATCATGAAAAAACATATTTTTCTAATCAGGAAATAATTCTCTTATTTGAAAACTTACACTCTCAAACATACAGTACTCATACATTCCCATTACTGGAACAGGAGATTAACCATTTTTAAATCAAATGTAATTCCCAAAACTCAGCCAAACCCAACAAGATTCCCTCTCAGCTCCCATCCCCAACAAGAAGTAATATCTGTAATAAATAATCTCAAACCTGACTAGCCTCTCGTCCACATGAATTCACCGCAGAATGTTATAAATTCTTCAGCCAGAAAATCTCTAAAATCTTACTTTACTTATAGAACTATATAATAGGCAATATCTCAGGGTTACACCTCAGTACATCCAAAACAGTCTTTATCCTTAAAGAAAATACCAACGCCAACAATCTTTGGAATTATAGACCTATTTCCTTAATTAATCTAGACATTAAAATGTTTGCCACATTAATGGCCAATAGATTAAAACCTATCATCCCCAGTATTATATCGCCTAGTCAATCTGGCTTCATCCAATTTAGACAAACCTGTGACAATACGCTGACATTAGAGGCTGTAATAACTCTAGCTAGCCTAAACGACATTCCAATATTTACCCTTGCAATTGATGCCTCCAAGGCTTTTGATAAATATAACTTAGACTTCCTATTCTCAGTTTTACCCCACTTTGACTTACCCCTAGATTACATCCAAACTGTCAAAACATATTCTAATGCTTGGACAGCATTACAGATTAACAAAATCATGTCTTCCTGGGTCGATATTAAAAACAGAACAAGACAAGGGTGTCCACTGTCTCCTTACCTATTTAAATAATACTTTGAACCGCTGTTTTTACTTATCACACAGAAAACCTTTCATCATATACCCATTCTCTATTATGCTAGGATCCAACTATCAGCATTTGCAGATTATTTAAATCTATACTTCACACTACCCAACTGATGCATGGAAAATTCTGAACTCTATAGACACTTTCACAAAATTCTGTAATTATAAATTAAATCCAGAGAAAGCCTCAGTTTTCCCATTTAACCCATAGTACAAAGTTCCTGCCTATCCCCTGACATTGGAAATTAAAACAAAACACTCCCTGTATTATTTAGGAATATCCTTCCATCAAGACTCAGAACTGCTCTATCACAGCAATAGCACAAAACTATGGCTAAACTTACAACAGGACTTACTTAAATGGAATAAACTCCAACTTTCATTCCTTTCAAAAGTGGCCATCATAAAGATGAACATACAGCCAAGATTGCTATACTTGTTTAGCTCCTCCAGTATAGTAGTGCACAGTAAATTCTTTAAAATGCTGCACTCTTCCCTATCAAAATTTATATGGGCTCCTAAGTCTGTTAGAATTTCTTACCAAAAACTGATGTACCCTGATCAATATGATGAACATAGTACGATTGTGTAAGTAAAACCTAACCATAGCAGTAGATATTCGAATGATCACTGCTGCATTAGCCGATCCCACCATCCCTCCATTCCCCTTATTTTTTGGTGTTTTTTGTTTGTTTTTTTTTGCCAGGGTGTGGACATTTTATTGTTTGTTTGTTCCTAGTATTGTTCTTTCTGGGCTCAGCCTTCCTATCCCTGCTGGCAGGAAAGCACTGAAGGGCTTGGTGCCAAATATGTCTTTTAGTCAACTTAGCATCTTGCTGCTTGACATTTTGGGTGTGCGGAAGGTGCCCTGAAGCTTTAGAATGTATCCCGCTGTTGTATCATTGGCTTCTTCAGAGCTTTCTTGCCACCAAAGTGAGTGCTCATCTGCAGGCATCTGAGGATAGACAGTTGGCTTGTGCATTTCTATTGCTGAGTAGATAAGTTCTCTTTGGGGAAAACCTTTCAAACTTAATATTTTATTAAATAAAACTACTAAAAAAACCAAATAACTGAAAAACGACCAAAGAAAAATCAGTGAGTAACAGCTCTACTTTCGTAAAATTTAATAAACACAATCCAACTTCTCTAGCGCCTCGGTCACAGCCTTTACAGAGTAAAAAATGTTAACTAATAAAAAACAGTATATATAGAAAACATATTAATTGATACAATTAAACAATTAATCAATTGTTACAGATCAATTTAAAACATTTAAAGCTACAGTAATCAAATAAAACTTTGCCAGTTACATTCCCTGTTCAATCCATGTGGAAACAAAGTATTGTATTTCATAATCAAAACTGATTCCTTTTGTCTCAATACATTTTTTTGAAATCCTACATTATTAAATTTCAGTGGTACATGTTCTAATATAGAAACTTTCATACATTCCATATTGCCATGGTGTTCATTATTAAAGTGTTCTGCAATAGGACTATTCATTTTCTTATTCCTAACATCCCTGACATGTTCTTTTATTCTGTCAGATAAAGCTCTCTTGGTTTCACCAATATAGTATTTTTTACATGAGCAAAAAATAATATAAATTATTCCTGTACTAGAGCATGAATATTTAGCTCTAGTAGTGAATTTTTTACCATTAATTTTTATTACTTCAGTAGTTATGTATTTGCAGATTGAACAATTGCCACAAGGGAAAGTTCCTATCATATTAATATTAGTCAACATATTCCTTCTTGGTTCCTTATATACACTGTGTACCAAAAAGTCTTGAATGTTTTTACCTCTCTTAAAGATATAACCAGGTCCACATCCTTCAGTGAACCAATTTCTTTTTTTATGAAGTCCCAATATTTTTTTATTATACCATTGATGGTATGGGAAAAATTAGTGTATTTGGTTACAAAAAATAATTTTTCCTTATCCAATTGATTTTTATTATAATTAATATTCCTATGTCTATCTACAGAATTATTTATTATACTTTTTTGTCAAATATTTCATTAAAACTATTCATAACATCTGACTTATTATATCCCCTACCAATAAACATAGCAGCTGCTTTAGAAGCTTCTTCAAAAGCTAATTTACTATCTGTACTTAATCTTTTGATTCTAATAAATTCACCATATGGAATAGCTGTTAAGGTATGAGCAGGGTGACAACTACTGCCACACATTTTCTAATTAATCTGATCAAATTTTCTATGTATATTGGTTTGTATTTTATTACAATTAACCCCTGTAAGGGCAATGTCCAAAAAATTAACTTGTAATCCTGTTTGCACATCATCACATTTAATACCTAAATTATTATTATTTAATTCATGAATAAATTGAGTAGACAAATCATAACCACCATAACAAATAAAAATGAAATCATCAATAAATCTATAATATTTTATTACATGTTTTCTAAAAAATTGATGTCTATACACATATTTATTTTCAAAAAAGCCCATGAATAAATTTGCATAAGCAGGGGCAAAAGCAGCCCCTATTGCTGTTCCCATCATTTGCTTATATAAGACACCATTAAATTCAAAGATATTATGAGTTAAACAAAATTCAACAAGTTCTAATATATAATGTGTTTTTGGACTATCACCCATAAAAAACAATATTGCTTCCAAGCCAAAATTATGAGAAATATTTGTATAAAGGCTCACCACATCTATAGTAATAAAATACATGCCTTCTACCCAACAAATATCTTTAATCTTATGAAGAAAATCAAACGAATCTTTGATATATGAGGGTAGTGTTATAACTTCTTTTAGCAAATACTCATGTAACAGACTACACAAATTATAAGTGAAAGACCCATATGCAGATACAATAGGATGACCAGGTGGTCGTTCTAAACTCTTGTGTATCTTAGGTAGACAGAAAAATTTTGCTACCTTACTGTCCTTAATAATGATTTTACGGTCAACATCAGACTTAGTAAAGTAATGCAATCTAATGCCTTTATTTAATAAGGCTTTAAATTCCTGTTCTGCTTCCATAAGAAAAGGAACATCTACCCTAAGATAAACTTCAGCATTATCAAGATGTTTCATGCACATATCAAGATAGTCATCTGAATTGAAAACAACTAGTTTGCCCCCCTTATCGGAAGGTTTGAAAACAATGTCATTATTTCTACTTAGTAGCTGTAATTTATTCCATTGATCTTTCGTTAAATTAAAGCATTGATTTTTACGTAAAAATTCTTCAAGTTCCTTATCTAGTATAATATTGAGCATATTGTCAAACTTTTGGATGTTAGCATTCTTACAAGGAGGTAAAAATAAACTAGTGCTTTTAAGATTGCTGGTATCTAACCAACTGTAGGCATTAGTCTCACCCTCATCCTCTGAAATACAAGAATAATATGTCTCATCACTGTCAATATCACTAATTGAAAGCGGCTCACTATTAATGTCACCACATTTATTAAACGACTCACCATTTTTTCTAAAAAAGTATTCCTTTAAATTCATTTTGCGGCATAAGTTCAATCACTCACACCTAACCCTCAAGGCACTGACAAAGACAATCCCGAACAAACTGCAAACACCTTCAATACTTTCTTTGTCAAAGCAATTCAAGATCTTGCTTGTCAACTCTCTCCCCACGACATAACATCCATTTCTAACTATAACACACCTCCAGCTTTTCTCTTCCAACCTGTCCCCACATCATTTATTCTCACCCTTCTCCAAAAACTGAAACCATGTACTCCTTCTGCTGATCAACTACCATCTGAATATCTACAGATAGCAGCCAAATCTATTGCATACCCCATCTCCATCCTCATTAATAGAACCCTCACTGAAGGATATATCCCTAAACTCTGGAAAGTCTCTCACATTATTCCCCTACACAAAGGAGGAGACTCCACTGAATTCAATAACTATCGTCCCATAGCCCTACTATCCCCTCTATCTAAGATCATGGAAAGATGTATACATAGGCAATTGCTAGACCACCTTCTCCATAACAACTTACTTTCCATCACCCAACATGGCTTCCGACCCTCCCATAGCACTACTACTGCCCTCCTCTCCTTTATTGACAGCATAAATAACCGGAACCTTAACATGCTCTCCTCTGCTCTTTTCATAGACCTATCCAAAGCTTTCGACATGGTAAATCACACTATTCTCATTAACATTCTTAAATCTCTATCTCTCAACACACTCGCCATTAAATGGTTCCATTCCTACTTAAATAACAGACATCAAGCTGTGCTATGGAAAAACACTCTCTACTCAGCTACCAGTTAACATTGGAGTTCCTCAAGGCTCCATACTGGGCCCTCTTCTGTTCTCTATATTCATTAATGATCTACACCAAGTAATTCCCCAAGCCACATGCATCCAATACGCAGATGACTCTACACTAATATGCACTGCATCATCTGCATCTCATCTTCACTCCCTATCTCAAGACACATTTAACTCTGTAGAACTATGGTTTACAAAACGCTGCCTCTTACTAAACCCCAAAAAAACCAAACTTCTCCTTTTCACACCTACTAGTAAATCTCCACCTATAGACTTCTCTCTATCATCTCGTGACGGTACACTAATAACCCAAGATCAAACTACCAAACTGCTAGGTATCACCATAGATAATAACCTAAACTTTGAGGCCCATATCAACAACATTCTGAAAACTACCAATAAAAAATAGGCTCTCTTTAGGATCAAATCCTTCCTTACTCCTACAACTAGAATTACCATTGCCCACACTCACCTTATGTCCACCCTTCTTTATGCTTCACCCATATTTACCAATCTGTCAAAAATAACCTTAAAAAACTAGAAAACTCATTTAATAACATAGCCAGATTTGCCACAGGCAGCCCTTACAGAACTCATCACTGTATTAATCTTAAGCTCCTTGGATGGCTTGAACTTCAGCAGCATCTGAAATATAATCAACTTACCATCATCCACAAAATTCTGTATCAACCTGAAAGAACACCCATCCTAACAAATCTTATCCACCCCTATGTAAACCTTAAATCCCTAAGATCATCACAAAAATCTACACATCAACAAATCAAACAATAGAGCAGGAGACTCTCTATTTTCTGTTTCCATTGGAAAAACATGGAATCAACTTCCATCTGAACTGACCACAATTCCCTCAATTACTCTATTTAAAAATAGGCTTAAACTCCACCTAAAAACACACTGGATGTGCCCCTGTTCTAAACCAGACTGACCAACCTATCTACTGTTGACTTACTCATCTAAAATTTCTCATCTCTGAACCTACTCTTTCACTAACTTATCTTATCCATATTTCTTTATTTCTATTTTTTTTTCTAGATACTACCATGCTTCCTCTCCTCACACTCCATACTAGTACTACATCTTTTAAACTGACTCATATCACTACTACACACTTTACCTAACAACCCCTCCATTTATTTTCATTATCTTCCTCTGTTATCTATATCAACACTTTTTCTAACTTCTTTCCTGCAACTAATACTCTTTAGCAACACTTAAATGTACCTTCTTATTAACTATTCTAAGCCTATTAAAATTATGTTACCTTCATTATGTACTCATAAGTGACAGACTCCCTGTTAGTAAATGTATAAAATGTATAAATATGTTTTTTTTTCTCTTCTATTTTGTTGTTTATGTTAACATTGTTTAAACTGTGTGGAGCTTTTCTCCCCGGGCCTCTACTGAAAATGGACATATATCCAGCTAGACTAGCCCGGTCAACAAATGTAAAATAAAAATAAAATAAATAAATAAATAAATAAAGTTGAACAATTCAATTTTTAACTCATGTCTCCGAGGGAGACAAGTTGGAACAAACTTGAGTCATTTCATCAGAACAGATTGCTCTACGCTATCAAAGTTATAATTTGACAAATTAACCACATAATCGGCAATTAAAGTCCCTGTAGTCAAATTATGTCCATCTACCTTTTTTGTAACGTCCATCGCCCGAGTCTCTTTGGCGTTCTGAACTCTGCCATCCCCTTTTCCTGGAATTGGTGTGTTGTCCATTAAATTCCGAATAAGTTCTCCGAAATGTTTCCGAATTTGCAGCCCTCGGTAGATCCGGGAAGTTTTCCAAATCTCTCTCGTCTTCCTCCACTGACGATGCTCCACTTTCACCTGATAGGAAGTTCTTATTTTTATACTGTTCAGAAACCGGATTTCCTTTCTGAAAGGTAACATTCTTTCTCCTGCTTCTTTGATTAGAAAAAAATGAAAACGCCCTCTTGTGGTCATAATCACGAATGTCTCTGGTTAATTTATATTTTTTCCGATCTATAAGTTATTTTTCATAGTTCGCTAATTTGGTGTTAATATTAACCAAAAAACTTTCCAGTGTTGAATTGGATGTGATATTAACCAACTGTTCACATACTAATTTAGTCTCAGAAACAAGTTTGTCTCTCTTTATGTTGTCTCGTTCAATAAGAATAGAAACCCACTCTAAACTACAGCGGTGGGCTGCTGCTATCCATCGTTCTTGAAATTTTAATTCCACCTCATCAGTCAAATCAAAAGGAGAAGATGGATTTTTAATAGATCTGAGTCCACGTGGAGTAATTTCAAGTTCGCAATATCTTTGCAAACTTCCAACATTATAAAAAACAGATGTTTCTTTAAATATTAACTTCTCAAGCCTCAAACACAGTTCTTGGGCATCAGAATTGTCAGAAATTTCTGACTTCTTACCCACCATGGCAAAAGGATTAAGCATAGTTCTTTTACAGTTATTGCAACTGGTAAATAATCCAATAGTGTGGGTGTGACAATCATCATAAAAAAATCCTTTCAAGACAATATTCTGCTCTACGGTGTAAATCCATAGGGAAGATGATGTTACTTAACAATCAGATGCTCTGACCTTGATAAACCCATGTTATTATTCAATATTTATGCTCCCTGCTCTAGACAGCAGGAATTTCCTGTGTCCATATATATATATATATATATATATATATATATATATATATATATATATACATATATACAGTTTTAGCCCATTTCCCTAACTATTATTGCAGTATATGCGGTGACTGGAACACAGTTCAGGATCCCATGTAAGAGAGGACTAATATAAAAAAACTACACAATCCACATGCCATTACAGCAATTTCAGAACTAAAAAATGAGTTTTTCCAAAATAAAAATTCAGCAGGAAATAAATTCACTTTCTACTATCACTGTCACAAAGCCTGGTCCAGACTTGACTTTTTCTTAATATCAGAGATTTTTCGGTATATGGACATTAATTTTCATACTGAACCTAGATTCTTCTCTAATCATTCAAAAATTGCTCTCACCTTTAATTGGTTTGGTATAGCTAATACTAGAAATAGGGACTATAACTGGATGTTGAACCCTAATTTACTACTAAAAGAAGATATTGTATGAGACATGAATGCTCTCCTGGATGATCTACTGACCCTCTCCGACACATCTCAACTACCTTTTGGCATCCACTGGGTCTCTACAAAAGCCCTAATAAGAGGGACTCTGATAAAGCTACCTACCACAAGAAAAAGCTCAGTGCTAAGGAAAACTCAAAGAAAGTATCAACAAATTAGAGGTAGAAATTCAATTAAACTATAACCAACTATACTAATGCTAATCATATGTCCTTCCAGGAGATTCAAACTCTAACTTGTTATTCAGAATGATCACATATGCCATCTAAATTTCTAGGGAGACTGATAAACCAGAGCAAAACATCCCCTAGGATCTCTCAGGTAACATATCATGAAAAAACATATTTTTCTAATCAGGAAATAATTCTCTTATTTGAAAACTTACACTCTCAAACATACAGTACTCATACATTCCCATTACTGGAACAGGAGATTAACCATTTTTAAATCAAATGTAATTCCCAGAACTCAGCCAAACCCAACAAGATTCCCTCTCAGCTCCCATCCCCAAGAAGAAGTAATATCTGTAATAAATAATCTCAAACCTAACAAGGCCTCTCGTCCACATGAATTCACCGCAGAATGTTATAAATTCTTAAGCCAGAAAATCTCTAAAATCTTACTTTACTTATAGAACTATATAATAGGCAATATCTCAGGGTTACACCTCAGTACATCCAAAACAGTCTTTATCCTTAAAGAAAATACCAACCCCAACAATCTTTGGAATTATAGACCTATTTCCTTAATTAATCTAGACATTAAAATGTTTGCCACATTAATGGCCAATAGATTAAAACCTATCATCCCCAGTATTATATCGCCTAGTCAATCTGGCTTCATCCAATTTAGACAAACCTGTGACAATACGCTGACATTAGATGCTGTAGTAACTCTATCTAGCCTAAACGACATTCCAATATTTACCCTTGCAATTGATGCCTCCAAGGCCTTTGATAGATTTAACTTAGACTTCCTATTCTCAGTTTTACCCCACTTTGACTTACCCCTAGATTACATCCAAACTGTCAAAACATTATATTCTAATGCTTGGACAGCATTACAGATTAACAAAATCATGTCTTCCTGGGTCGATGTTAAAAACAGAACAAGACAAGGGTGTCCACTGTCTCCTTACCTATTTAAATAATGCATTGAACCGCTGTTTTTACTTATAACACAGAAAACCTTTCATCATATACCCATTCTCTATTATGCTAGGATCCAACTATCAGCATTTGCAGATTATTTAAATCTATACTTCACACTACCCAACTGATGCATGGAAAATTCTGAACTCTATAGACACTTTCACAAAATTCTGTAATTATAAATTAAATCCAGAGAACGCCTCAGTTTTCCCATTTAACCCATAATACAAAGTTCCTGCCTATCCCCTGACTTCTGAAATTAAAACAAAACACTCCCTGTATTATTTAGGAATATCCTTCCATCAAGACTCAGAACTGCTCTATTACAGCAATAGCACAAAACTATGGCTAAACTTACAACATGACTTACTTAAATGGAATAAACTCCAACTTCCATTTCTTTCAAAAGTGGCCTTCATAAAGATAAACATACAGCCAAGATTGCTATACTTGTTTAGCTCCTCCAGTATAGTAGTGCACAGTAAATTCTTGAAAATGCTGCACTCTTCCTTATCAAAATTTATATGGGCTCCTAAGTCTGTTAGAATTTCTTACCAAAAACTGATGTACCCTGATCAATATGATGAACATAGTACGATTATATAAATAAAACCTAACCATAGCAGTAGATATTCGAATGATCACTGCTGCATTAGCCGATCCCACCATCCCTCCATTCCCCTTATTTTTTGGAGTTTTTTTTTGCCAGGGTGTGGACATTTTATTGTTTGTTGTTCCTAGTATTGTTCTTTCTGGGCTCAGCCTTCCTATCTCTGCTGGCAGGAAAGCACTGAAGGGCTTGGTGCCAAATATGTCTTTTAGTCAACTTAGCGTCTTGCTGCTTGACATTTTGGGTGTGCGGAAGGTACCCTGAAGCTTTAGAATTTATCCCGCTGTTGTATCATTGGCTTCTTCAGAGCTTTCTTGCCACCAAAGTGAGTGCTCATCTGCAGGCATTTGAGGATAGACAGTTGGCTTGTGCATTTCTATTGCTGGGTAGATAAGTTCTCTTTGGGGAAAACCTTTCAAACTTAATATTTTATTATTTTGACTTGCTTTACTGTTAAGGAAAGTACTTTTATGCTAAGAAAATGTGTTTTTGATTACAGTCAGTGTGACATGACCAAGTGTCACCACCTTCTCATAAGCTATGACATTTACCTTGAATATCTTTCACTACCACATGCCATAAACTCTCCCTTACCTATATCATACTACAACTTTCTCTTACTTTTCACCTTCTGTAATATTTTCTTATGTACTCAAGTAGTATCATCCTTGTTTTACTAGTCCCTACCTCCAAATGAACCACTTTATACACTTTCCCAATCATACTTCATATTTGGGAGCAGCACTCATGTCAGCCTTAGAAAAATGAGCAGGGAGTGTGCCTCTGCTTTGCCAAAATGTTGTGCCCATCTCTGAATTATTTTCTTTACTAAGCTATGACTAAAATGCATGTCCTATTCAGTCTGCTGTATGTTTTCTTACATCTTTTATAAGATGATCAATTTTATCTAAAATGTGAATACTTTAATATTTTTATTGTTTACTGTGTAAAATGTTGATTAGGAACATGTTCTGCAAGCTTTTAATAGATTCTTTACAATGTAACCATCTTGCCCAACATTTAACAAAAATGTATTATGTGATGTATTAACACTGTTGCATACCTTGATATTTTCTACTGTTTAATATGTAAAATGGTTATCTGGAGCTTTTCTCCCCAGGCCTCTGCTGAAAATGTGTACCCTGGACTCAGTAGGACTTTCCTGTTAAACAAATATCAATAAACAAATACATTTTTAAATGGGAACATCTTTTGTTCTTGCCAGTTTAAAATTTGAATCTGATGTCCTTTTCATTCTTCCTTACGAGTGAGTTACAGATCCAATCCTCATATCCAGCTCTACTGCATTTACAAGACTTATGATCCAAATCTTGAGCTCCTTCTTCTACCCATAGTGCTCTTTTCCATCCCGAACTCCATAGATTTTGCTTTGCCGCCATCGAGTCAAGACATAGATCCTGGTGAGTTGTGAGTGAATTTTGATTCTTAGATTGTAAATTTTGGGTTACTCTTTTAGCTTCTTATAGTTTATCTAACTTAGTTATAGCCTTTCATCGCTCCTCCTCCCTCCCTTATTTATCTAACTTAGTTATAGCCTTTCATCTTTCCTCCCTCCCTTAACTTGTAGAAGTTTGCTGGTGTTAGGGTATGCTCTTTCTTCACTTTTCTTTCTAAGTGCCTTTTGGCGCATCTTATATCTCTGAAAATAATTTATATGTTAAAAAAAAGTGAGTTAACATGTTCAAAGTCTTCTCATATTTAAGAGTGTTTAAAGTGAGTTGTAGAGTGGGTACCAGTTGAGGTTTCCCCTCAAAGATTTTTGACTCTCTTGGGAAGCATTCCAGACCTGCATCTGTGGCATCATCCAGATCCTCTGGGAGCTTGACTGAGGCAGGTATGGACAGAATGATACAGAGATTTCTCAAGGAGCAGTTCCAAATGGTGGTCCTGCCAAATCCATCCCCTCTCAGATCCGTGAGTGCACCTGACCAACCAGTGCTGTCTCCTTCTCCGATCAGACCTGTGGTCTCTTTGTCTCAGGATCTAAAATCCCAGAGAGGGGTCAGGGGTCAGATCCGAGGAAGCTCCCTTCCTGGACTCCAGTGGTTTTCATGACCGGCTTTGCTCCAACACCATCGGATTGGGGTGGGTCTCAAATCAGAGAGGTTGGCACTGGATCCAAGGGGTTGAGTTCAGCTCCTACTTTGTCGGATCTGCCCCTTCCCCTTGGTGCCTCGGCTCTTGACAGCTCAGGACTGATTCTCTCCGCAAGGTTTGGATCCGGGTTTGTCCCGGACCTCTCACCTTCTACTGCCTTGGCTCCAAGGAGGAGGGAGAGGAGTCCCTGGCTCCATCAACCTTCCAGATAATAGAAAGGGCCTTCTCTCTGCATACATAGCCATCCTCTCATATCTCTGGTCCTACCTCTCTCCCCACATCAGGTCCAAACTCTTGAGTCCATCATTTCTGCTCTTCAGGGTCAACCAGCTCTGGGAAGCCTCCACTCTCACTCCCCAGTGGGATTCCTCCTCCTTCCGACATCTCCCTCAAACACCCTGCGGAAGAAAATATGCAAGAGGAGAGACCGACTCCCCTTTGATGTCTCACTGAAGACACTGACGTTGATGAGGGAGAAGGATCCCTTCAATCACCACCTGTCGATGTCTCATTTGGAAACATTCTGGAAATCCTTAAACAGAAGGATGGCTGGTCTTCCCATCCTTCTCCTCCTCCTGAGGAGTTAGTGTTCCTTGGGACTTTCAGGACTGGCCCATCTACGTCTTGGGTGACCCCCCCACCCACCCAGCGGATGAACTTGTTGATTTTTCTGCTGGGCTTGAAAGGAACCAGACGGTGTCAAGCCCATCCCCAAATGCCTGGATACATTTCTAGTTCCTCCATCAGACAAAACGCATTGGAATAAAGGTGTCCCTGTTGATGCCACTAAAGAGCTAGCCGAACAAAGCTCCTCTGCCCATCCACCATACAGGGGGTCCAGAGCGGGCAGATTTGGAAAGCACATCTACGCCTTGGTTACGTTTACACTGAGGTCATTAAATTACTTGGCACATTTTACTTGTTTACAGAGAGATTTGATCAAGGAGCTTTCAAACTCTGTCACAGAGTCCATGTCTGCGGAGGATCTCAAGAAGGTTCCTCCCCAGTTGGCTACTCTTTCACCTCTTGCCAGTTCATCAATGAGGCTGATCTTCCACACAGCAGAGGATGCTTCATGAGCAGCTGGTTCAGGCATTGCCATTAGGAGACATGACTGGATGAAGCTATGCAACTTTGCAGAACCCTTCAAGGCGTCTTTTGTTAATGCCCCCTTTGATGGCTCCTCCTTGTTTGGGCCATTCGGTAAGAATATGCTCATTCTAGTAGAGAACTATGGCTACTTCCTCTGCCTTCTCATCAAGAACTTCCATTGACAGTGTCCATGCTGCAGCCACTTGGTTAAAGAATTATACCTTTGTTACAGATTACAAATTGGACATTGTGTCCAGAAGCAGAACTTCCTTTGGTTCTACGGTGTTCTGGCATGCCCTTCCTTGAGGTCCTCCCAAGAGTTATGTAGCTGGGGAATCTGACCCATTCGTTAGGAAGAATGAAAAGGACATCATCAAATTTAGAAATTATCTACTTACCATAACTTGACATCTGTGTGTTCCATTTTCATTCTTCCCCACCTTCGCTCCCAGCCATCCCCCGTCCTTGTCACTTCTAGAAGGATCTTACGAAGATGATGGAGCTCTCATGATGTTCTTCGTATTTCAATGTTGCAGTCATCACATTTGGGTTATCTGCCTGCAGATAGCCCTCAGCCGGCTTGAATACCAGAGTCTTGGGATTTCTGCGTTGGATGCTGTCGCTTCTTCCATGACGTCAGGTCGTCGGGGGTATAAAACATGCAGCCGACGCCGTTACATCAGTCTTTCTTGCCGTGCGGTGCCCAAAGCAGTTCGCAGGTGCCGGTCGGCTAACTCCAGAAATTTTCATTTTCTACTTTCAGACCCTGAACCTTGCAGCCTGGCTAATCCCCTGAACTCTCCTCTAGCAACCCTCAGTAAGCAGGTGCTGGATGTCATTCTTGAGGCAAGGAGGACTAGTACTAGAAAATCCTATTCAGAAAAGTGGAAAAGATACTTTTCTTGGAGCCATTCTCAAGGGATGGGCACAACTGTGCCCAGCTTACCTCATATACTAGATTACTTAACAGAAATGCTCCACAAGGGGCCTATCCTTCTCTTCAGTTAAGATTCATGCCTCTGCCATCTCAGCTCATTGTAATATTGAGCCACCCCTCTTCTCTCATCCTCTGGTAAAACAGTTAATTTAAGACCCCCCCCCCCAGGAGAGCTCCCACTCCAGCCTGGGACCTTAACGTTGTACTGGAAAAACTTACACTTCCCCCCTTTGAACCGGCTGCTATAGCAGAGTTGAAATTCCTCTCATGGAAAACAGCTTTACTTGTAGCCATCACTTCAGCAAGAAGAGTGTCTGAACTGCAGGCCCTTATGGCAGTGTAACCATTCATTATCTTCCATGTGGACAGGGTTTCCCCCAGGACTAACCCATCTTTTATGCCAAAGGTGGTGTCTAGTGTGGCTTTAAACCAGTCCATTCATTTGCCTACTTTTTTTCCCTAATCCTCAAAATAAAGGGGAAGGGATACTGTTCTCTAGACGTGCACAGACGGCTTCAATTCTGTTTGGACAGGAGTAAGCCTCTCAGAAAATCTGACCAGCTGCTAGTCAGCTTTGCTGCGGGGGGAGAGGGGAAGGCCATTTCAAAGCAAACCATATCTAAATGGATAGCACACTGCATCCATTTCTGCTACAAGCACCATGGAAAACCTACCCCCACAGGGGATAAGAACACATTTCACTAGGGCTACATCTACCTGTACTGCATTTCTCAGAGAAGTCCCTACCAGGGAAGCTGCAACCTGGAGCTCTGTACACACTTTCACCAAGCATTACCACTTGCCTATCTTTTCTAAATCCAGAGCTGGATTTGCCACAGCAGTCTTACAGGGCCTGATTGCCAGGCCTAAAGCTTCTTAATCTACCTCCACCCTTCCTTAGCTTTGGAAATCAACCCAAATGTGATGACTGCAGCAGTGAAACATGAAGGACATAGTACGGTTGTGTGCACTTACCATAAATGTAGATGTTCGAGTGTATTCACTGTTGCAGTCCTGGTTACCCTCCCTCCAGCCCCCTGATTGTCTTTGCTTTCACCTATCCTTTTTGGTTTGTATTATGCATATTTTCATTTTGCTGGGGGTGTTCCATACCATATAATTGCTTCCTATTTTGGGGGCACCTGACATCTGGGGCAAGAAAAACTGATGTAATGACGTCAGCTGCACGTTTTATACCCCTGATGACCTGACATCATGGAAGAAGCGACAGCATCCGATGCAGAAATCCCAAGACTCTGGCATTCAGGCCGGCTGAGGGCTACCTGCAGGCAAATAACCCAAATGTGATGACTGCAATGGTGAATACACTCTAACATCTACATTTAATCTAATTGTAGACAACTGTACTTTCCATGTCTGAGCCTCAGTCTTTTTTTTTGTTTTTGCTCTGTCTGTATTACACAGTGGGCAGTAAGGCAGCAAATTCGATCTGAGGAGTTGGGGATGGAATAGATTATTATGGGTAGAGGGAGAAGCTCGAGATTCAGATCCTAAGTATTGTAAATGCAGCCGAGTCAGTTCCGAGGATTGGACCTGTAACCCATTAATGAGGAAGAATGAAAATGGACAACACAGATGCCAAGTTATATTAAGTATTTAACTTCTAATTAACACTATTTAAAACTACTTTTTCTGTGGAGCTGGCAAAGTGTACTGAAGTGCGACTTTTTATTTTCAACAGCTTGTGTTACTTGGCTTCCACAGGAAAAGAATTGTTTCCCTGAGAGAGAGGTACCATTTTTAGCTTGACCATGGAAAAGCCTACTGGTCCCCGCGGTCAATCCTTCCAGCCACAAAAAGAAAAAGTTAACTAAACAGCCTTTGCTGCCACAATAGTCAAATAATTTGCCTGAAATGCAGATGTGTGACACTGCTGTGGTCAAAGCTGGTTCCTCGGACTACCCATCTTTTTCCCCGGATTCCTCCAATGTTGTCCATACATCCTCTTTGGCTGTTGGGGTCCCTCAGTGGGCATGGAAGAGAGACTCATGTCAGTCTTAGGAGAAGGGTAAGGGACTATGCCTCTACTTTGCCAGAATGTTGTACCCATACCTGGAGAAAGCTTTGCTGCCTTAAAAAACCTATTTGCCCCAATTTTCCTGAAAAAAAAAAAGCAGAAAGGTAAACATTTTATACCTGCTCCAGTTCCTCTTAAACAGGAGCAGTTTATTAGGACTGGCTCTGGGTCTTGTGCATTAGTCTTTTCCTGAAGAGATTCAAGATTGCTAATCTGTAGAGGAATGTGATGGGACAGATGCAGGTTTTTCTCCTCAGATTTCTGATTCAGACTCTGAAGAAACCATGACATTTGAAGCCCCCTGTGAGGTACTCCCTTTCTTGGAGATTGTTTGTAGAATGCGACCATTTTTCAGTGAGAGAACACTGAGGTTTCTCTGTCCATCAGAAAATACCATGACGTCTTACAGCTGGATTTCACAGAACCTGCACCAATCCCCTCGGTGCTGTCAGCATTGGAGGATGTGTTTGGCGCATCTTGTGGTTTCCTTAACAGCCATCCTGCTGCACCTAAGAAGACAGAATGTACAAAGTACCTCAGTCTTTCAAGTTTTTATACACTCATCCCAGACCTGACGCAGCAGTTATAGCTTTAGTTAACACAGTTGCTGCCAAACATTTTATTAATTCTAATCCTTCCCCTTCAGACAAGAATTGTTACAGTTAATAAGTTAGGGAAAACGTGTATGCTTCTTCAGCTTTAATTTTTAGAATTTTGAATTGTCAGGCTCGTGTTAAAATTTATTCTAATAGTGAGAGAGGAATGTTTTATCTACTGTTCCCACTCGTGAGGAAAATGTGTTGTAGTTTCCTCCATTTGTCGGGTCACTACTCTTGGTTTAAAGTATGTATATGACACTGTAGATAATGCAACGGGGGCTTCTGTCACTTGTACTGTATTAAGAGGGTTTGCTGGCTTATATTCTCAGAACCTTGTACAAGATGTAAACAAAGACAATTTGAATTCTCCTTTGGGTAGAGATTTAGTTCTTGGAACCTCTGCAGCAGATGAGAGGTATGTTGGTGCAAGGAATCTTTTATTTTCAGCCCTCCATTTCTAAATTTTCCATAGGATTTTCTGTTCCCTTGTTCAGTTTTGGCAAGACACAAAGAAAACAGTCTCAACAGAGTGTTGGTAAACACACGCTTAAGAAGCAGTGGCAGGAAAGTTCCAAAAAGAAAGCAGGACCTCCCCTCCCAGAACAAAGGGCAGTCAAATAAGGCAGAATGAGTATATACCCATGTCTATATTCAAGAACTTCCAGATTCTCAATTTATGCTTTGTCTTTTAAGTCTTTTCCCACATATCAGCTGCAGTAAAGGAATACTTTTTAATCTATACACCTAAATACCTCATCATATAATCTTCCTATAAATATGGGTATTCTTGAATCAGTTCATGTGTGGGTACATAGTTCACCACTATAGCCTTTGTTTTATCTTTATTAACTTTCTATTACAAATTGACTTAAAACTGTATCAGAGTGTTCCACAAAACTGAAATGTCATTTTCTGGATTTTTTAAATACAAAAAAATATCATCTGCAAGTAAAGCTGCCTGATGTTATGTGGTCCAATCTCGCTTACATTCTTACTCACGGGTTCGGAGCCGAACATTGGCTCCGACTCGGCCAACTTGTATTTTTCTAGCACGAAGTCTCTAATTGGCTGGGCTAACCTGGTATCCCATGTTGCACCGCTCCACAACCCCAGATCTCGTTTGCCGCTCGTGGAGCTAGGATGTGGTTTCGCTTGGCTGTGGCTAAGTAGCTTTAAAACTTTTTCTAGTTGAAAATTGTTCTCTTTCTTCACAAAAGATAGTAGTTTGCTTATTATTATCGTTGTTCTGTGGTGTGAGTGTTTGTGGTATCCCTCCGTTCGTACGGGCTAGGCCCGTTTAAGTTAGAGGACCTAGTCCTCCCTCCGTTGTGTGGTTTGTCTGAGGTAAACATTTGTCCCTTGCTACAGTGTGTGTCTTGTTGTCGGGTCAGAATCTGACTTTTGTTGTTAGCGGTAGTTTCCCACCTTATCCATTGTGGCCTACAGTCCTGTTTCTGTGCGTGTGTACTGTGGTTTGGCCGTTATGTCTGAGGATCAAAAAGAACACAAACCCTCCCGGTTTAAGAAGTGTTCTAAATGTAGCTACAAGATGTCCATAACAGATGGACATGTTGTTTATGTATACTGCTTGGGGGCTATACATTTACAAGAGTCCTGTAGTTTTTATCACGCTTTTAGCCCCAGGGTTCTACAGGAGAGAAAGAATAAACTTATACTGAAGGGCCTTCTTAAGCCTTCCTTTGAGGAGTCCTTGGACTCTTCCTCTGATTCAAAGTCTAAAACCAAGACTTCTAAAGCTAAGAAAAGATCTCCGGCTCCATCGGTTACATCGGAGCCACCGGAGAAGACTACCAAATTGGACTCAACCTCCTCTACTCCCTTTTCCTCTGGGCCGCAGGAGGTAGCTGTGATTCTTGAATCAGCCTCGGCTGCTACCCTGTTAGAGCCCATTCGGAGCCGATCTCCTAGTGTCAGACAAGGATCTCCAGATAGGAGATCACAGTCAACTTCTCTCTCCTCCAAATCCTCCAGACTCTCTGATTTGGATGTGGATAGGGTGGTCCAGAGGCTACTGCAGTTGCCGGTTTTGGCAAAATTATTTTTGGCTCCGACCCTGTCTGCTCCGGAGCCAGTCCTGATGAGTGCGCCCATGTTTCCTCCTCCAAGCACCTCCTTGTCTTTGGAGCCGGAGTGTTCGGCTCCGGGTGATGTTTTGCCAGCTCCGATACCTCTTAAGGCCTTATCGGTGCCAATGTCAGCTCCTACCATGTCGGCTCCATCCTCTGGTTTCAGAATCCGTGTGTCCTCTGTTGGGCCCAAGGGGGATACTTCGGGGCTTTTGTCGGTTCCGAGTCTCCCTCTCGGCGCTTCGGCTCGGGGAGCCTTGGTTCTGATCTTGGCTTCGGAGTTTGGTCGATCTTCTGATTCGGGGGGACCCGCCTTCAAGGCCATGAGGAGTGCACTGGCCAGATCCTCAGTCACATCACCCGGATCGGTCATTCCACCCCCTTCCACGCCGCGAGAGCCTCTGATGTCCCTTTATCGGTTGAAGGCGGAGCCCCAAGGTCTGGGGATACCCCCATGAACAGTCCCCAACTTTCTGAGGGCCCCTCAAAGTCTGTCCCTGAGGAGCCCCCAAGAAAGAAATTGTGCAAGAGGAAGCACATAGACTCCCAGGATGAGTCCCTCACCTCTGATATCGACCTCGAGGAGTCAGAGGGGTCCCCCAAGTCGTCCTCCGATGACGTCTCTTTCTCCGACATCCTGGAGATTTTGAGGCAGAGCGGCGGCTGGTCATCCAAAACCCACTCTGAGGAGGAGTCGGTATTCCTCATGGCCTTTGGGGCTCAACCCTCCGTCTCCTGGGTGTCTCCACCCTTCGATGAGCTCCTGGATTTGATCTGTCGAAGGGCGTGGGAGACTGCTGACTCAATGGAAGCTGTACCAAGACGCCCTAATAAATTTCTGTCAGCTCCCCCTGGGAAAGAGTTCCTGTCCAAAGGGGTTTCTGTGGATGCCATGGTGGTGGCGGCGGTCACTCAGCAGGAAGTAGCCGAGTCTTCTTCCTCCGTCCATCCTCCTAACAAGGAGTCCAGGAGTATGGATCAGTACGGGAAGTGTACCCTCTCTTCAGCGACCTTCACACTTCGGTCTCTGAACTACCTATGTCACTTTACTCTGCTCCAGAGAGATCTCCTTAAAGAGTTAGGAGATGCTCTAATGGGTAACATACCTGAGGCATTAACACAGACGGTTAACGCCCAGTTGTCTACTCTTGGCTCGATTGTCAATTCGTCCATGAGGCTCATATCTTATGCAGCCGAAGGGGCGAGCAGGGCAGCTAGCTCAGGTGTAGCCCTTAGGAGGCAAGCCTGGATGTGCCTGTGTCATTTCGCGGAGGCCTTCAAGTCTTCCTTCACTGACTCCTCCTTTGATGGGTCCTCACTTTTTGGGACCAAAGTGAAAGACACCCTCACCAGATGCGAGCAAGAGGGAAAGACACGGTCTGCTGTAGGGGTCCGTTTTTCCCTCCCATCTAGGCCTTACCCCAGGGCTCAGAGGGGAGGAAAAATGTGGTTCAAAAAGTCACAGAAGTCTTTCCCTGCCGGTCAAGGTGAGTCCCCCTCCAGAGGCAGAGGAGGGGGTGGCTATTCTGGGAGACGCCACCCTAGGGGCAGAGGAGGCCCTCGCAATTCGGGAGACCATGATTCCTTTCGCTGGTCTTCCTATCATTGTCCCTGATGTATTGCCCGACTGTGCTATTCTGGAGCCAGTCGGAGGCCACATTTCATTGTACCCGGAAGCCTGGGCAAGTATCACTCAGGATTGATGGGTGCTTCGTATAGTTACCGGATGTTATTCCATCCCATTATTGTCAGACCCTCCTCCACCCAAGAGAATCCCAGACATTCCACCCAGTCAAAGGGATCACGCAACACTAGAAATCTCAAAAGTTGCTGGAAAAAGGAGTCATCCAACCTGTCCCCTCAGACCAGATCGGATTAGGGACTTACTCAAGACTCTTTTTGGTGCCGAAAAAAACAGGGGACGTGAGACCCATCTTGGATCTCAGCCAACTGAACCACTACGTTCTAAAGTCCAAGTTCCGAATGGTCACCCTTCAGTCTATTTTTCTGTTACTGGGAAAAGAAGTATGGATGTGCTCCATCGATCTCAAGGATGCTTACTACCATATCAAAATGGACAGGGCATCCAGGAGTCACTTACGCTTCCGGCTGGGGGCCATTCATTTCCAGTTTCGTGCCCTGCCCTTTGGCCTCACCACAGCCCCCAGGGTGTTCACCAAGTGTTTGGCAGTGGTGACAGCTCACCTGAGACGTCAAGGATTCCAAGTTTTTCCATACCTGGACGACTGGCTCCTCACCGCCCCCACCAGGCATCTTCTCATTCAGGCCAGGGAAAAGACCATTGCCCTTTGTCATCAACTAGGGATTACATTGAACTGGGGAAAGTCTGCCTTGCTGCCCTCACAGTGTGTCACATTTATAGGCACAGAGCTAGACACCGTTCACATGCAGGCGTTTCTGCCTCAAGAAAGGATAGAGGTGTTGCAGGGTCAGGTTCGTGCATTGCTGCCCCTCAAGGTTCAGGCCAGATGGGTCCTGTGGCTCCTGGGATCCATGGCAGCTACCATTATGTTAGTGCCTCTGGCCAGGTTACACATGAGGCTTCTGCAGTGGCTTCTCTCAGCCCAATGGTCCTTTAAGAAACTTCCCCTGTCCCATCTGATCCTGCTCACCGATTGGTGCAAACAGGACCTCTATTGGTGGATGAGTCCCACCAACTTGAACAAAGGGAATCCATTTATTCCTATGACTCCGGTTGCCACGGTGACAACGGACGCCTCCCAGATTGGGGGGGGGGCATTATCTGGGCAGGACGGTCCAAGGCACCTGGCAGGATCACGAAGTACATCTGCACATCAGTGTTCTAGAGATGAGAGCGGTGTTACTGGCATTGCAAGCACTGCGGAGCTCTCTTCCCCTCGAAACGATTGCAATTCACTCGGACAACATGTCTGTTGTGTGGTACCTGAACAAGCAAGGGGGGAACCAGGTCTTATCCCCTATGCAGAGAGGCCATGCGAGTGTGGCAGTGGGCAGTTTCTTCCCAACGATTCCTAGTGGCAACGCACATTCCGGGGAAGGCCAATGTGATAGCAGACAGGCTGAGCAGAGCTATTCTGATGCCTTACGAGTGGTCCCTGAACCGCCGAGTTGCAGAGCAGATTTTCAACAGGTGGGGGTCAGCCTTGCTGCGACCTTTTCGCCAATCCCCACAATACCAAGTGAAGCAACTACTTCACTCCCCCCCACAGGGGGAGTCACACAGGGACGCTGTAGTCCGCGATTGGCCTCCCGGTCTGCTCTATGCTTTCCCTCCATTTCCTCTGCTGCCAAGAGTGATCCAGAAAGCCATTTCCTTGGGAAGCAAGATGATTCTTATCGCCCCACACTGGCCTCGCCAAGTCTGGTTCTCCTTTCTTTATCAGTATGCAGTGGACAGTCCTTGGACTCTGGATCCAGCACCAGACCTACTGACATGTCGGGACAGTCCCATCCTTCCCTGAGGACCCTCAGGTTGACAGCCTGGCTACTCCACTTCCATCTTTAGTAAGACTTCATCGTTTTTCACCTGAGGTAGTACACATTTTATCTTCTTCTCATAAATCTTCTACCAGGAAGATTTACTCCAGCAAGTGCAAAAAGATTTTCAATTTGGGCTCAGGCCAAGGGACTGGATCCTTTCACAGCCCCCATCCCTGCTGTCTTAGGTTTTTTATCCACTCTTTTTCAACAGGGTTCTGCTCCTGCCACCATTAAGGTTCAGCTGGCCGCTATCTCCAATTTTCATACCTCTTACGAACCTTCTCTCATGGCGCATAAGCTATGTAAGGCCTTTTTGAGGGGAACCTTGTTGCTTTGGCCTCCTGTGTCAGAATCCATCATGCTATGGGATTTAAATTTTGTGTTACAGGCCCTGACATCATCACCTTTCAAACCAGCTGCCACCTGTGATTTAAAATTTCTGTCTTGGAAGACTGCATTTTTAATAGCTATCACATCAGCCAGACGGGTGTCGGAGATTCAAGCGTTGTCCATCAAATCCCCGTATTTAATATTTCATAAGGACAGGGTTTCCTTGAGACCTAATCCTTCCTTCCTTCCGAAGGTAACCTCTGCCGTTAACCTCAATCAGTCCATTGAGCTGCCAGTTTTCTTTCCTCAATTTTCTGACAAGGCAGAGTTTAAGTTTCATCAATTGGACGTACACAGGCAGCTTAGTTTTTGCTTGCACAGGACTAAACCACTTCGTAAGTCTGACCAACTCTTTGTGTCCTTCTCAGAAAATAGAACAGGTTTCCCTGTTTCTAAGATTACAATTTCCAGGTGGATTTCTGACTGCATCTCCTACGATTACTCGTCGACAGGCATAGAGTTACCATTCCCTGTCAAGGCTCACTCCACCAGGGCTGTTTCCGCTTCAGTAGCTTATCACTCCAGACTATCCTTGGATGAAATTTGTGCTGCGGCCATGTGGGCTTCTCCCCACACCTTCATTACTCATTACAAATTAGACGTGGCTTCTAGGGGCCAGGCTTCCTTTGGTTCCACTGTTCTCAGGAGCATCTTCCATTGAGCCTCCCAGGATAGAGGTGCTAGGGACGATGTCCCGTGAGTAAGAATGTAGGCAAGATTGGACCACATAACATCTACAAGTTATGTACTCACCATAACGCTTGATGTATGTGGTCCATCTTGTCTCACATTCTTATGTTCCCTCCCACCTTCCCCCCTCCTGGAGGATTTGGAGGCGACATTTATTTCAGGACCTTTCGGTATTGGTTATTTTTTCTTTGCTGCCCTGGTTAGTGTTCTACTCTTCTGACTGTGGTTGTGCATGAGGTGTGACTATGAGCTGCCGCAAACTAGAGCTGGGGTTGTGGAGCGGTGCAACATGGGATACCAGGTTAGCCCAGCCAATTAGAGACTTTGTGCTAGAAAAATATAAGTTGGCTGAGTCGGAGCCGATGTTCGGCTCCGAACCCGTGAGTAAGAATGTGAGGCGAGATGGACCACATACATCAAGCATTATGGTGAGTACATAACTTGTAGTTTCTTGATTACCATGCCATTTATGTGCTGGAATTTTGTGAGTACCTTATTTTATTTGCCAGTAGCTGTAAAAATAAAGCAAAGAAATGCAAATAAGGGCCCCACCCCTGTGTTCAAACAGATCCCTATCAGATGATCAAGTTGCAGAACGTCAAAGACCATATGATCGAAGTCTTGCAACCTTGAACACTTTCATTGAGATCGCCGTACAGCATGGAACTCTGCATTTGTCATTTTCCTCACTGTAGTGTGAACTCTTGAGTTGGTATATTTAAGTAGCAAGGGGTGTGTGGGGTGCAGGGGGGGGGGCTTACCCCCCCTGCAAAAACATCATTGTAAGATGTTTTACTTAATTTTGTTTTCACTGTTTTTTTCGAGATTGCAAGACTGCAATCATATGGTCTCTAACGTTTTGCAACTCGATCATCTGATAGGGACCCATTCAAAAACAGCTTGTCAGAGAGGAGCCCTCCTACCTTAAATCTTGCCCCTGACTCTTCATATATCCTTCTAATCAACACTATTGTTCTGTCAAGGAATGCACATGCTACCGTCACCCCATGAGTAAAGTCCACAGCTGACTCCACTGATTGCCATCTAAGCTGTGGTACTCTCCCACAACTAGAATACTGCAACATAGGAATAGAAGGACATGGAATAGTTGCGTAAAATCTTATCATAACCATTCTCTTCCATGTTGCAGTATTCCTTCCCACCCCCCATTTCCCCTCTTCATTTTCCTTTATCCCCAGCTATAACCTGGACCTATCTATGCTACAGAAGGACCCCAGGGTCCCATACCTGACACTTCTGGCTTTTCCACCTGCTGAGTCTCCTAATCTACCTGCTGGCCTTCAAGTTCTGAGGATTGTGCATGCAGACATCACATTTAAGGCCCCTGGTTTATTGCTTCACATCTGACATCCCACGCACGCTGCAACAGCCAAGCTGAAGCTTTTGTATAGGAGCCGACGTACAAGTCGCTTGAGGGCAGGAAATCCCCCAACTAGAATACTGCAACATGGAAGAGAGGGACATCTATGGTTATGGTAAGATTTTACCCAACTATTCTTTACTACTTTTTGTGGCCTAAGTCATTATCCTAAACATTTTTTTGCTTTGGAGTTATCAAAAAATAGTTGCTTAACAGCAACCTTTCTAAACTCAGGCATGGTATCTAAATATTCCCCTTTATCACTTTAGTACTCTGCAGTTGTTTCTCTTGTTCTGTGAGATTCCCTTTATTCTACAATACTTTAAATTTTGTCAACCCTTCTAAACAATTCATATTACTTCTTTCACATATATTTCTCTCTTATTTTTACACTGTTTTTAAATTCCACTTTCATTTTGTCCCGCTTACTTCCCCTTCTGAAAACATTTCTATCGTCCCTAATAACTCTTGAATCACTTCCACTACCCATTCCTTAAATTCCCCCTTATCACTTCCACTACCTATTCCTTAAATTCCCCCATAACGGGTTAAGTTGTTAGACGTGCTGTCAGAGCTTTCAGTTAAATTCACATGCTCCTATGAAATATACTTCGTGTCTAATCTATCTCAGTTATTGTACCTTGGGGATAATGTAAATGTTATTCATGTTCCTGTTGCTGAATTCATATCATCCTTACAACTGTTCTCTTTTTCTTCAGAACTCTACCCTGTTTTGTTATCTTCCCATTCTAGGTCCCTGTGATACATTCCCACTATTGTAATGATACATTCCCACTATTGTAATCAACCTGAAATAACATTCGCTGATGAAAGTGATTTCTTCAGAAAGTTTCTCAAGCTCCACAATTGCAGTTTTAGGTTCTTACTACCACAAGTCTACCGTTATTGTCTTTTCCATCTTTTATCATTAGAAGAGCCCCAGTAGCAATTTGTGTTACTCCCCTTTTCCTTTGTCCCTGATATACTGATGAATGTCTGTCCTGAAATCCTTTTTGTTAGATGTGCATGTTGATTTCTATCTAAATCATTCTCCTGCAACATTGCCTATTTTTAACCTATATTTCATAATGTGTTTCAGTAGTAAAACTATAGGTTGTATAAAAAGATTTATAAAGTCTAGGAAATCAAACATAATGAAGTTGTTTGTTAGTTACATTAGAGCCAAACTTGAGTATGGAATAACAAAATGGAAACCCTACAGGAAAACAAGCATGAATAAACTGGAAAAAGTACAGCAGAAATATACCAAGGGCATCAATGGATGTGAAAATCTAAGTTGTTATGAAAGGCTAAAATATCTGAACTTTGTACAGTGTCTCTTACAGATATTTAAGAGGAGATCTTATTCAGGTATATAGGGCATTTAGGGACAACAACCTCTGGGAATGTTTGGGGTTATCAAAAAGTACTAGAGAATCATCACATAACCTATGTAGAAGATTCTATAGGAATGAGAAGTGTACTAATTGGTTCTCAGACAGAGTAGCTGATGCTTGGAACAGACTACCAAATTATATTATAGCAAGTACTAGTTTAGATATTTTTAAGAACAGCCTGGACATTTATTATGGGAACAGGTGTTTTGGTATATTGGCAAATTAGAAAGGCATTAATGCCCGTGCTTGAAACAGCTGTATGTATTTATGTACTCTTTGTTTTGTCTTTTCCTATAAGGCTGTTTATATTCCATGATGATGTGGACAGCAGCAGTTATGATATAAAGCTATTATCAGTTTTTTTTCTGAATGTGTATTTACAAATTTTGACTTACATGTATTAATGTTTGTTAGTCTGATCTCTTTTGCAGTTGAATCTTATTTCCATTTAAATATTTCACAATTTCAAGGCTTTTGTTTCAATGAAAATGCTCATATAGAAATTAAATGCATTTTTAGAACCTCCATTCCCTTTTAAGGTAGAACAAACTCACACAACTATGTATATTTTTAACGAATTATGTTTATTTCTCTAGTTAGAAGCAGTTGCCCCAGATTGAAAGCTCTACCCACAGACATTACCTAATCTAAAATAAAGATTATTCATGCTAAAGTACATGTAACAGCCAGTGTTCCCACTTGTACTAATTACTATCTGTTCTTTTACTGTCTCTGTACTTCTCCCAGATAGGAAAATGTTTGTATGCTTTCAGTAAACATTGACTTTTAAATCTAATAAAAAGTGCACTTGGCTACCTTTAAATCAATAAACTAAGTTATGCACTGTTATATTAAATGTATTAAAAGTACTGGGGTAGCAACTTTTGACTTACTCAATTCCCACAGTTTCAACCTTCATTTTTACTGACCTGCTTGCCACTGTACCTTTAAATGTTAATTACAGAGTACCTCTTACATATTGTGTAAAAAAAAAGTGTGCAGAGCTACTTGCACCTGCAGACAGCTTGTCTCCAAGTAAAAGCAGTCAACAAAGAGAAAAAATGGCTAGTACCTTTGCAGATGCACAAAAGACTTTTTGTAAATTTCACTCAAAACACATTGTTCAGTCTTCTGTGGCCAACTGCCTGTACCTACCAGCTTCTCATCTCCCACTAACAGCATTTGTTAAACGAAAGCAAATAGTGGGTAACTTTATTAATGCAAGAGATGTACCATTCCTATGCTTTTAATAATTTTGGCTTATTTTTCAGGCTTACATTCCTAAAAAAAACTTGTGTGTAGCTTAAACCAAAGGCATTCATCTTGATATACATGCCTTTAAAAGCAGGACTGTTGGTCTTAATTTTACATCTAATATGACTAGTACACTTTTATACCCCACCCCACTTCCAGAAGTCTAATATCAGAATATTATTTTAACTTTAACTTAGTTCTGTCCAGCCCAGTTTTTCTTACCTTTTTACATTGGAAAGCTTATACATATATTGCAACTAAGAAAAATACTTCTTTGCCCTAATGCCTTTAACATGGGTGGTAGTCACTAATAAGGCTCACATTTAAAATACCCCTGATTGACCACTGTACAAAATTGCTTTTCAGTACAACAGCGATTTACATAATTAATTTCATACAAGTATTAAGAACAAAAACTGTTTTACTTATTACTTCTTCACTCCCTTCAGTGTCCTAAACATTAATGAAATAAAGTGGGGATATATGCTTTAGATTTCACAGACAAGTAAAACACATTCATCAGAATGCCAGATGTTCATCGTGTTTCACTGTTTCAGTCATTACTCTTGGGTTATCCTGCTGGCAGGCTACCCTCAGTCGGCCAGAATTCCAAAGTCTAGGTCCGGTGTCGGTTGCTGTCGCCTCTTCCCTGATGTCAGTGCGCCAGGGGTATAAAAGATGCAGCCAACACCATTTTCTTCAGTCTTTCTTGCCGCGTGGTGCCTGAAGCAAAGGCAGTTTGCAAGTGCCGGTCGGCCGACTCCTGAGATTTTCAAAATTTCAGAACCGTAGTCTTCATTAAAGCTAAGTACCCCATTGGGGAAACTTTTTTCTTGCTCCAGACCGATGTCAGAAAAAGTTAACAATTGTATTTCTTGTGGGAAGCAAATACCTCATAAAGATTTTCACTCTTACTGTATCCCTTGCCTATGGCCCTGATCACAACGTTGCTAGCTGTCGGTTTTGTGCTAAATTTAACCGATGCACTAAAGCGTCAATTTGATTTTGCATTTCATTACTTTGGCCGAAGATTTAATTATATAATGCTGTCGGACCAGCCGACAACCGGAGTTTACAAAAAATACAAGGAAAAGGATAGGCATCCGAGATCCAAAACCGACGACGAGGCCTCTGCTAGGCCAGTCGCCGGTTCTCAGTGGGGTGCTTTCGCAGCCCCTGGCACCCGCTACCTCAGAGCCACAGGCCGTTTCCGACTCCCACATGGAGCCGACTGGGCCTCTGGATACTCAAAGTATTGGACACTCGGAAATCATTCCCTCAGATGGGTCCGGAGCCGCTGAGCAGGCATCGGCTTCTGAGGGTGTCTTCAGACCTACACAACTATATATTAAGCCATCTTCAGCTTCAAAGACTAAAGCAGCTCTAAAGACAAAGAAACAAGTACAGCATTCTCCTCAGTCTACCATGTCTAAAAAAAAAAAAAAAAAAAGAGATGGTCAAAATGGCCGAAGACTTAATTATTTTGATTAGGGGCTCCCATCCCCCACTTGATAAGAGGCCTAGGCAAGAGACAGAGTATTATTCTTCTGATCAGGTTTCTATTTCTTCTGATTCCTCTTCTGAACAGGATTATTCCATGCTTCCCTATGAGGATTCTGGTGCTGAAGAATCCATTCCTTCAGCCTCTCCTCCTGAGGATGATTCTTTTGGGGAAACCCTGCATACCATGAGGGAGCATTTCCACTGGGAGAGCCAAGATTATTCTGAATCTATGAAAAGGCTCAGAAACTTTCTGCTACTTCCTCACCACAGACCCCTTGCTATTCCACCTATTTTAGACATTGTAGGTGATGTATTTTCAGAGTCCGGCCTGTCCCATGACTCTTTACCCCCTGCACCTGCTAAGCCAGACAGATACTATAGGGTTCCGGATTCTTATAAATTCCTATATAAAAACCCTGCTGCTGATCCAGAAACTATATCTCAGGGTCCCAAAGGGGTTAAAGCCTCCACTGTAAAAAAACCCTGTCCCCTCTGATAGGGATTCTAGGGCTCTCGACAGATGGGGGAAAAAAGTATACGTTTCTGCTACCTTGGCTGTAAGAGCTTTAAATTGTCAGTTTCATATGCTTAAATATCAGTAATATTTAATGTCACTGCTTAAACAGAAATTGTTGACAAATACTGGATGTTCAGAGAACAAGGAATTGCAGGATTTATTGCATGCAGCTGAACAAGTGGGAAAGCATACTTTGCAATGTGGTTATGATTCACTGGAGGCCTCGTGCCAGGCCACTGTCACAGGTTCTGTTATTAGAAGGCATGCTTGGTTAAAGGAACAGAATCTGCCTGATCATGTTAAAGCAAAATTATTAGATGCACCATTGCAGCATGATACTTTGGTACTAAAGCAGAAGAGGTTTTGAAAAAAAATGGAGGATAAAGCAAAATCCATGCAGACAGTCAAGGATTTCTTACAGGTACAGCCACCCAGGTTTAGCAGGAACTGGCCTTCTAAAAATTGGTCCTTTCCAGTGTCAGACAGACCACAAAGAGGCAGATCTCAGCCCCAAGGCTCATACAGGCCTAAACAATGGGGTACTCCTACCTCCAAAAGCGGAGAAGACAAATCACAACCTTACAGGAAACAGTCCCAATGACTTTCCTCTGCCAGATCCAAGCACCTTTCTTTTGGCAGCCCCCTTAGGGGGAAAACTAGCACATGTTATGTAGTCCCATCTCACCTACATTCTTACCCGTGGGTTTTGGCTCCGACTCGGCCGATTTTACTAGCTCGAAGTCTCTCATTGGCTGGGTTAAGTGGGTACCCCATGGTGCACTGCTCCGTATCCCCAGATCTCGTTTGCCGCTCGTGTAGCTAGGACGTGGTCTCGCTTGGCTGTGGCTAAGTACCTTCTTTTCTTGATTTAAGAGAAGTTTAATTCAATCAAAAGCTATTTTTATAGCTATTGTTTAAAGCTGTCTATTTTTGTCTGGTATATTAGGCTTGGTTGTTGTGAATTTTTGTGAGTTTTTGTGTGGTATCCCGCTTACTGTTCCCCGGGCTAGATCCGTTTCAGTTAGAGGGCTTAGTTCTCCTCTTTTTCCTTTTGTGTTTACCAAACCGTTTAAATTAGAGGTTTTGGCTACCCTCTCCTTCAGTTCCTTTGTTGATATTGTGCTAGAGTTGTGTGCAGTTTGATCGCGGATTTGGTGTTGTTTACTTCAGTGTCGTTCCTACCTTTATAAAGTGAACACCTGTTCTTGTATTGACTTGGTTTTTGTGTTGTGGGCGCAGCAGTTAAAATGTCTAAGGATACGAAGGAGCATAAACCTTCGGGATTTAAAGAGTGTTCAAAATGTGGGTACAAAATGTCCATAACCAATGGGCATTCTATTTGTGTCTACTGCTTAGGAGCCATCTATCTGCAGGAATCCTTCAGATTTTGTCATGCTTTCAGCCCTAGAGTTCTCCAAGAGAGAAAAAAATAAACTAATCTTAAAGGGACGTTTGAAACCCTCTTTTGAAGAGGCTATGGATTCGGCTTCCAGTGGCAAGTCTAAATCTGGCAAGCCAAAAAAGAGATCTCCGGCTCAGTCAGCTTCATCAGAGCTTCCAGAGAAGATGAGTAAAACTGCATTGACCTCCTCGGCTCCACTGTCCTCGGGGCCACAGGAAGGATCGATATCTATGGAACCGGTGTCGGCCCCAAATCTATTGGACCCTCCTAGGAGTCGATCGCCTAGTATCAACCTACTTCTCCTGAGAGCAGATCGCATTCTCCATCCCTGTCCTCCAAATCCTCCAGAACCCTTTCAGATGTGGATGTGGATAGGGTGGTTCAGAAGCTCCTCCAGTCACCAGTTTTGGCAAAATTGTTTTCGGCTCCGACCCAGTCGGCTCCGGACCCCGTCCCGACACCTTCTTTGATCATTCCTCCTCCGAGCCGGAGTGCTCCATGCCACATGATGTTTCTAGGCCGGTTCCGATGCCCCATTCGGCTCCATCAGTACCGACATCAGCTCCGGCTCCGTCATCGGGGTTCGGGACTCTTCGATCAGGCCCGAGGGGGACATCTTGGTATTTATTTCAGTTCCGAGTCTCCTTCTCGGTGCTTCGGCTCGGGAAACTCCGATTCCTATCATGGCCTCGGAGACCGGTCGCTCCCCGGTCTCAGGGGGGCCGGCCTTCGAGGCTATGCGGACCGCGCTGGCCAGATCATCAGCTACATCAGGCGGGTCGGGCACTCTGTCCCCCACCACTCCGGTGAGAGCTTCTGTTCACCACCCATCCATGGACAGCAGAGCACCAGAGCCTAGGGATACCCCCACGAGTGGTCCCCAAATTTCTGAGGGTCCCTCAGAGTTGGTGCCTGAGGAGCCCCCCAGAAAGAAATCGTGCAAGAGGAAGCATATAGTGCCTCACCTCTGATACTGACCTTGAGGAATCTGAGGGGTCCCCCAAGTCATCCTCTGATGATGTTTCCTTTTCTGACATCCTGGAGATACTGAAACAAAGAGGTGACTGGCCTTCCAAAGCCCCTTCCAAGGAGGAGTCAGTATTCCTTAAGGCTTTCGGTGCTCAACCCTCCGCCTCCTGGGTGTCTCCACCCTTCGACAAACTCCTTGACCTGATTTGTCGAAGAGTGTGGGAGAATCCTGATTCTGTGAAGCCCGTGCCCAGGCGTCCCAACAAGTTTCTTTCTGCCCCCCAGGGCAAAGAGTTCCTGTCTAAAGGTGTCCCTGTAGATGCCATGGTGGTGGCGGCATCCACCCAGAAGAAAGTAGCAGAGTCTTCTTCATTCGTCCATTCTCCTAACAAGGAGTCTAGGACCATGGACCGTTACGGGAAGCATACCCTCTCATCAGCGACCTTTACCTTGCGGTCGCTGAATTACTTATATCATTTCACTCGGCTCCAGATAGATCTCCTAAAAGAGTTAGGAGATACTCTTGCGGGTAACGTTCTTGAGGCGGTGGCTCAGTCGGTTAACGCCCAGGTCTCTACCCTTAACTCCATTGTCAGCTCATCCATGCAGCTCATTTCGTATACAGCCCAGGGAGCGAGTAAGGCAGCAAGCTCAGGGGGTCGCCCTTAGGAGGCAAGCCTGGCTGTGCCTGTGTCACTTTGCGGAGGCCTTCGAGTCTTCCTTCACTGACGCCCCCTTTGCTGGTTCCTCCTTGTTTGGGACCAAAGTGAAAGACACCCTCACCAGGTGCGAGCAAGAGGGAAAGACCCTGTCTGCCATAGGGTCCGTTTTTCCCTTCCTTCTAGGCCTTATCCCAAGGCTCAGCAGGGGGGGGGGGTGGTTCAAGAAATCACAGAGGTCTTTTCCTGCCGCACAAGGTGAACCCCCCTCCAGAGGCAGGAGAGGGGGGTATTCAGGGAGATGTCGCCCCAGAGGCAGAAGGGGCTCCCGCAATTCGGGAGACCGCGATTCCTTCCATGTTTCTCCATACTCTCATTCCTGAGGGTGTGCCCGACTGCGCTTATCCAGAGCCAGTTGGGGGTCGAATTTTCTTATACCCGGAAGCCTGAGCAAGAATTACCCAGGACCGATGGGTATTACAGATAATTTCCGGAGGTTACCTCATTCCATTCTCTTCAGTACCCCCTCCAATCAGAAAAATCCCGGATGTACCACCCAGTCAAAGGGATCAAGCAGCCTCAGAGGTCTCGTAGCTGCTAGAAAAAGGAGCTATCCAACGTGTCCCCTCAGACCAAATCGGATTAGGGACTTACTCAAGATTCTTTTTGGTGCTGAAAAGAACAGGGGACCTGAGACCCATACTAGATCTCAGCCAACTCAACAATCACCTACACAAGTCCAAGTTCCGTATGGTCACACTACAATCAATTCTCCCATTGTTGGGAGAGGAGGTATGGATGTGCTCCATCGACCTCAAGGATGCTTACTACCATGTCAAAATGGACAGAGCATCCAGGAGTAACCTACACTTCCGGCTGGGAGCCAGTCACTTCCAGTTTCGAGCCCTGCCCTTTGATCTCACCACAGCCCCCAGAGTGTTCACCAAATGTATGGCAGTGGTGACAGCTCACTTGAGACATCAGGGATTCCAGGTGTTTCCATACCTGGATGACTGTCTCCTTACCGCCCCCACCAGGCATCAACTAGTTCAAACCAGGGACGCTACCATCAATCTATGCCACCAGTTGGGCATAACAATAAATTGGGAAAAATCTGCCTTATTGCCCTCACAGTGTGTCACCTTTATAGGAGCAGATTTAGACGCCATTCGAATGTGAGCATTTTTACCACAAGAAAGGATCACAGGATTACAACAACAAATACACATGCTGATGCCCCTGAGACAAGTGAAGGCAAGACTGATTCTCCAACTCATAGGGACCATGGCAGCAACTATCATGTTGGTTCCTCTAGCGAGATTACACATGAGACTTCTTCAATGGCTCCTCTTTGTTCAATGGTCTCTCCAAAGACTCCCACTATCTCAACCCATCTTACTCATGGACAGGTGCAAGCAGGACCTCCATTGGTGGTTGTGCACCAACAATTTGAACGGGGGAAAGCCCTTCGTTCCACCCATCCCTATTGCCACAGTGACCATGGACGCCTCCCAAATGGGGTGGGGGTGGGGGGGCATTATCTTGGTAGGACATTCCAAGGCACGTGGCAAGAACACAAGATACATTTGCATATAAACATCCTGGAGATGAGAGCAGTGCTTCTTGTGTTGCAGGCACTTCAGAAGTTTCTTCCTCTAGGGACAATTGCGATACACTCAGACAACATGTCAGTAGTGTGGCATCTCAACAAGCAAGGGAGAACCCGATCTTACCCTCTGTGCAGAGAGGCTATGCAAGTGTGGCATTGGGCAATAACTTCCCAACGGTTTCTGGTGGCAACGCACATTCCGGGGAAGTCCAACATAATAGCGGACAAGCTAAGCAGAGCTATCCTGATGCCTTACGAGTGGTCACTGAATCGCCTGGTTGCAGAGCGAATCTTCAGCAGATGGGGTCAGCCGTGCTGCGACCTTTGTGTCAGCCCTCTCAATGCGAAATGCAACAACTACTTCACGCTGATCCCCCCACAGGGGGAATCACCCAGGGATGCTCTGGTTCACGATTGGCCCTCCGGTCTGCTTTATGCTTTCCCTCCATTTCCCCTGCTGTCAAGGGTGATTCAGAAAGCGCAATCCTTGGGAAGCAGAATGATTCTGATTGCTCCACACTGGCCTCGTCAAGTCTGGTTCCCCTTTCTTCGACCATACATTGTGGACACTCCTTGGATTCTGGGCCTTCAAGCAGATTTACTGACACACATGTCGGGACAGTTCCACCCCTCTCTGATGACCCTCCGGTTGACAGCCTGGCTACTCCACTTCCATCGTTAGTCAGACATCATAATTTTTCACCGGAAGTGGTCCATATATTATCATCCTCTCATAAACCATCCACTAGAAAGATTTATTCTAGTAAATGGAAAAGGTTCTCTATCTGGGCACACTCCAGAGGCATTGATCCTTACACAGCTCCAATAGATTCAGTTCTGGAGTTCTTGTCTATGCTTTTCTATTAGGGGTCTGCATCAGCCACCATCAAAGTTCAGCTGGCAGTGATATCTAATTTCCACGTAGCAAATGAACCTAGTCTCATGGCACACAGACTATGCAAAGCATTCCTTAAAGGTGCTTTGTTGCTTCGTCCCCCAGTGTCCAAACCTCTCATGCCCTGGGATCTCAGTTTTGTTCTACAAGCCCTTACTTTACCACCTTTTGAGCCTGCAGCTACCTGTGAATTAAAATTCTTGACATGGAAAACAGCATTCTTAACAGCAATCACTTCAGCGAGTCGGGTTTCAGAAATTCAAGCCCTCTCCATCAAACCCCCATATTTAATCTTCCATAAAGATAGGGTCTCTCTTAGACCAAACCCCTCATTCCTCCCTAAAGTGGCTTCCGTGTCTAACATGAATCAGTCCATTGAGTTTCCTGTTTTCTTCCCCCACTTTTCTAACAAGGCAGAATTTAGATTTCACCAATTGGATGTACATAGACAGTTACACTTCTCTTTACACCAGACGAAAGATAACTTTCTGTCTCCTTTTCGGAAAACCAAATGGGTTCTCCTGTATCCAAGGTCACACTAAAAAAATCAGATCCTGCACAGCCAACTCGGGACCTTAAATCCAGCAGCATGGCGGATAATGTAACCATTCAGAACACTCCTCTTTCAAAAGCTGTTATGGATGTTATCTTGGTGGCCAGGAGGCCCAGTACCAGAAAATCTTATGCAGAAAAATGGAAGAGATTCTGTGCTTGGAACCAGGAACAAGGCATTGACACATGTGTACCAAATATACCTCAGATTTTACAATACCTAACTGAGATGCTGAACAAAGGCTTTTCTTTCTCATCAATTAAGATTCATGCCTCTGCCATTTCAGCCCATTACAATATGGAACCACCTATCTTTTCTCATCCTTTAATAAGGCAGTACCTCAGAGGGGCCAAAAACATTAGGCCTCCAAGGAGAGCACCAATTCCGGCCTGGGACCTAAATTATGTTTTGGAAAAACTCACACTGCCTCCTTTCGAGCCTGCTTCAACAGCAGATATAAAATTTTTATTCTGGAAAACAACTGTACTCCTAGCAATAACCTCTGCAAGGCGAGTCTCGGAGTTACAAGCACTCATGGCTGTGGAACCTTTTATTATTTTTCATCCGGGTTTCTCTGAGGACAAACCCTACATTCATGCCCAAGGTGGTATCCAGTGTGGCCCTCAACCAAACCATTCACTTGCCTACCTTTTATCCAAATCCACAGAACAAGGGTGAGAAAATTCTGCATTCTTTGGACATACACAGGCAGTTACGTTTCTACTTGGACAGAACTAAAGCTTTCAGAAAAACTGAGCAACTTTTAGTGTAATATGCTGCAGTATCACAAGGAAAGGCTATCTCAAAACAGATTATTTCTAAATGGATAGGCCATTGCATGTGTTTCTGCTGTTTTCAACATGGCAAATCAGTGCCTAAGGGCATTAGGCCTCATTCCACCAGAGCAGCAGCCACTTCAGCAGCCTTCCTCAGAGGAGTACCAACCAAAGATATCTTAGAGGCTGCAACTTGGAGTTCAGTGCACACTTTCACGAAGCACTACCACTTGCCTCTTTACTCTAAGTCCAGAGCAGGCTTTGCCACTGCAGTTTTGCAGGGCCTCATAGCCTCTCCTAATCCTATTTAGCCCAGCCACCCATCCTCAGCTTTGGGATTCAACCCAAGAGTAATGACTGCAACAGTGAAACACGATGAATATAGTACAGTTGTGTACCTACCATAAATGTAGATGTTCGAGTGTATTCACTGTTGCAGTCCAGGTTACCCACCCACCATCCCCCTTCTCTTTGCTGGGACTTTTCTGCATTTCTCTATCTTATACAACCTATTTGGTGTATTTGCTTGTAGATGAAGGGAATGTTATTTTTGTGCATGTATTTTTATTGGCATGGTTTTTTTTTCAGCCTTCCAATTTGGGGGCACCTGACATCTGGGGCAGGAAAAACTGAAGAAAATGGCGACGGCTGCATCTTTTATACCCCTGGAGCACTGATGTCAGGGAAGAGGCGACAGCAACCGATGCCAGACCTAGACTTTGGAATTCTGTCTGACTGAGGGTAGCCTGCCAGCAGGATAACCCAAGAGTAATGACTGCAACAGTGAATACACTCGAACATCTACATTTATGGTAGGTACACAACTGTACTTTTTTACTCAGCCATGTTTTTGCAAAACCACATTTCACATACCTGTTACTATATCTAATGGGACTGATGCTTTTTTAGCTTCCTACTTATTCTAACTTTTGTGTTACCCTGAATTTCACCATCTGACAACACCAGTCTGTTTTTCAAGTCCAGTGTACTCATTATTATTTGAGTCATATCCTGTGCCTTTTTCTGTCTCAAGGATTTTTCTTTGGAACACTGGAAAATGTTTCACTAGCAAAGTCTGCCTGTACACTTTTATTATCAGAAGAATGAGAAACAGAGTTCCTGTGTTTAAAAAAAATTACACTAGCTACAGGAATAAACAACTTGTAGAAATGAAAAAGAATATTGATAGTATGGCTATCTAGCAACACAGGGGCAGAGGAACAGCTTCAGAAATAAAACGCCACAGGAAATAAACATACCAGTGATATGGTGTATTAGTTGTTCTCTAGCCCAAATAGTAAGTCAAAGTGTGAGCATGATTAGAGAGGACTTTTTTGTACAGAGCATCAGGTCTTTAGCCTTGCAAAAATATCTGTATAGTTAGTATGCTGTTTTTCATGGATAGAGAGGGAATTATTTGATCTATAAGAGATCAGGTTCATTTGGGATACTTTTACACAAAATATAGAGAGACACAAAAAGTGATTAAAACAGACTAGAAGGGCTAGTTTGTAACAGAAAAACAAGGAACATTTATTTATTTGTTTGCATTTTGTTTACAAGGATAATCCACTGGGGTTGGTAAGAGCCCATTTTCAGTGGTGGCCTTGGGAGAAAAGCTCCTCAGTAACATGAACATAGAGGTGAATACATACAATGCAAATAAGTATCAAGTGTGTATACAACAAAGGCAAAAATAGTTAATTGACTTATTGGTGAAACAGAAATTAACAAAACAGGGAAAAGTAAAATATAAGTTAAGCACTGTGAAATATATACTTTAGCATAGCATAGTTTGACTTATTGGTCTGAATGTTAATGGGCTGTTTGATAGGAAAAAAAAATCAGGAAAGGGATACTTACTTAGATTTATAGTAGTAATACCCAGATAATAATGTTACAGGAAACACTCCAAGTCTTAAAGAACATGAAAGTTTTGTAAAGAAACGTGGCAAAGATGGTTTCTTTACTTGGACTAGGAGAGCAAAAGAAAGGGTCTTAATATTAATTAAAAGGGTATAGGAATAAAGGTTAAGGAAGAAATGAAGGACAGGCAGGGATATAGTGGTGAGAGATAACTGACATTGTGTAAGAGTTATACTGGCTGCACTGTATATTCACTGTAAGGAGTGAGAAGAGACATGGATATTATGGGAGAATCTATGCTTTTATCAAGGATGTATGGTAGTAGCAGGAGAGTGGAACACCATAGAAAATAATGAGGGCATCTCTGGAGGGCCTCAGTACCATAGAATTCTGGCTGAGGGCAGATATTTGGATAAATTTATACATGTGCTTATTAATCTAATGAATATACACATTTATCAATGAAATATGGGCTTTAGACAAGATGCTGCAAATCAAAATAGTACTGTAATGTGGTCCAAACCATGAAAGCACATCTAGTGATAGTGTCGGACCATGCACTTAAATTAAGTTTTGTATGCAAGTAAAAGTCTATTGTGATACACTGTCATTTTTCAGTATTTCTTCTGAAAAGGAAGCTGTTTAATGATTGGGTAGATCGGGCTTTAACTGAAGTGTTATTAGATTTGAACCTAAGCAGTAAAACGCTTGCAGAGAATTGGGATAATTGTAAACCGCTGATTAGAATCATGGTCTCAGTGAAAACAAAGGAGATATGGAAAAATAGTCACAGTAGTTATCTAGATGGCTTAAAAAGTAGAGAGTTTACAGAAGCAAAAAACAATAAGAGGAACATAGGTTGAAGAGCAGTTGAAAGCTTAAATGTCTCTGCAAGAGTAGTTAGAAAACATGAATGAACATAGGCAATGTTTTTTTAAAATCGCTATTTTTAACAATAACCTAGAACAACCAAATTATTAGCATAATGTTTGAGGCAACAGAAGGTTGAAAAATACTTAAAATCAGGTGTTATGAGAGTATGGTTTAAGGTGACCTAGTAAAACTTATGAATGTTATAGTAAATTATTACCGTACATTATATAGACAACAGGTAGAAGTTGATAGCAGTACACAGGAAATGGCAACATATCTGAAATAATTTCAGCTTCCACACCAGAAGTAGAAAGAATGGGTATTGGCATAAAAATAAGACATTAAGGAAACAGCGAGAAGTCAGGATACAGTGGAAACCCCCTATTAGTGATGGAATGCCAGTAATGCTGTAGAAAGAACAGAATATAACAGATGTCTGGCTAGTACTTTTTAACAGCATGTTTTCTGGGTAGGGATGTGCCCTTGACTTGGAAAGAAACAGCAGTGGTTGTTGTACCAAAGGAGGTGAAAGATCCTTTTGATCTAGAGTCATAAAAACCCATTTCATTTCTGAATTTTGACTACACAATGTTTATGATGATGGCAAAAGTAAAAAAAGGCAAAAAGTATTGCAGAGAATACGAAGTCTGTATTGTTGGGGGGTTGTAGAAGGTGTTCAAGCATTGACAATATTAGCAGAACCCTTATGATTCAAAAGGATGCATTGGACAGTAATATATCAATATTAATAGGTTTGAATGAAAGCATTTGACAGAGTCAGTTGGGAATTTATAGAGAGGTCTTTTGACATTTGGGTTTCCAAAATCATGGACAGTATTGTATTTAACATTTACTGAGGAATTTGAGCTAGAGTGAAGTGCAGTGGTGATCTGTCTAAAGCATTTAGCCTTACAAGAAGAACTAAATGGGGGTTTCTGCTTTTCCCATGTATCTGCTTTATATTTAGAGCCATTATCCAGGGACATAAAACAATCAAACATAATTGGCTGCAAATGGATAAATGCTAATGAGAAAATAGACATTTTTGCATACATAGCATATGTTACTAATCTCGAACATGATATAAAATGATATTAGATAAATTGAAATACTTTAATAGCACAGCAGGATATAGTGTAAAGGGGGAAAAGACAGGGCAATGAATTATGCCATATGTGACTTTGTATAGAGCCTTCTCATTTTTGCGGTCATGACAAGATGAGATACTTGGGAATTTAGTTGAAATTGAATGTTGAGCAGGTAGCTAAAGAAATGTGAGAAGCAATGACTGAGAAGATTATAAGTAAGATAAGACTATAGATATGGTTATTTATGGATTCTGACAATAAGATACAAGAGATTATTATGTTATTGCTCCTGCTGATTCTTTATGTAGGTCAGGTTTGTATGCATCAACTGAGAGATCAGATATGGAAAATGAAATTAAAGAGTTTCTTTGAGGTGATAAAATAGCTAGAGTGCAATAGGAAAAAAACTAATAATGGCAAAGGAACAGGGTGGGTTAAGACATCTAGATTTGAAGGCATACTGTAAGATCACATAACTTAGTAATATATTTGACTCAGGAGAAGGAGGAGTATATGCCCAAATGGAATCACATTATAGTCATAGGGTTCAACAAAGTAACAACAGGATGACAAGTGGACATTTAAGCAGATCTAGGAAAGGAAAAGAAAGAACATTATGCACAGCCATGTATACAAGTGTTAACAGGTCTTTATGTTTAAGAAAGATAGACCTTGAAAAATAGAATAACAACAGGTTTTACCATATATAGTAATAGGAAATATGTAAAGTGTAATGACCATTTGGAAAAGAATGAACAAAGAACCAAAAGTTTGGGAGCAGATGGTAAAAGGGCATGAGGTAATAAACTGGGATGAAGCTAGACAAATTTTGGGGTTATTGAACTCAGATCAACTAGCATGTATGGGTCTAATGTTAAAGTTCAAGGAAGATATGCGGAGATTGGGTAATCATTTTCTTAAACCACAAATAGTAGATTTTATAATTGAGGCCAGAACAGAAATGGCAGACCAGAAAATAGTAATAAGTAAATCGTGTATGATGTTAGATTTGAGAAGACAGTATAGTTTAAAGTTAAAAATAGCATAGAGTGAAGAATTAAATAATTATACAATAAAGACTAATTAGTATGCCGGCATGTCATTGTAAATCCTGAATTGCCCGTAGAAACTAGTCTGAGCATATTAGCTGCCTTTTATAGTTCATTTTGAGCTGGATAATTGAATAGTTGTGCTTTCTCCGACTGAAACTCCTCAATTCAAAGACCAAAAGAAGTTCTGTGGCCATGTGCACCAGGACATCTTTACTCTACATCCGTTTTGATAAGCACTGTGTTTCACGGTCCCTCATAGCACAAAATGATGACATAGAAGAGGTTTCTGTTGTTAACTTCTGCTTTTCGGGATGCAAACCTGTTTTGAGGACTTCTAATGCAGCAAACACTAATTTCTTCAGTATTGGCATTTCTTTTTTTTTTTTTTTTTTTTTTTTTCCATAATAAATTTTTATTGAAATATATTTTCCAAAAACATTACAAAAATACAATAAACATCACACACATAATACACTATAACTACTACAAACCATTTATACAATATCTACATGAAATGCTTCCTATATTTAATATATTCCTAAAATCATTTTTAACATTTATTTTCATGTTTAAGGCTTTTATTGAAGAAACTGGTGTTTGCTGCATTAGAAGTCCCCAAAGTAGACTTGTATCTTTACTCCATTTTTATCTGTGCCGCATTGCATATAACTATGCATTAAGATTTGGGCTTCTATATATGAAATTAGTACATTTCATTGTTTTTTTTGTTTTGTTTTTTTACTGCAAACTAAAAGCACATGGAATTTTGTAGTACTGGCAAGTCTTCAGAAGAGGAAACACCCATGCTGTACACTTCTGAACTGTTCTGAATTTTTGCCTTTTATTTTTGCTATCTTCCTCATAAAATGTGTGGTTTTTTGACAAACGATTGATAGGGAAAAAATCTAAACACTAAGGAAATTTTAAAGCTATGCACTTTCAGATTTCTTATTCACAATAAGAATGAAAGCAATGAACTTTAAAAGACTCTGGAGTGTTCAGCATCTTTTTCCTTATATACTGATCTAAGAAGCAAACAAAACGAGCTGGAAACCACAATCCCAATAAGGTACTGTTTTATTAGCAAACGCTTTCGGAGAGCACAGTGTCTCTCCTTCAGACATAAAAAATACATAACATTTCCTACTATCTTTATATACAAGTACTAATTAAACAATCAGTTTAACTTAATTAACATAATTAGCAAATTGCTTTGATGTGCGTCACTCCAGAGCCAGCACATATACCTTTATATTATATTGCAAGAATATAGTAAAATAATATAATAAATGCTGACAAGTCACAACATATTTTAATGTGCTTCTCCCTACTTAAAATAACAGCAATACTTTAGAATATAACTTATGTTACATTTTATTAAAACCAATCCTTATATTTTAATTCAATTAAGAAACCTTATAATCATCACGTAAGAACCTATATTGAAAAACTAGAAATATTGTTAAAAATTGTTAAAAAAAAAAATATATATATATATAATATATATATATATATGTATGTATGTGTATATATATATATATATATATATATATATATATATATATATATACCAAAATGTTCAAACATTGAGTTCATTAACCATGATTTCACCTTTTCATAGAAAGATATTTTAAAATACAACTGATAGAGACGTGGTCATTCAAACCAGGGTGCATATAGGCACCAGTGCGAATTTGCCAAACCAATTCGTCAATCTCTAGCTGAATCTGCCACTAGTTTTTAGATTGTCCATGCGGCTCATAACTAACCTCAGTAGGATGGTCAAATTGCCTTCAGCATTCGCCTCATCGGCAGTATTCTTGTCATTTAGTAAATTATCACCATTAGCATCCATTTGGGAAAACAACGAACCTTGGGGAGAGGTTCCCAAAACGCTCATTATCTTATAACAAACTGCACAAATACAACGAAAAACAAAACGCACTAAAAAGCAAACAAAACGAGCTGGAAACCACAATCCCAATAAGGTACTGTTTTATTACAAGACTGAAGTAATGTATAAAAGGAATTCTGGTTTTTACAAACCGATCCTTTCAAGGGTTAGTAGTATTCCGGAGAGTGATTCTATGATGAACTGTTTTTCATGATAACAGCAAAATTAATGCTCCTTTTGGAACTAGTTTCTTGTGCACATTCAGTGTTGATCATTTCGAGATAAGGAAATTGTTTAATAAGAATTGGGCCTTGATAATGGAGGACAACAATTTAAGTAGTAAATTGGGTGATGCCCCAAAAATTATTTTTAGAAGGGGGCACAATTTGAAAACTATGCTGGAGGGTTAAATCTCAGTCCCGCAATAATTGTTCTTTTGGCATGAATAAATGTGGGGCATGCAAACAATGCAAGCACATATGCACTGATTCTAAGGTTAAAATTAGAGATCAAATGTTTACTATAAAGGGGAAATTTAATTGTGAGACTAATAGTGTGGTTTATGCGGCTTTGTGCCAGAAATGCGCTGCTTTCTATATAGGTAAGACTGAAAGGAAGTTAAAGCAGCGCATTTACGAACACATGTACGCCATTAATAGGCAGGATTCTAATAATGCTCTTGCAAGACATGTGGGCGAATTTTTTAACCATCATTTTAAATTTACCATTCTTAAAAAAACAACTGCTGATATTAGGGGCGGTCCGTGGCAGATTCAGCTAGAGACTGACAAATTGGTTTGGCAAATTCGTACTGGTGCCTATATGCACCCTGGTTTGAATGACCACGTCTCTATCAGTTGTATTTTAAAATATCTTTCTGTGAAAAGGTGAAATCATGGTTAATGAACTCAATGTTTGAACATTTTGGTATATATTTATATAAATATATATATATTTTTAACAAATTTTAACAATATTTCTAGTTTTTCAGTATAGGTTTTTACGTGATGATTATAATGTTTCTTAATTGAATTAAAATATAAGGATTGGTTTTAATAAAATGTAACAAGTTATATTCTAAAGTATTGCTGTTATTTTAAGTAGGGATGAGCACATTAAAATATGTTGTGACTTGTCAGCATTTATTATATTATTTTACTATATTCTTGCAATATAATATAAAGGTATATGTGTTGGCTCTGGAGTGACGCACATCAAAGCAATTTGCTAATTATGTTATTTAAGTTAAACTGATTGTTTAATTAGTACTTGTATATAAAGATAGTAGGAAATGTTATGTATTTTTTATGTCTGAAGAAGGAAAGACACTGTGCTCTCCAAAAGCGTGTGCTAATAAAAGAGTACCTTATTGGGATTGTGGTTTCCAGCTCGTTTTGTTTGCTTCTTAGTGCGTTTTGTTTTTCGTTGTATTTGTGCAGTTTGTTATATACTGATCTCTCTTTTTTTAATTAATAAAATTTAATTAATAAAACCAACTATGAGAAACACGCACTGAGCAGTCATCAGCACGTATATACTGAAACATGCACAGTACATGCTTTACAATCTCCTACAAGAAAGAAGCTGCAGAAGAACATTTGAGTCCATTTGTATAACAGCATTATTTAAAAAAGGTAAACAATTTATTTTATCATATAACAACAATAATCCACTCTGGCTTCACTCTCTTGATCAAACCATGACAACCTTGGGTATAGCCTGCATTACCCACACCTAGTCTAGTCATGGATTATTGCTAAAATCTATTACAGATTCAGTGTAAGGAAGTATGTCTCAATCCTGGATATGCAAGTAAACTAATGACATTTAAAATTTTTGCTTGAAAATGTTTGAACTACCCCTAAAAGACTTGAAGACGTTGCTACAAACAAGAGGCATATGTTGAAGATATGATGGCTCATAAGAGATTTTTGGGAACATATATTTTGAGAATTTTCTGAGTTCCTTTAGTACAAAAAATAGTTAAATAATATGCCAAGTCTTACATTTAAAAGATAATTTAACCTTAGTATATAGGTGTTTTGGTGTAAAATAAAATACTAAAAAGATGAAAATGTTGAAATATCTAGTGTTGATAGTAACTAAGAAAGGTATCACTAGAAAATGGAAAAACAGAAACCATCAATAAGAAAAGTGAAAAGATAATTACAGAAATTAAAAACATGGAAATGGAAAGTATTCAAGACTAGAAACAGAATTCCATATAAAAAATCTGTAAGGGATTCTGTGGAAATTAAACTTGAAGAAGATATTGACATAGAACAAAGTATCTAGAATGTACTTCTGTTTAATAAAGTTGACAGCTAATCACTGACAGTGGTGAAAAATAAAACAGTATGGTCATTAATTAATTTGTGATCTCAGATTGTTTTGTAAATAGTTAATTGTGTATTTATCGTTCCTTCTTTAAGGAACAATGTTAAACCATTCTTGAGATTTAAGAGAGTTGATTGTGATGTTTGGATGTAAATGCTTAACAATGGCAAGTTATGGAAAGTTAAATGCAAGTACCATTTGTTTGATATCATGCTGGTTTATTAGTATTGTATAAATGTCACATTGTTTTTGTTCCCCTGGACTAAGACAGTGAAACTTCAAAACTGGAAATCACACCCATCTTTTTCAGGTGGGTTAGATCAGAGTGCAAGTCAGCCTTGGGCAGCTTTTTGAGCAATAAATTTACCATGAGGCTGAGGTATCTCTATCAATGAACTGCATATGTTGATGGTAGGAGGGGAATGAGAGAGGTGGAGGAGCATCCAGTTTACATTTATAGAGGAAGAAAGGCAAACTGTGAAAAAAAGAGGTAGTTAACATGCTGGCAGAAGGGACTTCGTATTAAAGTTGGAGCTTGTATGTATATCTGTTTGTGCTGGCCCTTTGGAATGGGGGCAAGGTGCCTAGCCATGGTGCTGACAAGATTTATGAATAATCTTTTCTCATTAACTGGATAGTTGGTATGGGTAGGGAATGCTTAGCCATTCTAAGAATGCATACTGTTCTTTGAAAATATAAGGAAATGTTTATCAGTGTGGATTGATTACTTACCACCACCACAATATTGATGTTAGAAGCAGGGGTCAGTTATGGGTAAGGCTTGTTCAGATGGCTTAGGACTTCACTAATTGTCTCTGATTTCCATAGAAAAAAATACGGGTGTGGAAAGATCTAGAGGGGGTGACTTGATTGTGTTCCATTCTGCCTATGGTATAACCTAGTGATGTCACAAAAGGTCAAAAATTGTTCAAGTCATGGAGATAATGGCAGGCATTCTTACAGAAAAAAAATATTGCTAAATAGCATACCTTTGTTGTAGCTACAGGCAAGAGCAGTGTACATTTCTTGTTGCCTTCTAAGAGGCATGTGTCATACTTTCATTGGTGAAACTCTCTTAGGGGAGTTAGGGGAGGTAATCTTAAGACCTGGAACTCTTAAATGCAAATAAATGGAGATTGCGCACTTGCAAACAGGTAGCTGCAAAGCAGCAGGTACCCATTTAATGTTGTGGGTCAGAGAAAATAAAGCTGTAGACTAAGACCATCAAAAAGGTATTTGTCATTGAGGAATAGCTTTTGCTACAGTACAAGTACCTAAGAAAAGCATTATTAGATGAGCATATACAGTAGATGTTTAAACAGCAGAACTGAGAGTGATATCAGTTAAAGCAGACATTAGGGAAAGCTGTAACAGTAATTAAAAACTGAATGATGGTGGAGAAGTCTGTGTCATTTAAAAACTACACAGTTTTTAAAGACTTGTTAAAGTGTTGTCATACTAAATCTGTCAAATGCTTTTGGAGGTTCAAAGCCATGTTCTGGCAGTTACATTATTTGAAGAAAATAGCAGCCCCATTGTGAATTACCAGAATCCTTTAATGCCTGCTCACATATGTCCATTGCTGCTTCTAGCTCTGCCTATCCTTAACATTTTTACTAGTTTTAGAAATGCTATTTGGTTGTCTGCTTCTTTCTCAAGCACTGCATTCTAAACAAAACAATGACTTATTTTCCAGCTTTTGGACATTTTTGCACAGTGGCGAACCTTCAGAAAGTCTTTGCATGTATTCTGTAGGGAAAAGGTAAGTGATGTTTAAATAAGCTATTTCAGCAACTAGTGGTGTGACATGCTGTTTGACAATTTTCTAGTTTTAAGGAGATTTGTTTTGTGTTGCATTTGATTTGTATTTTAAATTGGTTTGCCATAAAACAAAAAAAAATTCTCTGGGAGCTGTACAAGCTTAGTAACTGAAGACATGTGTATATTAATCATCTTTATAAAGAATGTTTTTAGAAAATGGAAAAAGATACAGCTACAGATACAATTACCTCTATGTGGTATGCTACCTGGCTTTGAACTGGATTATCTTTCATGTTACTATGAAAGACTAGATTAACTGTGCCATGCCTCTCCGCCCTTTTACAGGAGAAGAATAATGAGGGTTACATTGCCAATAGTCTAGATCTGTAAGGTGGGATACATCCATAATATAGGGGCAGATCTAAGAAGGTTCTTTGAGTATTAGTGATATACAGAAGCATTTTGCTCACTTAAACAAGGTACCTTGGTTATGCGTGGAAGTTTTAGAACTAGTTTGAACATGCAGTTTGTCTGAGGTAGGGAAAGAAGTCCTTGTGCAAGCCGTTTTGAGTGAAATAAAAGTAATAACTTCTTATGGGGGTGGATGTTTAACCTTCATCTTTTAGAAGAGAGAAGGTTGTAGGCTATAAAAAAGCACAGTTATGTGACAGTGCTCACCATAGCCATAGATGCTGAGTTAGTAAGGCTATTGCTGCAGTACATTCACAGTGTGAATGGAATAACTCAAAGGCAGTTGTCAGTCTTCTAGCCAGATGTAGAGCAGTCTCATATCTGGAGTATGAGGTCTCATCAACAGGAAGTCTTGCTGCAAAGGTGAATGTAGCCACGCCACACAATCTGTTGTTTATGTAAGTTGAGAGTCATCAGCAGGTGGTGTTCTGCCCCCAACTCTGTATATGGGGGGGGGGGAGTTATACCTATACAAAGAGTTACTGAAAGGGCAAGCAGCCATAAAAAGGAAGCATGTGTGAGGCCTAAAAAAAAAAATAAAAAAAATCATTAAAAAGGGCCAGATGGTGTCAGCTCTTACTATTACGATAAGTACAAGTGATGTTGCGTTTTCATTAAAAATAGCATTGCAGCATTTATAATATGAATGGTGGAGTATCAAGGAATGTAGGTCCCTAATCCCAGCACCGGGAGGTGGGTATTAGCATGCTAGATAGTGCGGCAGAGGCAAAGCCAGCCTACTTCTGGATTGGACTGGACATTGAACTTTTCATGCTTGGAGAAGGTATAAAAAGAAATCCAGTTAGAAGCTTCACAGAATAATATGGGCATATACATTTTCTGACGTGGTTGCAGTTGTGGCAGTTGACTCATACGGTGTGCTATGACTTTGTCAGTCTGGATCTTGCTGTGGGTATTGTAATAGAACGTGAAGAAATTGGCCAGCTACTTAGTCTGCTTTGATAGTAGCCTGACCTGGTTTCCTGGCATGAAGAATACAAATGACTGATCAATTTACTTTGAACTCCTTAGTCTTGTTAGTTTGCACTTGAGCTACCTATGTATAGCCATAGTATGCATTATTTTCAGGTATATGATGAAAAAAAAAGTAGATGAATTAACTGCATTAGAAATAGCTGAGACCACCTTGTCTTTAAGGGTGGGTTAATTTTCAAGGATACTGTGTGCCTAAGAAAACTATATAAGGTTCTGTGTGCATTAAGGCCTGCAATTCATAAATTCTTCTGGCTGAAGTGAAAGCCAGTAGAAACGAGTCTTCTGGGTAAATTTGAGAACAGCTGTGCTGAAAGGTTCAAGAGGAAGATTGCTTAACTTTTTAGTGATGAAATTGTGGTCACAAGCTTGTGAGATGCGTCTCCTAGGGTTTCTTGAAGTACAAGATGCCTTTTAAGAACAGTGGGTGTCTAGTGGCTTTCAGATCAAGATGGCAGATTAATGATAATTGGTAGAAAAGAAAGGTAGCTATTAGTTCATAGGATCATAGGAGGTTACTAGGCTAATGGCCCTGGGGCCCTTACAAGCCTAGCCAAGAGTTTATCCCCAAAAAGAAACCTCAGTCAGCATTTGTCACCCTTGTCAATGAAGGGACACTGGTGGAACCCCTGGAACAAATTTGTGGCTTCCCATCCTGTCATCAATGCTGCATTTGAAGAGGGTCAGCAAGGTGCTGTGTTTGACATGTATGGGAAGACTATTCCAGAGACTGGGCAGCCTCTGGGAGACAAACCTGTCTCTCCAGCAGGTTTTATTAATGTCACATATTAAGTTCATACTTTTTGAGTGGGTAGTGCGTGAGGAGTTAGACTTATGGATGTGGAGCATCTCTAGTAGGGCAGGGTCCATGATTTCCTTGTAGGTGAAACAGATCACCCCTGAGAATCTGTACGTTACCAAGTAGAGTGATAGTGATTTGAGCCTGTCTACATAGGACAGGTGTTGGAGGCCGTGGATTCTCTTTGTGAGGTATTTGCGTCTGGAGCTTTTCTCCCAGGACATCCGCTGAAAATTGGCTTGTTCCACGTCGGACTTTCCCGGTAAACAAATACTAAATAAAATAAATAAAAATATTTCAGTGGCCTTTCCAGTTGGTGCAGATTTTGGAGAGGTACATCCCAAATGGGACGTTATACCCAACTATTGTTCTAATGAGGGAGGAGTATAGAGAGGTAATAACCTCCTTTTTTCTGGATGTAATCCCTTTACTTATAAGATGAACCAAGTAAAAGGCTTTTCTGACCACTGCTGCTATATGCTGATCGAATGTGAGGTTATCAACCTGAGCGCTCAGGTCTCTCACCACAGGTTGTGTGCTGAGGGGATTGCCATTTATGTGGTAATCAGTAGGAGGTCATGGTTTTGCTGAATGGTATGTTGATGCATTTTTTTTTTTTTGCATTTAGCTTGAGGCCATGACTTTGGCACCAGCCATTAGTTGCTGTGAGACCCTCTTGCAGTATGTTAACATCATTAGGGGAGTAACTGACAGCACCCAATTTACAGTTGTTGGCAGACTTGGTCATCCACAGGCCTTTTTTCTTTGTCTGTACCTCTGAGAAATAGATGCCAAACAGTAGGGGTCCCAGGACAGATCCTTGGGGAACTCAACTAGTGACAGGTCTGCTATCAGAGGTGGAGGTGCCTGTTTTGACTTTGATGGTCCTTTCAGTGAGCCAGTTGGCCACCCACCTGATGAGATAGGGAATTACACCAAGTTGTGTTAGCTTTTCAATGATGCCCGAGTGGGGGATTGTGTTAAAGACCTTAGCCAAGTTAAGGTAAGCTGTATGGTACTGACTTCCATCATCCAGGACCTTGGTGACGATCTCAAAGAAGTCAATCAGGTTCAACAGGCAAGATCTGCCCTTGATGAATCCGAACTTGGTGGGGTCAAGTGCTTGGAGATTGCCTATACCCTTTTTATGAGATCCATAATAATACACTCCATGGCTTTACAGATCAGACTTGTCAAGCTAAAGGGGCGAGAGTTTTAGTGGCACCACCTTTGTGCAAGTGGATGACAATGGCAGTTCTTCACTCTACTAAAATGAAGTCAGTACTTAGGCTGTGGTTGAATAGGGTGCTCAATGGCGAAGCCAGTTCTTGCTGAAGATGGTGCAGAGTACATTCTGGGAGACTGTCAGGTCCCATGGAAGCTGTGTTTTTTGCCTTGGATAGGGCCTGTAACACTTGGATCTATGGAGATGTGAGGTGTGGGACAAGTATCAGGGATGTCAAACGGGCCTTTGGGGGGGGGGGGACAGGGGGTGAAGTTTGTGCTGAACCTATCTGCTAGCAGGTTGGCTAAGTCAACAGAGCAATGCAAGTGATACTGTTAAGTACTAATTTGTAACAAACCTGGGCTTTTCCACTGAGGTTCCTGATGTAACTGAAGAAGACTTTATGGTTTCCTTTTGTTATGGAGGCTAGTTTTGATTCATAATTGGCCTTGGAGGTTTTTACTGGTGATCTAATTTGCTTGTTGAGGCTAAGGAGGGAGGTTTTCCAATTTGGAATTTGTTCCCTTTTACCCTTGGACAAGAGTTTCTTCCTTTTGTTGTAAAGCCTGTTGATAGAGGATGTCCACCAAACAGGTTTGTGTTTCCTTGAGGAGCAGGTTTTAGTTCTGTTGGATATGGCTGAGTCCATGCAGTTGTACAGGTGCTTGTAAACTGCATTGGCGTACTGTTCAGCATATTTGTCTTCATCCTCTGGGGGGAGGGACGGTGGTGTGAAGATACAGATACCCTCCCTTAGAAGGTTGTAGTCAGCTTTTGAGAAGTTTTTTTAGTTTGATTTTGGCTGGGGGGGGGGGTTGGGTGAGATAGAAACTTCGAATGAGACAGTTTGATGATCTGATCTAACCAGGGAAGGACATGCTATGGGAGTGGTGCAGCGGTCACCCCTGTTGGTGAGAACCAAATCCAGAATGTTATCTCCCCTTGTGGGGGTTGAAGTGACCAGGTATAGTGCGTTAGAATTGATGAATTAGGAATTTCTGGCATTTGGTCTTTGTATCTCCTGTAAAATACAGCCACTTAAGGGAACAGTAGATGACTGTGAGGAAGAACCTTGAAGTCTTCCAAACTGTTATCTGAGTCCCTTGAGGTTAGGATGTATCAAGATCTGTCTGATGAGCCAGCAGTTTGCAGTGCATGAGAAAGAGTTACTTTGTGTTTTTCTTCAATCAGCTTCATCAACTGAGCCAACAAGACCTGCTTAGGTCAGCAGAATAGCACTTGTTTTTATTTTGTTTTTGTTTTAATTTTCTTCTGTCAGTTTAGTATCACCATAGGTTGGTGGAGATTTTTTTATTCATTTGTCTTTTTTTTTTTTTTATTCATTCATTTAGATTTTTTTAATTGGGAAATACTGACTGAGTATTGCTTACTTTTCAGCAGAGACTTGGAAAAGAAAAGATCCAAAACAATGCAAACAGCCAAATAGCACAGAGAGAGAGCATAGGTACACTATTTAAGACAACATATTTTCATAATTCATATCTGCAGTGTATCCAGTCCATGACATTTTGACACAGCCTGATTCATCATTTCACTATTATGCAAGAACAGGAGGCTATACCTCATGAAAAATTTACAGACATAAGAAGAATGATGCATATTAGTATGAGTGTCATAAAAAGATCAGCAGTAGAAGGAAGCAAAAAAGAAGAAATATTGATGGCATATTACTCCAAGAACGGGCAATATTGAAGCCATTGTACAGATTAAAGCATTGCAGTAGTGAAACCAAGAACAGAGAATATCCAGAAAATGTGTACAGATTCTCTTTGCTGATAAGGTGCAGGAGATATGTATAACAGCTGTTTACCAATAGAGAGCGACACAAAGGAATTCTGAGGGGGGGGATGGTGTAAAGCAAGGCACATTGCAAGAAGAATCAGTGGACTTAAAACAGTCTGTGGCTTTGAGCTTTACATATGCAGATACAGTTAATGGTGAAGAAAATTCTTAAGAAACGTTAATAGACTCTTCTTAAGTGGGAGTTTGTCAGAGATGAGCCAGAAGTGGGGGGTGGTAGCTTATACCTTAGCCTAGTAACAGCAGGAGCAAAGATGGAAGTCCCAAAATGATTTGAGGTGTTAAAAATACTGGTAAGGCATTGGCCTTTGAATTTTTTGTATAGGGCAGTATCCTGTTGATGTAGTGAGCCAATGTTCAACATTAGATCACTGCTGCTGTATCCTAAGCAATTTAGGTTATATCCTGCTAAGGATGTGACCAACTGGCCAACTTTTCAAAGCTTTAGGGAGCTTCCCACCTACTCTAACTGAGCAGAGCTCCATACAAAAGACAGTGCTAAAAGCTTCAGAGCGTTCTTGCCGCTGAAGTGAGCTGCTCCTTGCATGCTTTGTAGAACTCATGTTTGGTTAGTGATCCCTCACAGTTGGAAAGACCCTGTTGAGGAAAACCTTTCATTATTGTATTTTTTCTTAGGGAAAAAGATAGTGTTTTTTCATTGATATTAATATTATTGCTGCTAAGAAACCTATTTTGTAGAGACTGTCATCCTGTATGATGGGATGTTACTTGTGGTGGCTCCTTAGATTAGGTGGACATGAGTTTGGCATCCAAGGATAATGGGTGATCATAGCCTCATGCAGAACGGCTGCATGGGCTCCGTCGGTGTTGGCCAACCCTTGGGTGCCCTTTCTTGTTTATTTCAGATCTGTCATACACCCCGGGGTCAGAGTAGAACAGGTACCCTTAAAAGAGCCTCCCAGATGCAGGTCCATTCCTCAAATGAATCCGATTCACAACCATCTGAGGTGCCCTAGAAGAAGACATGTTAAGAGGAGGCACATTGACTCCCTAGATGAGCCATTCACTTTGGCCACTGACTTTAATGATGGGGATACCACAGTCTCCTCTAGAGTACCACAACTTCAGTGAGGTCTTTTAATTCATGTACCAAAGAGGAAATTGGCCCACAGGTCCACCTTCCCAGGATGAACAGGTAATTTTTGAAGCATATGATTTGATCCTTCCATGTCTTGGGTGGTTCTTCTGGCAGACCACCTTATAGACCTGGTGCCAGTAGGGCATGGCAAGAGCCTGATTCTTCAGAGAGTACACCCGTGAAGCCCCAAAAAAATTTTAGTTGCCCAAGGACAGGCCTTTTGGTCTAAGAATTCTTTGGTGGATTTTATCATTGTGTCAGTGGCTACCAAAAAAGAGCTGACAGTTGATACAGCCACTGTCTGCCGAACAAGGACTCTGAAGCAATGGACAGAATAGGGGAAGTGGGAGTGTGCTTCAGCAATGTTTGCTTTAAGGGCTTTGAATTGCACCACGCAGTGTACTTGAAAACAGGTATATTCCCAGGAAAAGAAGACATAAAGTAAAAACCTTGACTTTTGTTTCTGTTTCATTGGACAGGGATTATTTGCTGGGATTTGCTAGGGAGTTGTTTTCTGATTTGTTTCTTTTCTTTCCTGAAGAGGAAATGGGTAGAGTTCCTCCCTCTCTCTCTCTCTGACTCTGATTTTCAAACAGAAGAGGAGGGATTTGAGAGATAAAGTTGTGCATCAGTATTTTTTCCACAACCTGAATATTCTGATTTTGGGGAAAGTGTTGCTTCAGATTTCTGTCCTTAAGGCCTTTTTTCTGAAACTTTATCTGAGATGAAAGATGAAATTTCTATTTCCCAACAAATTTTTTATGATTTGTTACAGTTAGCCATTCCTAAATCTGCAGTTGTTCCCCCTATTTTGTATGCTTTAGAGAATGCTTTCTTTATAGCTTATACGTGGCAGTCAACTTCCCACCTCTAGGAAGTCTGAAAGACTGTCTCACACTCACAAGTCCTTGTTTTATAACCATAAAGCAGACCCTGCAGTGATTTCCCTATCCAAAACTGTGCCTGCTAGTCAAGTAGCTATTAGCTAATGGTAATTCCAGTCCTTCTGATAAGAATGGGAAAGATTTTGACAGATTTGGGAAGAATGTTTATTCCTAAGCAACTTTAATGTTCATAATTTTAAACTGCCAGGCTTACACGCTAAAGTTTTTACTTCTGTCTTTTGAGAACCCAAAAGCATTCACTGTTATCTTCCTACTTCTGATGTAAAAAAAAGTCTCTGGATGTTTTGTGTTTGCTTCTCATGTTGTGTTGCTGCTGCTGATTCATTCTCCAGGGCTGCTGCTCTTTTGTCATTCATGAGATTTGCTTATCTACATTTGCAAAGTCTGAAAATTTGAAAATGAAGGTGCTTAAGAGATCTGATGAGAGGGAAAAGTTCATTGAAGGACTGACGCATATATTCCAATCTTCCTTTTTAAGACAAATAAAACATTCTTTCACTGTACCTCCCTTTTTCAAAATGCAGTTGCAACTACTTGGCACCAAGAAACAGAATTTTAAAAAATAATGGCAAGGAGGCTCCAAAAAGAAAGGGAAAGCTTTTCAAAATCAAGGACAGTCAAAATCAGATTGTCTGGTCTCCAGGCCATTCCATAGACCAGGGCCTTTTTAAGGCCTGGCTACCTGTATTTCTTGATTATTTTGTGTAAAGAGTTGTCCTGGCCTTCTTACTCTTCTGCCAAGATTAATCTGTCTGTATTTATTGCTTGTTTGCCCTTAAAATCCCCCTTTTGTCCTCTTAAGTCAAACAGTTTTTGAAAGAAGTTTTACATATCAGTCTACATAGAAATCATGTGGCGCATACTTGGGATTTTAATTTTGTCTTTGAGAAGCTTACTTCTTTTTTCATTTGAACCAGCTCATCAGGCTGATTTGAAGTTCTTGACATGCAAGAATTACTCATTGTTGTAACTTCTGCTAGAAGAGTGTCCGAGTTACAAGGTCTTATGGTGATTCAATCCTGTCTCATTTTCCACAAGGAACGGGTTCATTTGAGAACAAATCCTTCTTTTTTGCTAAAGTGATCTCGAGAGTTTACCTTGAGTCAGTATATTAATTTCCCTGTCTATTTTCCAGAACTTCCAAACAAGGTAGAAAGAAGTTCTTCATTCTTTGGATGTCCACAAGCAACTCAAATACTGCCTACTCAAAATACAGTCCATCAGGAGAGATGATAAACTGTCTCTCTGCTTTTAAGATAAGAGACAATGTCATCCAGTGTCAAAATAAACAGTTTCTAGATGGTTATCTCATAGGTTCATAGGTTCATACTAGGCTATCTGCCCTAGGGCATTTATAAGCCTAGCCAGAATGTGTTTGGCTTTCGCCACCCATTTTAAATTTATTTTGCTATGCCCTTTTTCGAGGTTAGTATACTGTGCCTCTATCTAACAGTGACACAGAAGTGATACCCGGGGTAAACCTATGATCTCACATCCACTCATCAAGATTCCTCTTGAAGAGAGTCAATGAGGGACTCTGCCTAACCTGGACTGGGATTTTATTCCAGAGTGAAGGGAGCCTCTGGGTTATGAATCTGTCCCTCCAGCATGTCCTATTTATTTCAGTGCTGAGGTTCAAGTCTCGAGCGTAGCTCGATGGGATTTGGATTTTCTGAGGTGCAGCATGTCCATTAATTCCGGGTTGGACATGGCTTTATACGTCAGGCACAGATCTCCTCTGAACAGGCGGTATGCCACTGAGTAGAGCTGGAGTTTCTTTAACTGGGCAGCATATGGCATCTGTTTGAGCCCTTTGATCCTCTTGGTGAGGTACTTTTGGGGTCTTTCCAGTTGCTGCAGGTGTCTGGTAAGGTACATCCCAAAAGGGGCATTGTACTCAATTATGGGCCTGATGAGGGATGAGTAAAGAGGCACGATGACCTCCCTGATCTAGATGTGAATCCCTTCATGATTAGGTGGGCTATATAAAATGTTTTTCTAACCACTTTGGCCACGTGGTTGTCAAATGAGAGATTGCTATCAACTTGGGTCCCCAGGTCCCTAATTACTTCTTCTGTACTTAATGGATTTCCACCTATGTGGTAATTTGTGGGCACTTTGTTTTTGCCAAAGGGATGACTATACACTTTTGGCATTTAGCTTGAGGCCATGGCTCTGGCACCAGTTGTCTGTTTCTATGAGGCCCTTTTGGAGGATGCTTGTGTCGGCTGGAGAGTCGATTATGGCACCCAGTTTGCAGTCATCTGCGAACTTGGTCAGCCACAGTCCTTCCGTGTTGGCCTGTACCTCCGAGAAATATATACCGAACAAGAGAGGTCCCAGGACTGAGCCTTGTGGGACACCAATTGTAACTGGTTTGAGTCTGACATGGCTCCAGCAATTCTAACCATGTGGGTTCTGTCCTTGAGCCAGTTTGCAATCCATCTAGTGACATAGGGTTTATATTTAAGCTGGTGAGCTTATCTATAATGCCCGAGTGGGGTATTGTATCGAAGGCTTTTGCGAGGTCCAGGTAGGCTGTGTGGACCACCTTCCCCTCGTCAATGGCCTTGGTGACTGTTTCAAAGAAATCGACCAGGTTTAAGAGGCAGGATCTGCCCTTAACAAAGCCGAACTGGGTAGGATCCAGTGTTTGTAGGTCCCCAATATCTTTATTTATGAGGTCCATGATGATCCTTTCCATAACTTTGCAGACCAAGCTAGTCAGGCTTATGGGGCGATAGTTTCCAGGATCCGTTGAGGCACCACCTTTATGGAGAGGGACCACTGTTGCTGTACGCCACTCTTTGGGCACATATCCTGTAGTAAGGCTGAGATTGAACAGTAGTTTTATGTTTGGGTTTAGCTCTTCTTTGAGTTCATGTAGGACGCAGCCGGGACACCATCTGGTCCCATTGATGCTGTGTTTTTGCTTTGGAGGGGGCGGCCCTTACCGGAGCACCTGAGATGTCAGGGGGCAGCACTCGGCTGGGATAGATATTTGCCCTTTGGTGGGGGGGGGGGAGAAGTTTGCGCTGAACCTGTCAGCTAGGATGTTGGGAATGTCTGTGGGTTTGGTGTATTTTTTGTCATTTTGGACTAATTCTGAGCATATCTGGGAATTACCACCCAGGTTCCTAACATAACTAAAGAAAGCCTTGTGATTATCCTTAGTGTCCTGTGCAATTTTTCTCTCGAAGCTGGCCTTAGACAATTTTATGTGTGCCCGTAGTTTTTGCTAATACTGGTCAGTGATGCCTTCCCTTTTTGGGATTTTGCTTTATCATTTAGTAGCTTCCTCCTTCTATTGTATAGTTTGTTTATGGCTGGGGTCCACCAGACAGGACGTCTGCCTTTGGAGGATTGGGTCTTGGTTTTATTTGGGATCGCATGATCCATGCATTCCTGAAGGTGTTCATAGAATGCGTTTATAAAGGATTCTGCTGTCTGGGCTGTATTTTCCACAGGCCCGGGGGCTTTGAAGGATTCCACCTCAGTTTTGAGGAGTGTAAAATTTGCTTTAGAGAAGTTTTTCACTGTGGTTTTCTGGGCAGGGGTGGGGTTGGGATGTGAATATCCAGTGAGATTAGTTTATGGTCTGATCTTACCAGTGAGGGATACACTTCTGGTCTGGAGCATAGAGTCCCCATGTTGGTGATGATCAGGTCCAGTATGTTTTCCCCTCTTGTGGGAGTGGTAACAATTTGTTCCATAGCATTTGAGTTTATAAATTCTAGGAACCTTTGGGCTAGGGTGTTGGAGCTAGAGTAATGCTCCCAGTCTATGTTTGGGTAGTTGAAGTCGCCCAATATAATGGTGTTTGGAGAGACCTTCATATTTTCCAGTGTTCTCAGGAAGGCCGAGTGGGGTTCCTGGGTTTGGGAGGGTGGTCTGTAGCAGGCTATAAACTGGAAGGCAGTTTTACCCACTGTTAGTTGCACATGGATAGTCTCTGATGCTTCGTGCTTTGCCACCAACCTGGAGGTGTGGGTATCTTTGATGAATATCGATACTCCCTCCTTTTGTGGTTCGGTCCAAGTTTTGGGGCGAAAAGCATGGTATGAGGTATAACCTGGTAGTGCTGGGGTGCTCTCGGGAGCCCTGAACCAGGTTTCTGTTACTGCACAGATATCGATGTTCTCCATGCTAAGGAGAGTTTCGAGTGCGTGCATCTTGAGGTTTAGACTTCTGGCGTTGAGTAGCATTACTCTTAGTTTCTTATCCTTGTGATACCTATGGAGGTGGGTTTGTCTTTTGAGCCTTGCCTAAAAAAGGCACTATGGGGGTAGCAAGAGCCTTTGCCAATATCCGAAAGCCCAGGGGTGACAGGTGCAAGCCGTCCCTAGCGAAGCATCGTGGCTTGTCGAGCATATCATCCCAAGCTGACAGGCATTGGATCCCCTTTGAATGACACCAGTACTTAAGCCAATTGTTGAAATTGATCATCTTGTCTTCATATTGTGGCATCATTCTTGGTGAGGGTAAGATGCTACTCAAGGTCAGGGTCATACTGGCCTGGGCTACATGCTCAGAGAGCTATATATATTTTTTTTACTCTCACTACAACAAGCCACGTCTAGGCAGGTTTAGGGCTCATTCCACTAAGGCTTTGAGTTCTGTGACTTTCTGGAAAGGGCTGGGCTCTAGAAGTATTCTAGCGGCAGTAACTTAGTCATCTGTACATCGTTTTATAAACCCTACAAAATCAGATTCTTTTTCCTCCTCCAGAACAGTCTTTTCTCCTGGATTTTACTTACTTCCTCCTCCTCCTCCCATTTTTTTAAGATATGGTAAATCTACGCATATAACCTATGCTGCAACAACAGTGATCTAATGTTGAACTTAGTATAGTTGTGTAAGTAATCTTACCATAGCAGTCAATGTTCAAATAGATCACTCTTGTGGTAGATGTATCCTCCCTCCACCCCTTCCTTGGTTTATTTTGTAATGCCACTGTGTGGAGATATATACTGTTGTGTATAAAATTAACTCTTGATCTGAAGTAGTTAACTTCATTTGTGCAGCAACCTATGGGAATCGGATCAGACCTCGGATCCGAGCCGGCAGTTTTCAACAGCTTTAGATCCGAGCTCCAAGCTCCTCCCCTACCCATAATCCCCTGCCAACCCTGACTGACCTCAGATCTAGTTTGCCACAGTTTACTTCAGCAGCTTGATCCCGAGTTCCAGGCGTTTTCGTTCACTTTGTGAGAAAAATGTAACTTTTCTGACCCTTTTATTTAACTTTTGGTGTGTGTGTGTGTGTGTGTGTGTGTGTGTGTGTTCAGGTCCCTTTTTTTCTATTTAAGACTCTCTTAGTTTAATTTATTTTGTTTCATGTTTAACCTCCCCCTTCCTTCGTGGTTCCGTCAGGGTTGTGTGTGTGTGTTTGGGGCCTAGTGTGTGTGGTTTTTCTGTTTTAGTATGTCTGAGGCCCCAAAGTTGATGTTTTCTAAGTGCACCGAGTGTGGCCATAAGCTGTCCCCAACGGATGGCCACACTCGGTGTGTGTTGTGCCTTGGGGTTGAGCACCTGTCCTCTGGTTGTACCATTTGTGCAGCGTTCAACCCCAGGGCACTCAAGGACCGGAGGTCTAAGCTGATTCTGGCGGGTCTTCTGCCCCCGGACTCTGCTTCTACCTCCGGTCCTCCCGTGGCTCCCGCTGCAGCTGCGGCGACTGCCACTCCTGCTTCCCTCCCCCCGGCCGGTACTCAACCTCCCGCCTTAGGCCCAGAGGAGAGGCTAAGCAATCTTCTCCCTCCAGGACATCTGGGTCTCCTCCTCCTCGGATCCGGTCCCCGTGCTTTTCACCGGGTCCTGAGGAGGAGGAGACCCGATCTCCTTCGAGGTCATCGAGGCGACACTCCTGCCCCGCCTCGGTGGCCTCGTCGAGATCTACCCGAAGTCTCACAGATGCAGATTTGGACCGGATGATGAGAAGATTCCTCCAGGCCCAACTGCAGATGGGAGTGCTCCTGCCTCCCCCCTCCGGGGGGGGGAGCTCGACCCCCTTCTTTGCCACGATAGCTCCTTCTCCGTCCCGTTTCCTGGGTTCGGAGTCTTCGGAGCCGGGCAGCCTTGGAGTCGGGGGTGTCTCGGCGCCGATAGTCTTGGGTACTTCGGCGCCGACACTTCCTTCAAGTCTGTCGGGTCCATTTTCTTCGGATCTGAGCTCTCGGAGCAGAGGGCTGAGCTTCGGATCCGGGGGTATCGGTATGTCTTCGGCTCCGTCCAGGTCGGAGCATGCTGGTCCGTTCTGATCCGATCGCTTCGGCGCCGGCTCTGATCCATCCGTCAGATCCGAGCGAGGGTCTGCTTTCGGATCCCAGAGAGAGCAGCTCTCCCTCGGCATTCGACGTGGAGGAGAGGGCCCTGTCGAAAGATTCCAGGCCCCCAGCCCTTGCCACGGCTCCACCCTACACTCGGCCCCAGGGACAGCCTGCTTTGATGTCCCAGGTAGTTCCATTGGAACAAGACATTGCTGGTGAGACCTCCTTGACAGCCCCCCTGAGGAGGTTCCTCACAAGTGAAGGTGCAGGAGGAGGCACCTGGACTTCCCCGAGTCCTTGACTGAGGACACAGATTTGGAGGAAGGGGAAGGCTCCCCAAGATCACCCCCCAAAGATGTCTCATTTGGTGACATCATGGGGATGCTTAGAATAAGGGGGGGGGGTCTGCCCCAAAGCCTACCTCGGACGAATCCGTGTTCCTGGAGGCATTTGAAGCAGGCCTGTCTACCTATTGGGTGTCCCCTCCGGCCGACCCCCTGGTAGACTTGATTACTACCAGGGCGTGGAAGGAGCCGGACACTGTGGAGCCAGTCCCCAAGCGCCCGGACAAGATTCTTAGCCCACCCTCTGACAAGTCCCACTGGAGTAAGGGTCTCCCTGTAGATGCCATGTTGGTGGCGGTGGCCACCAAGAGGGAACATTGCTCAGGAGAGTCCCTTGGTTCATCCCCCGAGCAAGGAGTCTCGGTCGATGGACCGCCTAGGGAAGCGGGTGTTTAGTTCGGCTACCTTCTCTGTGAGGTCGCTGAACTACGTGGCACATGTGCTCTGACTGCAGCGGGACCTTATCAAAGAGTACGCTGCTTCGCCCCCCCCCCCCGAGTCCATGTCGGCGGAGGACAAACAATTGCACTCCACCCAGATGGCCACTCTACGATCCATATCTAACACCTCTATGCGGCTACTGTCTCATGCCACGGAAGGAGCCGCTAGAGCCAGTGGAGCGGGCCTCGTCATAAGACGTCAGGCCTGGCTCCGGCACTGTGATTTCGCGGAACCCTTTAAGGCGTCTTTCGCTAATGCCCCTTTTGATGGTTCTGCCCTGTTCGGCAAAACCGTGCAAGATACCTTGGTCCAGAGCGAAAAGGACGGGAAGACGTCTGCCATTGGAGTCCGCGTCTCTGCTCCCCAGAGGTCCTTCTCTAAGAACCAAAAGGGACAGAAGAAGATGTGGTTCCGGAAGTCGCAACAGTCCCGTCCCGCTCCGGACTCCCAGCCCTTCCGTGGCAGAGGAGGGCAAGGTGGACACCGCCCTAGAGGCAGAGGGGGTCCGCTGAACTTTGGATCCAGAGAACCCTTCTCGGACCAACCCACGCAACACCCATGAGGGGTTGCCCGACTGCTCCACTCTGGAGGAAGTCGGAGGGTGTTTCTCGAAGCACCCAGCAGCTTGGGAGTCCATCACGACAGACCGCTGGGTGCTTCGCATCATATCCAGAGGATATCAGATTCCCTTTTCTCATTAGCCACGCAGCCCCAGATACCTCCTCGATGTCCCACCCGATCAGAGGGATTCCGCAGCAATGGAAATCCAACATTTGCTGGAAAAAAGAGCCATCCAACACATCCCCCCAGACCAGTGCGGGTCCGGGTTTTACTCCAGGTTCTTCTTGGTGCCAAAAAAGATGGGGGACTTGAGACCAATCCTCGACCTCTCTTCTCTGAATCTGTCAGTAACCAAAGAGAAGTTCCGCATGGTCACTCTTCAATCCATTCTCCCCCTTTTGCGGGAGAATGATTGGATGTGCTCTGTAGACCTCAAGGATGTGTACTACCACATTCTGATGGACAGGCGATCCAGGAGGTTCCTCTGCTTCCAGCTAGAAGCCAGTCATTTCCAATTCAGGGTCCTCCCCTTTGGTCTCACCACAGCCCCCAGGGTGTTCACCAAAGTGTTAGCGGCCCACCTGAGGCTCCAGGGAATTCAAGTCTTCCCGTACCTGGACGACTGGCTCCTGACCGCCCCGACAAGGCATCTACTCTGTGTAGCCAGAAACTACTTTCTTCGTCTAGCTCCCCGGCTGGGGATCACTATCAACATAGAGAAGTTGTCTCTTATTCCGACGCAGACCACAGACTTCATAGGGGCCAGATTAGACACAAACAAACTCCTAGCTTTCTTGACCACAGACCGGCTACTAACCCTGAGGCTACACGTGCAGGCCATTCTGCAATCTCCAGCTCCCCCCGCGGAATTGGTCCTGAGGGCTCTTGGCTCGATGGCGGCAGCAATCGACCTATTGCCAATGGCACGTTTGAACATGAGGGTCTTACAATAGACCCTTCAGGTCCAGTGGTCCTTTCTTCAGTATCCTCTGAGCCATCCCATTCCCCTCAGCAGGGCTTGCAAGAGGGCCCTCCTATGGTGGCTCCAATCTCCGGACCTCCATCAAGGACGCCCCTTTTCTATGACCCCTCCACTAGCCACGGTGACCACTGATGCCTCCCGCCTCGGGTGGGGGGGCATTGTTTGGGCAGGACAGTCCAAGGCACATGGGACCTCATGGAGACCTCACTGCATATCAACGTCCTAGAGATGAGGGCAGTGCTGTTAGCTTGCAAGCACTTCAGGACCTTTTTCCCTTTTTCCTGTAGGAACGATTGCAATTCAGACGGACAATATGTCTGTTGTCTGGTACATCAACAAATGGGGGGGGAACCAGGTCTTACCCACTCTGTCGAGAGGCCTTGAAGGTGTGGGAATGGGCGATCTCCACCAACCGCTTTCTCATAGCAATGCACATTCCAGGATGGTCCAGCATCCTAGCGGACAAACTAAGTCACACCATCCTGTTACCATATGAGTGGTCTCTGAATCCCGAGATAGTGAATCGGATTTTTGCCAAATGGGGTCAACCCTGTTGCGATCTCTTTGCCTCTCCCTCGAACGCAAAATGTTACGACTACTTCGCTCTCATTTCCCCCTCCGGGGAACCCCCGAGAGACGCTCTGGTGCATGCTTGGCCTCCTGGTCTTCTTTATGCTTACCCTCCTCTTCCTCTGATGCTGAAGTTTCTTCAGAAAGCCAGTCGGTTGGGGAGCAGGATTATCCTCATTGCCCCGATGTCCTTCAAGGATGCATCTGCAGTCCTTACAAATGGGTAGTCCTGTCATCAGGCAGCCCTTCAGTCGGCCGGATTCCAAAGTCTGGGTCTGGCTTCAGCTGGTGTCGCGCTTCACACGACGTCATAGCTGCAGTTCTTCGGGTATAAAGGCATCAGCCGACGCCATTTTCCTCAGTCTTTCTTGCCACGTGGTGCCCGAAGCAGAAGCTGTTCGCAAGTGCCGGTCGGTCAGAACCAGAGATTACTACTACCGAATACTACTTCGAGGACTTCTAAAAAGCTAAGTACCCCGTTGGGGACTCTTTCTTGCCTCAGCCGATGTCAGAAAAAGTGAATAACTGTTTAACTTGTGGGAAACAAATACCTCATAAAGATTTCCACTCTTACTGCTTACCTTGTTTAGGCCCAGACCACGACGTAGCAGCTTGTCTAGCCTGTGCTTCTTTTAACCGACGGACGCTTAGACGTCGGTCGGAATTTGCAGAACAGTTTTTCGGCTCTGATTTTGCTTATATCATGCCGTCGGATCCTCCGACTTCACAAATAACCAAAAAACGCAGGGAAAAGGACCGACACTCGCGGTCCGCGGTTTCGGCCGAAACCGCGGTTAAGCCAACCACGAGTGTCTCGGTTTCGGCTGAAACCAAGCAAGCGGTTCTTCCCCCAGCCGAAAACATCCTTCTACCGAGGCCTCTTCTAACCTGGTGGAATCGGCTTCTGAAATCCAACCTGCAGTTGCGGTTTCTCAGAAATTATCAGACACTATTCCCTTGGATATTTCAACCCCTGCACGTGGAGCTGCTAGGCCTCCTGCAGCCATGTCTATTAAGGCCTTTGCCAGGGCTAAAGCAGCAAAAGCTTCAAAAACTGTGCCTGTCAAACCCCCCTCTCACAGGCCCAGCACCAGTTCCCATATGCTTTCTTTGGCAGAGGATCTCATTTCTTTAATTCGTGGATCCCAGCCTCACCCAGACAGGACCACTCATCCACCTCCAGAGAAGAGGCCTAGAGCAGAGCCCCCAGAGCCAGTATCCACAGATGATTCCTCTGATGACTCAGAACATACAGGAACATCACATAAGAACAATTAACCCAAATTTATCCCAAAGGGTTAAAGACATAATCCTTGAGGCTCGTAGACCTTCAACAAGAAAGAATTATGCAGCAAAGTGGAAAAGATATCTCATTTGGAGTACTGCAAAGGGAGAAGATGTGGCACTGGTAAACATAGCCAACATCCTGGAGTACTTAGCAGAGCTCTTCCATACAGGCCTGTCCTATTCTTCCATCAAGATACATGCATCAGCTATTTCAGCAGAATACAGCTTGGATCCTCCTGTCTTCTCACATCCTCTGCTCAGGCAGTTTCTGAGAGGAATTAAAATGTAAAACCTCCCAGGAAACCACCATTGCCAGCATGGGACTTGAACTTTGTGCTAGAAAAATTGACACTTCCCCTTCGAACCAGCAGCAACAGCAGAATTACAATACTTATCCTGGAAGACTGCTTTCCTGCTGGCAATCACCTCAGCAAGAAGGGTCTCTGAACTACAGGCATTAATGGCAGTGCAACCCTTCCTGATCTTCCATCAAGATAGAGTGTCCTTGAGAACAAATCCTACATTTATGCCTAAGGTGGTATCCAGAGTGTCTTTAAATCAGGCTATCCACCTACCTACATTCTTCCCCAACCCACAGAACAGGGGAGAAAGACTGTTGCATACCTTGGATGTACATAGACAATTACGCTACTACCTGGACAGGACCAAGTCCAATAGAATAACTGACCAGCTCCTGGTAGCATATGCAACAGGAAAGGAAGGAAAACCAATTTCAAAACAGACAATCTCCAAATGGATAGGAAATTGCATTAGATTTTGTTACTCCTACCATGGAAAGAAAACTCCAGAGAACATCAGGCCTCACTCCACAAGGGCTACAGCCACTACCACAGCTTTCTTACGAGGAGTGGCTACCAAGGCCATTATAGAGGCTGCTACTTGGACCTCCGTGCATACATTTGCCAAGCATTACAATTTACCTTTATACTCTAGATCCCGAGCAGGTTTTGCCACTGCTGTTTTGCAAGGGATCCTAACTACACCATAATCTCTCCCTTTTCCTCCTCCCCTAGTTTAGCTATGGTATTCTACCCATTTGTAAGATAAGAAATATGTTCAGGAAATGGTACATAACAATACAGCAGGTTAGTAACCATTCTTTAAAATGTGGCTATGATGCACTGGAGGCTTCCTTTAGATCAGCCATGACTGGCACAGTTATCAGGAGACATGCATGGTTGAAAGAGCAGGCATTACCAGACCATGTCAAATCAAAGCTTTTAGATGCACCCATGGACAAAGTCAATTTATTTGGTCCTCCTGCACAGCAGGTTCTGAAAAAGATGGAAGAGAAGGCGAAATCTGTACAAACAGTGAAAGATTTCTTACAGGTTCAACCTCCAAGGTTTAGCAGGAACTGGCCCTCCAAGAATTGGTCCTTTCCGGACTCCTCTAAGACACAGAGAGGCAGGAATATGCGTTCAAGAGGCAGAAACCAATCCAGGGGTGCCTACAGGGGATGCCAGTGGCAGGGTAACAACCAGCGAGGCACAGACGCAGCCACCACCACTACAACAACACAATCACAGTGACTTGGCTGTGGCACCGTCTACCAGGGAACAACTGGAAGCACCCTTAGGTGGAAAGCTAACCTTATTTTCAAAGAACTGGCATTGCATCACAAGGGAAAAATGGATTTTGCAAACTATAGACCAAGGTTACAGGTTCCATTTCCATACTCTACCAGGAAAGAGAGGAATGCCAAACCTACCACCTACTCAAAGGGCAGAAGCTCTAAAGCAAATATCTCAATTATTAAGAAATGAGAGCTGTGGAAAAGGTACCATCTGTGGAACAAGGGAAGGGATTTTACTCCAGACTCTTCCTGGTACCAAGAAAAGAGAGCAAATGGAGGCCTATTCTCGACCTGTCCACTTTAAACACATTCCTCATTGTTCCAAAATTCAAAATGCTGACCTTACAGCAGCTTCTTCCCATGCTGGGCAAGGAGTCTTGGCTGGTAACTCTAGATCTCAAGGAGGCATACCTGCACGTCCCCATACGACCAAATTGCAGAAGATACCTCAGATTTCTTGCAGGATCAGAGCATTATCAATTCTCAGCATTGCCCTTTGGCTTATCTACTGCGCCCAGAGTGTTCACGAAATGCCTGGCATCAGTAATTGCTCATTGCAGACTTCAGGGAATCCAAATTTACCCCTACCTGGACGACTGCCTGATACAAGCGGACAACAAAAGCAAGCTAACAGAAGACTTCCAAAGAGTCATTTACCTGCTGCAAGCCCTGGGATATACAGTCAATATGAAAAAGTCAAGGCTGATTCCATCCCAAAGAATAACCTTTCTGGGTGCAGAGCTGGACACATCAAAACAAATGGCATTCCTAACTGCAGAAAAGAAAGAGCAACTACCTCTCTACTTCTTGGCATTAACAAAGCAGAACCATCTAACTGCAAGAAAAGTACTGCAAGCCCTAGGCTTCATGGCATCCTGCATAATTCTGGTCCCTCATGCCAGACTGCATATGAGAAAGCTACAGTGGTACCTAAAGAATTTGTGGTCTCAACACAAGCACAGCCTAGAAACCATAATTCCAATAATCCCATGCCTGAAGCAAGAATTCCTATGGTGGGCTCAGGCCTGTCAATCAAACACAGGATTGCCCTTCTGCAACAGTCAACCAAGCCAAACCATCAGGACAGACGCATCAGACCTCGGTTGGGGAGCACACATGCTGGACAAGTGCATACAAGGCTTATGGACTCAAGACCAGCTGCGCCTGCACATAAATCTAAAGGAAATGCTGGCAGTAAAATTGGCAATCCAGTCATTCAGACCATTTCTCCAAGAAGGTCAGTTGATGATAAGGACAGACAACACCACAGTTATGTGGTACATCAACAAACAGGGAGGCACACACTCATACCCTCTATGCCGGCTGGCACTGGACCTATGGGATGTGGCTCTGAGCTACAACATTCAGTTACAAGCAATTTTTGTACCGGGAAAAGAAAACATTCTAGCAGACATATTAAGCAGAACTACCACGGATGCTCACGAATGGATGCTGCATCCGGACATCTTCAAAGCCATCACAAGAGAATGGGGATTACCACAAATAGACTTATTTGCATTCCCACTCAATCACCAGCTAAAGATATTCTGCACAAGGACGTACCACCCACTTGCTTGGAAGGTGGACTCCCTATCCTTCAGTTGGAAAAACCTGACAGCATACGCATTCCCACCACTTCCTTTGATGCACAAGGTGCTTTTGAAGATCAAAGAGGAACGTCCAAGGATCATTCTGATAGCTCCAGACTGGCCAAGGCAACATTGGTACCCATTACTGAGGAGCATGTCTCGGGAACAAATATGGGCACTACCCCTGATCCCATTGCTGTTAACACAGAACAACTACAACATCCTGCATCCAAACCTGAAAACTCTGCAGCTAACTGCCTGGAACATCACATAAGAACAATTAACCCAAATTTATCCCAAAGGGTTAAAGACATAATCCTTGAGGCTCATAGACCTTCAACAAGAAAGAATTATGCAGCAAAATGGAAAAGATATCTCATTTGGAGTACTGCAAAGGGAGAAGATGTGGCACTGGTAAACATAGCCAACATCCTGGAGTACTTGGCAGAGCTCTTCCATACAGGCCTGTCCTATTCTTCCATCAAGATACATGCATCAGCTATTTCAGCAGAATACAGCTTGGATCCTCCTGTCTTCTCACATCCTCTGCTCAGGCAGTTTCTGAGAGGAATTAAAAATATAAAACCTCCCAGGAAACCACCATTGCCAGCATGGGACTTGAACTTTGTGCTAGAAAAATTGACACTTCCCCCTTTCGAACCAGCAGCAACAGCAGAATTACAATACTTATCCTGGAAGACTGCTTTCCTGCTGGCAATCACCTCAGCAAGAAGGGTCTCTGAACTACAGGCATTAATGGCAGTGCAACCCTTCCTGATCTTCCATCAAGATAGAGTGTCCTTGAGAACAAATCCTACATTTATGCCTAAGGTGGCATCCAGAGTGTCTTTAAATCAGGCTATCCACCTACCTACATTCTTCCCCAACCCACAGAACAGAGGAGAAAGACTGTTGCATACCTTGGATGTACATAGACAATTACGCTACTACCTGGACAGGACCAAGTCCAATAGAATAACTGACCAGCTCCTGGTAGCATATGCAACAGGAAAGGAAGGAAAACCAATTTCAAAACAGACAATCTCCAAATGGATAGGAAATTGCATTAGATTTTGTTACTCCTACCATGGAAAGAAAACTCCAGAGAACATCAGGCCTCACTCCACAAGGGCTACAGCCACTACCACAGCTTTCTTACGAGGAGTGGCTACCAAGCACATTATAGAGGCTGCTACTTGGACCTCCGTGCATACATTTGCCAAGCATTACAATTTACCTTTATACTCTAGATCCCGAGCAGGTTTTGCCACTGCTATTTTGCAAGGGATCCTAACTACACCATAATCTCTCCCTTTTCCTCCTCCCCTAGTTTAGCTATGGTATTCTATCCATTTGTAAGGACTGCAGATGCATCCTTGAAGGACATAGTACAGTTTTGTACCTACCATAAATGTAGATGTCCGATAGGAATGCATCTGCAGTCAGGATTACCCACCCACCTTCCCCTCTGTGGTACTCCTAGGGTATTTGCCATCCTTCAGCTAGCTTGGGGGGGATCTATTATGGTGTATTTGTTTGTATATATGTACATACATGCTTATTTTATGTGTTTGCTCTCTACTATTTGGAAACATTGGCATTTATCCAAATTTAGCCATCCAAGAGGGCACCTGGCATCTGGGGCAAGAAACACTGAGGAAAATGGCGTCGGCTGATGCCTTTATACCCGAAGAACTGCAGCTATGACGTCGGGTGAAGCGCGACACCAGCCGAAGCCAGACCCAGTCTTTGGAATCCGGCCGACCGAAGGGCTGCCTGACGACAGGACTACCCATTTGTAAGGACTGCAGATGCATTCCTATCGGACATCTACATTTATGGTAGGTACAAAACTGTACTTTTTGGCCTCGTCAAACCTGGTTCCCTTACCTTTGGTCTCATCTGGTGAATCCTCCTTGGATTCTGGATCCCCGTCCGGATCTAATATCCCACCCCCTAGATCTCCCAGTCCCGAACCTGGACAACCTCAAGCTCACAGCTTGGCTGCTCCAGTTCCACTCATAGCTAGGACTCCCGGTATCTCTTCCCCAGTTAAAACTATTCTAGTAGCAGTGCACAAGCCTTCTACTAGAAAGATCTATAGCAGCAAATGGAAACATTTCTCCATTTGGGCGGAACGCAAAAATATGGATCCTTTTACAGCTCCTTTACCCGCTGTATTAGACTTTCTGTCAGGACTGTTTCATCAGGGGGCTAGCTCCTCCACAGTCAAGGTTCAACTAGCAGCTATCTCTCATTATCACGTGGGAAATGAACTGGGCCCTTTGATCACCACGAAATTGTGTAAGACCTTTTTGAAGGGCTCCTTTCTGCTCAGACCTCCAGTGAAGGATGTAGTCCCTCCTTGGGATTTAACGCTGGTGCTTCAGGCCTTGACAGCTCCCCCCGTTTGAGCCTGCAGCTTCAGTAGATCTTAAATTCTTGTCATGGAAAACGGCCTTTCTTCTCGCTATCACCTCAGCTCGAAGGGTCTCTGAACTACAGAACCTCTATGTAAAACCCCCATAATTGACCTTTCACAAGGATAGAGTTTACCTCAGGACCAATCCCTCTTTTCTTCCCAAGGTTGCCTCTGAGTCAAATATTAACCGGTCCATCAACCTGCCGGTCTTTCTTCCTAATTATCATAACAAAGGGGAATACAAATTACACTCATTGGATTTGCATAGGCAACTTCGCTTCTACATCCACAGGACATCTGGTCATAGGAAATCCGACCAGTTGTTAGTCTCCTTTGCCAAATTTAACTTGGGTAAATCTGTGTCTAAAGTCACACTGTCTAGATGGATTTCACAGTGTATCCTTTTAGCATATGAAAGTTTGGGCAGGCCCGCACCTCGGGGGGGGGGGGGTCCATGCCCACTCTACTCGATCTATGTCTACCTCTGCGGCTTTTAGAGCTAGAGTCTCTTTGGATGATATTTGCTCGGCAGCCACTTGGGCCTCATCTCATACCTTTATCAATCACTATAAATTGGGCATTATCTCCAGAGGGAGAGCATCCTTTGGCTCTGCAGTGCTCTGGAACATCCTTCCATGAAGGCCGCCCAAGATTCAGGTAGCTGGGGACTCTGTCCCATAGGTTGCTGCACAAATGAAGTTAACTACTTCAGATTAAGAAGTTATGTACTCACCATAACGTTCCATCTGAGTAGGTAAACTTCATTTGTCAGCAACCGTCCCTCCCTCCCTCCCTCCCCCCTCACTTGCAAATGTTTTCTTACTCAGGTCCATGGGTTTTACCCACTTTATCTTGAGAATAATAATTTTATAGCAGTTTCTGCTGCTGGGCAAACTTGATCTGAGGTCAGTCAGGGTTGGCAGGGGATTATGGGTAGGGGGAGGAGCTTGGAGCTCGGATCTAAAGCTGTTGAAAACTGCCGGCTCGGGTCCGAGGTCGGATCCGATTCCCATATGTTGCTGACAAATGAAGTTTACCTACTCAGATGGAATGCTATGGTGAGTACATAACTTCTTATTTTACTTTACCTAGTCTTTTTCCTTTCAGGCCCATTGCCTCCCTTCTTGGGGCAAAAAAGATCTGAAGCTTTTGGTGCTTCAACTGCCTTTTATTTTTGAGATTTGCTTGAGCTCCTAGCAATTAGTGTGTAAAAAGCACCCTAAAGCTTTGAAAAGCTGGCTGGTTGGTCATATCCTTGACGGAATGTAACCCAAATAGCTTGGGCTACTGCAACAATGATCTATTAGAACATCTGCTGTTGTGGTAAATTTACTTGCACAACCATTTTTCTCAGGTGTACATAAGTGAGGTAATTGTCAAGTTTAAGACCGTTCTTGGCAAATGATTAGTGGCATATTTAGGGGGTTTATTTTATATTTGTTTGAGTTTTCAGATTTGAGAAAAATGAAGACTTGTGAAAATACAAAAAGCATGCATAAGGTTGGGTACTGGGTAGAACATACTCTGGCTGGATGTGTAAAAGTGTCTTGATCTCTAGATTAAACCAAGGTTCTGACTGATTGTGAGTATTGACATTATTATAGGGAGATCAAATTTCCATTCATTGTATGTTGTGATGCCAAACAAAATTGGTGGTTTGGAGTAATACTACATGAAGTTTATCACTGGATTGGCTAATGAATGTGAATACATCATTAAGATTTTACACAGTCAGGAATAAATAACTTGACCTTGGATTTAGAGGCATTGAGAGTAAGACTAAATAAATTGAAGCCTGAATATTTTCATAACTCTGGAAATTGTTCAGTCTGCCTCATCATCTTCTAAGATGGAGTTTATATCAACTGGGGTTTTCCTCATGGCTGTCTGGCTTCACATTGGCATTTGAATTCTGTAAGAGGATAATTATCTGTCCCTCAATGCAGGAAGGAGATGGACCGTCTGTCTCTTCCACCCATTGACATTTGTTTGTCTGAGGCCTTGAGTCCTTTTCTTCAACCCAAAGTACAAAGATGCAAAAAAACCCTTGAACCCCTTACAATACACTTTGAGATCTTCAGAAGACCCCCTCCCAGGTTGACAGAAATTGTGTGTGTAAAAGGAAGCACATAGATTCCCTAAAAGATCATATGAGATCACTAGTCTAACAGCTTTAGAGCCTTTTTAAGCCTAGCCATTCATGCTCCAATTTTCCCAGTTATCAGTGCCCATGGGCTAGAATGGCATTGCTTTATGCCTCTTCCTTATGTCCATTAACTGTACCTGTCAATAAAGGCAACAGGCGATTTGCAATTTCCCATCCATTGGTTCAAATTGCATTTGAGTAGACTTAGGGAAGAACTCTGTTTCACATGAATGGGGAAGCCTGTTCCAGAGAAGGAGTAATCTTTGAGATACATAACTGTTCCTCCAATGTGTTTTGTTTGTCCCAGATGAGGTTTGGATCCTTAAATCGTGTAATTCTAGTGTTTTGCAAATGTGTAGCAGATACATCAGGGCTGGATCGGGATAATACCTTGTAGGTTAGGCATAGATCACTCCTCACTAGTCTGTAGGAAACAGAGTACAGGGACAGGGCTTTGAGGCGGTCCACATAGGATATATTTAGACCCTGTATTCTTTTAGTGAGGAACGTCTGTGGCCGCTTCAGCTGTTGTGAATGCCTGGTAAGGTACATGCCAAAGGGTACATTGTACTCTATTAATGGTCTAATGAGGGCTGAGTATAGTGGGATTATGATCTCCTTAGATCTGGATGCCATGCCTTTACTTAGAAGTTGTGCCACATAAAAGGATTTTCTCACTACTATGGAAATGTGGTGATCAAAATTCAGGCTACTGTCAACCTGAGTTTAGCTGGGTGTGTACACAGAAGTTTTAAAGATGTTAAATCTGACATTTTAAATTCTCCTTTGGATAAGGAGGTTTTGCTTGGAATTTCTGCTAATTAGGTACTCAAGGAGTTTGATGAAAGAGGAACGTTTATTTAGGGGGTGGTACTCATATTTTTCAGCCCTACTTCCCCAAATTTGCTAAAACATATTTTTCAACCGTACTTCCCCAAATTTGTTAAAACATTTACTGCAAACTCAGGTTCCTGTAAAAAAAAGTGCCAGGAAGGTTTAAAGAAGGTGAGATCCTTCAAGAAAAGTGGGCAGTCTAACAAGGTATGACTATTGCAGCATCCCCCCACCCTCACTATGCCACTGCCTTAAACCTGTCCCATTGGCTGTTTTTTCACCTTCCTTTTTAGCATCATATAGTTTCTGACAAGTGGGTCGTAAGAGTTGTTCAGGAGGGTTACATATAACACTGGGAAAGACTCCATTCTTTTCAGGGGATTCCCCCTCATCCTCCAAATCAGACTTCCCTGTTTCCCCAAGGCATTAGTCAGATGTTGTCTGTGCAGTCAGAACCATTTCCAAAAGATCAGTGATTGAAAAGTTGTTTCAATCAATATTTTTTTTCTTGGTGCCAAAGAAGAAGGACCCTTGTCAGAGACCAGATGTTTAGTTGTGTTTTTTTAACCTCTTTGTGAAAGTTCCAAAATTCAGAATGTTGTACCTCCAATGTTTTTTACCGTTGATTCCTCCTCTATAAGTTTTGTTTGGTAACTCTAGTCTTGAAAGACACCAAATCTGTAACCAAATGGGATAGATTCATTTAGCACAAAAAGGGAAATTGGCTAGGCTTGAAATGGCCCACAAGGGCAGCTAGCATATTACTTAACTATGAACCTGTGCCTATCACCACATTCCCATTGCAACAGATTTCCAATGTTTTGTAGGCTTTCTTTGTCTGTGTTACACTGTCAGTTCTCTGTGTGACTCTCTGGGTTATCTGCTACTTCAGGGGTCTTCTCAAAGAGTTTACCTCCATTGCAGACAGTAGGGTATTCACTTTTTTTCTTATTTAAACAACTTATCTTTGCAGAGTTTTTCTGAAAGTGTCAGGTGTCCCTTAATGGTTGACAACCCTCCTTATCAATCTAAGATTCCAGGTCAGTATTCAGAAATTGTCCTTGATTCCTTCCCACAGGCTACTGTTCTTAGGGAGCCTTCTGGATTCCTCCACAAAAAAGCATTCCTTTCTTAGGAGAAGGTGGACCTGTATCTGGAATCGTTTCTGAGCTTCTCCATTCAGTCTCAGACTTTTTCAAGAGAATTCTTCAGGGTACTAAGGTTCATGGCTTTTATGATTCTCATTATTCACTTTGCCATATTACATATGAGAAATATTCAGTGGTTCCTGAAAACAGTATGGTCCCATCATCTTCACCACCTCCCCCCCGACATTTCAGATTCAGTGTTGGGCTTTCTGAAAAGAAAGTTAGCTTGTTGGTGAAAGCAGAAATTCTTGAATCCTGTCCTCATTTCTCTGACTACCCATGCACAATCTGTAATAATGGATTTTGCATGGTGTGATGTATCTGCGGGGATAAAAGTGCAAGGTCTTTGGAACAAAACAAAGGTGCTTGGCACTGATGAGACCATAATGTAACACTATTGGAGAGCCCATGGCCACCTCTTCCTGTTGTAAAAAATATTCACAATTGAACCATATAAAATTGTTCTTTAAAATCATGTCCAACATTTCTTCATACTGATTAACCAAAGTCTTGTTTCAAACCTTTTCTAGTCAAATAATCAACAAACCAAGATACCCCCAATTCATAGGGGAAAAATGTTTAAATATCCTTTACATCCACTGCAAGGAGGTTGTCCAAATCCCCATATTCCAAGTTTTTGCTATTTCTCAAAGAATACCAAGAATCAATGCACAAATGTTGTTTTTCTAATGTCAACATGGAGGAACTACAAACTAAATTTGGCAATCTTACTATTTTGGTGTCCCTATTTAATTTCTTCATTTTAGTGGTGAATATTTTTTTACAACAGGAAGGGATAGTCATGGGCTCTCCAATAGGTTCATTATTTGCCAACATAGTGATGTTGGAATGGAAATGTAGATGTATTAGAAACTGTCCATTCCAAAGGAACATCAAATTATATATTCACATTACCTTGACATATTTTTGCTGTGAAAAGGAGGAGAAGAAGAAATAGAGCCTTTTATAAAATATATCAGTGGAACAACCATGTTTTTAAAATTCAGAAGTGAATTCAGTCATACCAGTCTTCCTTATCTTGATGTTTTGTTAACCAAAGACATTGAAAACAAGAGGTATGTATCTAGTATTCATCAGAAGGGCACATACTCCAACAAGGTGTTGCACTTATCAAGCTCTCATCTCTGTTTCCAAAAGAAAGCAGTGGTGAAAAGACAGTTGGTGAGGGCTGCCAGAATGACAACAATGGATGTTCAAATCGAGGAGGAATGTGAACTGATGAAGAAAATGTTTCTCAACAGAGGTTACCCATGTCCTGTAATTGATGAAATGATTAAGGAATTATCAAGTAAAAGAAGTGGGGGGCATTTTGCATCACTTCTGAGTGTGACGGGACAGAGGCAACAAAATTTAATGAACAAGAATGAATCGGACAACATAAGGACGGCAATGATCTTGACATACAATATGAATATCAGGTCCGTCTTGAATAAGAATCAGACTTTACTGCAAGAAGAAAATGCACTCCGTGACATGGTGCTAGTAACCCCAGTGGTGGTATATAGAAGAAACAGCACTTTGAAGAACTGGTTTGAGAAACCTCAAAGAATTAACACTCCCAATAAGGGAATGACACGTGGAAGATGCTCAGTATGTAGTTCTGATCATGTAGGGAACATTTTTTACTATCGGAGGTAAATTATTCTGAATGCAACTGAGAGCTGACTGTGACAGTAGAGCCCTAGTATATATGGCCTTATGTCAACAATGTGATGTTTTTATATAGGCAAAACTGAAAGAAACATCTGGGAAAGGATTTGCGAACACTGACAGGATAAGAAAGGCAAAATGACCAATGCACTTAGTAGGCACATAAGAGAATATCCAGGGCACACCATTAAATTCACAGTGCTGGAACAGATTTGAGTGGACCCGAGAGGACTACCATGGAAAATCCTCTTGGAGATTAAAGAAATATATTGGCAGCTGTATTAGAATGCGTGCAGCTGGCCAGGCATTAACGAACAAGCTAGTGTAGCACCAGTTTTAAAACTGAAATCTTTAAAACGATGAAGGAATTATCTAATAATTTTAATAATAATAATTTTAACAAATTTGATATGTATTTCAAAATATTTCATGTAAATGTTGAGAAAAGTAAATAAATTATATATTTGTCTACTAACTTGAAATGCAGACAAATTAGAGGAAAAGCAGCAGGTAACAGAATGGCTGTAGCAAATCATGTGACTTTTAGAGGGAGTTTTAAATCAGCTGGAATACAAGGAAAGTGTTATCTGAAGAAGTCTTCAGTTTGTTTAAGATGAAAGCACTTATTGTGTTTGACAGTTTTTAATATAACGTTTTTAATATTTATTACATGGAGTATTAATAAATTCCAGTCTCGTCAATGCCGAGAGTCTTTTGTTTTGTTTTCAGTCTGGTTTGTCATTTACTCATTTTAGTAGTTGGTTCATGTTTTTAATGCTATGGCTATGGACGATATTCTGGTCTCTCAGCCGTTATTTTCTAATATCAGCATGGAGGAACTACAAACTACAGTTGGCGATCTCACTATTTTGGCGCAGCAATTATTGAATAAGGTTAACAGAGTTTCGGGACAGTCTAGGTTACCAACCAACCACGAGTGGTCATCTGCTTCTAATAATGTAAACAATTTCAGTACAGGAGCGTAGGTTTTTGGAACTTTAAACCTGCTAGTACTTAATGATTGGATACAAAATAATTTTTCCTTTACACAAGTGGCGTATGTGCCATCAGCGGACAATGTGGTGGGTCTGTTGGGCGAACTTGATTACAGACTGTTTAAATAAAAAGAAATGCAATTGGAAAATGTGTATTTCAAGGAAAGCATACGGGTAGGAAGAGTCCCTAAAGGCCTACGAATGTGGTAATTTCCCCCCAAGGATGCAGAACAACTTGGGCTTACATAAAGAGCTGTTACAGTTCTTTGATAAGGTGGGCTGTGAATATATGGAGATCATCATCAGGCATAACAGCAGCTTAATAGAGCAACTGCAGGAGGAAGTTTGTAAGCTCGGCTGGAACTTCACTAGCAACACTCAAGTTAAGAGAGTACGAGCATACTAGAATATTCAAAAGTATTGAACATAAGATCCAAGGCATACACAATACTAAAATGAAGACATTAAATAGGGAAAAAACTGCTTATGAGAAACAACAAGCCTATCCCTGTTCCTCCTAAGATGCAGGGTTGGGGCACATGCACTTTGTCATAACAATTTAAACAATAATGGAAATATACCTGGTAATAACAGTCATGAACAACTAAACAATGTTAATCTGAATGAAGCAGCCCCTTTAGAGGCGCAATATCTCCAGAGGTACAAGAGAATACGGAACAGGAATTCAATGAACAACCAGTGGGATGGTCGGAAAAGGGAAACGTCTAAACAGAGTTACCAATAAGCATCAAACAAGGAGAACCAGCCCTAAATGAGCAACCAGTCACGGACCAATGGGTATTGGAGGAGGAGATAAGTGACGCTGTTGACGTTGAATATGATGATATAAATGAACAGTCCCAGATACTCGTGGGCAACAATGGTGATTTCAAAATTCACAATTATTCAGAGTTAATATTGCAAGTGGACTGTATGGAAATGTTTATAAAAGGTTTTTCCTTTGCATCTAGCAAACGAGCATCTTTACCAGAATGCATAGTTGACTTAAAAGTTATTTTTGAGAGAGATTAACCTGAGTTTGCTACTGAGGGATGTCCCGAATGTATGCAATGTTTTCAAAGTGGTGAGCACTTTTAATCCACCCCACTACCCTACTTTATCTTTATATGAGAAAGTTTGTGAGATGGATTTCAGAAACTACTTTAGTTCCCAACGGGGTACAGGAGGCAGTAATTTAACTGAGCAAGTTTGTGATTGGATGGAATTTATAAAAGGACACAGCATGCAGGTGATGGCACCTGATAAAGGTGGAGGAGTGGTAATTATGGACATTGAGGTACAATGATTGTATTATGAGAATACTGAATGGGACAGCATATATACCATCAAGTTTTTTATTTTCTATTGTTGAACAGGTAGATGTTTTACCATTTGGGGGGGATTGGAAAATGAAATTGGCCGCTTGTGAAAGCAAATGGCAAATCTTAACGGATTCTACGAGATCTCCTGGTCTCAATGATTTTATCAGTATTAAACCTTTTTTAGCATTAGAATAATCATCTAGGAATATTCTCCCGATACAGTGATTTCTTCACTCAACTTTTGTTCAGTGTATGGTAACTGTAGTTACATCATTAGATTTAGATCATATAGATGGAATTGTAGTTGTACCATTCTACAATTTGAGTTTGTATATATTCAAAGCACATGTTATTTTATTTTTTGTATGTGTATAATTGATTGATGCACTCTAATTTTGTGGTAGGATAAACAACAATGCTTTCAGTGAATTATGGTAATGTGTCTTTAAACTTTTTGGCGGTTTTTTATCAATCAAGTTTTTATCAATTAAGGTTTTATAGGAGATGTGTATATAAATTTTGGGATGACATATTTTATTTGTTCTGATGAAGACTGGGATACAGTCGAAAGCGCTTAACCAGATGTCCATTGTCTTTGTTCAATAAATTATCGTGATTACTGTCCAGTTGTACGAGCAGTTTTCCTTGAACTCACCATCTTTCTAGTTATCAAGTTTGAATGAACTTAATGGGGCATACATATGTATATATACACAAATGAAGGACATGTTTATCGATCAACATATTACACTGGAAGAACACATCTACATTAGTGTAGTATCACCTAGAATTCCCACTATATTTGGAGTGTTGAAAATTCACAAGGACATTCAAAATCCACCTTTACATCCAATAGTGGACGGCAGAGGGTCCATCACATGTGCAGTTGCCAGATTTTTTGATACTAAGTTAAAAACATTACTGACTGACAAACCGTAATTGTGCATCGATTCTTGGCATTTTTTGAGAAATATTAAAAACTTGGAATATGGAGATTTGGACATCCTCATTGCAGTAGATGTAAAGGATCTTTACACAGTTAACCCCCCTTGAATTGGGGATATCCTGGTTTGTTAATTATTTGAATAGAAAAGGTCTGAAGCAAGACTTGGTTAATCTGTATGAAGAAATCCTGTTTCCCCCAGGCATCAGCCAAATGTTTTCTATGGAGTCAGAACCATTTCCAGAAGATCAGTGGTTGAAAGGTTGTTTTAATCACGATTTTTTTTTCTTGGTGCCAAAGAAAGACTCTTGTCAGAGACCAATTATTTAGTTGTCTTTTTTTTTTTTAATCTCTTTGTTAAGAAGAATTTTATATTGTTCAATGGTGAATATTTTTTACAACAGGAAGGGCTAGCCATGGGCTCTCCAATAGGTTCACTATTTGCCAACATAGTGATGTTGGAATGGGAATGTAGATTTACTTGAAACTGTCCATTCCAAAGGAACATCAAATTCTATTCATGTTACCTTGATGACGTATATCTGGCGTGGAAAGGAGGAGGAGAAGAAATAGGGCTTTTTACAGAATATATCAATGGAACAACTATGTTTTTAAAATTCACGAATGAATTCAGTTGTACCAGTCTTCCTTATCTTGATGTTTTGTTAACCAAAGACATTGGAAACAAAAGGCATGTATCTAGTATTCATCAGAAGGCCACATATTCCAACAATCTGTTGCACTATTCAAGCTCTCAACTTTTTCCAAAAGAAAGCAGTGGTTAAAGAACAATTGGTGGGGGCTGCCAGAATGACGACACTGGATGTTCAGTTTGAGGAATCATGTGAACTGATAAAGAAAATGTTTTTTAACAGAGGTTACCAATGTTCTTTAATTGATGAGATGATTAAGTATCAAGTAAAAGAGAGAGGGGGCATTTTGTACCACTTCTGAGTAAGGCGGGACAGATGCAACAAAATTTAATAAACACAAATGAATCAGACAACATAAGGACGACAACGATCTTGACATACATTATGAACAGTATGAATATACGAAACAGTTTTACTATCAGAGGTAAATTATTCAGGATGCAACTGAGAGCTGACAGTGACAGTAGAGCCCTAGTATATATGGCCTTATGTCAACAATGTGAGTGGTTTTATATAGGCAAAATTGAAAGAAAAATCCAGGAAAGGATTTATGAACAATTACAGGATACTAAGAAGGGCAAAATGACCAGTGCTCTTAGTAAGAGAATATCCAGGGAACACCTTTAAATTCACAGTGCTGGAACAAATTCAAGTTGACCCAAGAGGAGGACCCTGGAAAATCCTCTTGGAGATTAAAGACATACATTGGAATGCGTACAACATCCAGGCATTAACGAACAAGTTAGTATAGCACTAGTTTTAAAACTGAAGTCTTTAAAACGATGAAAGAATTATCTAATAATTTTAATAATAATTTTAACAAATTTAATAAGTATTTTAAAATATTTCATATAAATGTTGAGAAGTAAATAAATTTTACATTTGTTTAACTTGAAACGCAAACAAATTAGGGGAGGAGAGGCAGGTAACAGAATGGCTGTAACAAATCATGTCACTTTTAGAGGGACTTTTAAAATCAACTGGAATGCAAGGAATGTATCTGAAGAAGTCTTGAATTTAAGACGAAAGATTTTATTCTTTTTCACAGTTTTTAATTCAATATTTTTAATATTTATGACATACAAAGAAGTTAGGTACTGTACCAAAGTCCAGCTCACGAAAACAATCCAAAATATATATCAAAGAACGTCGCTGGACACTGCTATTATTCAATAACAACAGTAGTTCAGTAAAAAAGATGAGCGCTTTCGGGACTACTCCCTTCCTCAGATAAATTTCACATAAAACAATGCACTATTTTAAAAAACAACACATCCAATGAAATTCAATGAAAGACCCGCCTGTTCTGAAGTGTGGATCTTATTGGTACGTCATTCAATCCTGGTTCATGTGTAGCCATTAATTCAACAATCCACTTCGACTCAGCTAACTCAGTTCTGTGTTTTAAATCCCCCCCCCCCCCTGTTGTTAAGCCTGATGTTGACCACGGCCCTAAACAAAAACCTATGTGTGGGAAATTCTTCTATATGTCTACTAAGTGCATTATGGGGATCACTATTTCTAATTCTGGACATATGTTGAAATATTCTAGTTTTTAACATTTGATTTGTCTTTCCCACATAAAAACAGGGGCACTGGTTGCACTCTGCCAGATATACCAAATCGGTGGTGTAACAGGTTGCCTTACCTTTTAACATGAACTGCCTACCAGTTACAGGGTGTATAAACATTGAATTTCTATTATTAATATGGCCACAGGCTCTGCACCTCCCACAAGGTACAGTGCCTACAGAAATTGAAATTACTGATCCATTATCAATGGACTTCTCTTTGCATAATATGTCTTTTAAATTCTTATTCCTTCTGTATCCAAAGCAGGGTCTATGTCCTACTATGTTATTCAGATTCCCATCACTGGTCAAAATATTCCAGTTGTTCCGGACAATATTACAAATGTCTCCTATATTACTACTGTATGTAAATAGCATCTGTGGTCCCTTAAAGACCTTAGCTCTGTCTACTAATCCTGTTTCTGCCGTTTCTGTACATTGTAACCAGGGTTTATACTTATTACCCCTATAACACCTACTGTCATTAATTATTTTATTGAGGCTAGTTCTGGGGTCATATTCCTCAGCTGGAGCCATTTCGAAGACTACCATGGATCTTATGACAGGCACGTCCTCTGATGCATTGCAGACATCCATTTCGCATGGTCAGGGGGAACCAAGACATATTATAACAGAAGAACCTTGTGGGGTTCTGCAAATTCTAGTGAGGAAGGAGATTCTGAGAACTATTATTGAGTGTAGGCCGATGTTGGTTCCTTCCACGTCTCCTTCACCATCTGCTGTTCCTCCAGTTTTGCCTGTTTTACTGGATGCGTTCTGTTCAGCATCTCAAGTTCTGGATTCTCAGCCCCCAGCTCTTAAGAAGCCTGACCATTTTTACAAGGTGCCTGAAGATTGCAAATTTCTTTACAAGTGTCCATCTGCTGACCCTTTGGTGGTTTCTGTGGCCTCCGATAAGCCTTCTAAATTACTACCCACCACTAAACCTCTTCCCTCAGATAAGGAAAGACTGGGAGAGAAGGTTTATACTTCTGCTGCCCTTGCTTTTCATGCTATTAATTACCAAACTCCTATTAGTAGATATTTTTTGTCTCTCCTTTCCCAGGCTGCTCAAGCTTTTTCTGACCTTCCAGATTCTCAGGGGAAAACGTCAGCTTTGTCTTTGCCAGGGGCTTCCTTTAGGTAGCTCACCATTTTATCAAGTGCAGCTATGATGCAGCAGAAGCTTCATCTAGGGCTGCTACTTCATTTTCTCTATTGAGAAGATATTCCTGGCTAAGGCTTCAAACCCTGCCAGATGACATAAAAGCTAAGTTTGATGGATGTTCCCCTGGATAATGGTGGTTTGTTTGATACTGTTGATGATTTATTTAAGTACTTGCAGGAGAAAGGCAAGGAGTTACAGGACTTGAAGCATCCTCTGGTTTCACCTGTGCCTAAGTTCCAAAGGAATTATCCTTCCAAACCAGCTTTTATTCGAAGACATGCCTGTCCTCCTCCTAAAAGTAAGAACACAGGTAGGAGGCCTCCTCCACCTAAGACTACTCAGGCTTCTCCCTGTCAGAAATAGCCCTTTCCTGACAAGCCAGGACTTATCTATCACATTTCTCATAGCCTTATTCCTCTTTCCCTTCATCTTTCTCTCTGTCTTCCACTTTTGACAAACATATCATGTCATGTTTTTTTTCCATAATTCAGCAAAGGTATTTCATGGTTTGGAAATCCCTTCCCCCATTCATGGGCATTCCTCAGCCACCTTGGGAGCAGTTACATTTATTCCCAGAAGTACTTCAAGAACTGTTAAATCAGGGAACTATTCAAGAGGTTCCACAGGATAGGGAAAAGGGTTGTATTTAAGAATGTTTCTGGTGCCCAGAAAGAAGGGTCCTTGGAGACGCATTCTGGATCTTTCACACCTAAATAGCTTTCTGAAAATTCTTTCCTTTCACATGTTCTCTCTTCAGACCTTGTTTCCTTTACTTCTTCTTCTTCAGGGTTTCATGGCTTCATTGGATATCAAGGATGCCTACCTTCACATTCCTGTTCATCCCCTTTTCAGGAAATGTTTACAGTTCTGTGTTGCTTCCTGTCATTTTCAGTTCTCTGCTTTGCCCTTTGGTCTCTCTACTGCCCTAAGGGTCTTCACCAAACACCTAGCTCCTGTGATTGCTTTCTGCAGGCTTCAAGGCATCCAAGTATTTCCTTAGCTGGACAGTCCCCCTCTTTCAGGCATCCTCACCAGAGACTTTACATCAAAATCTTCACTTTACCATTACTCTCTTGCAAAGTCTGGGGTTCAAAGTAAAGATCATGTTTTCCTAGAATGTGGGATTCAGACCATGTCTTTGCTGGCATCCCTGCCTCTGTCAAAGGTCTTGACTCTCGTTTCCGTCTTTCAAACTCTTCTTCCTCTGACCTCTGTCACAGCCAGAGAGTTTCTGAGACTTTTGGGATTTATTGCATCCACCATCCTTGTGGTAACTGTAGCCAAACTCCACATGAAGAAATTTCAGTGGTTCCTGAAATCAGTCTGGCAGCAACATGCGCATCCCCTAGAATTTACAGTTCCTTTTCTTCCCTGTCTGAAGAGGGAACTTCATTGCTAGATTCAGCAGTTGTCTCTGAACCCAGGCCTTCCCTTCCATCCACCTCTTCCTTCTCAAGAACTGTTCACAAACACCTCAGATGTAGGTTGGGGAGCAGCCTTTGGGACAGTGAAAGTCCAGGGGGGTCTGGTCTCCTGTTCAACTTAAGGAGCACATCAACATCAGAGATGAGAGTGCTTCTGCTGGCATTTCAGGCCTTCCATCCCCTTTTCTCCCCAGGGCCTCTCGGTGTTTACAAACAGCACAACAGTCCTGTGGTATGTAAACAAAGAGGGGGAAACAAAATCTTACCTTCTTTGCAGGCTTGCATTCATGTTGTGGGAGTTTGCGATTCAGTATCAGGTGACTCTTCTGGTGGTTTATATGCCCTCAGGTCAAAACCTTGTGGCAGACACTCTGAGCAGGTCCTTGACTCAATCCCACAAATGGATGCTTCTCAGTGATGTGTTTCTGGACATTGTCCACAAGTGGGGTACTCCAAAGAGAGATCTGTTTACTTCCCCTTTGAACAGACAACTTCCTCAATTTTGCACCAGAGTTCCAGGTCCTCTAGTTTGGAAGGTGGACGCCCTCTCATTTTCTTGGAAGGAGATGTTTCTTTATGCACCCCCCCCTTCCTCTCATTCTGAAAGTTCTGTTCAGCATTCAACGGGACAAACCCAAAATCTTGTTGGTGTCTCCCTTTTGGCCAAGATAGCATTGGTTCCCTCTTCTTTTGCATTTAGAAATGGACAATCGCCACAGGTTACCTAACTGGGAGAACCTACTCACACAAGACAAAGGATCCTTAATCCATCCCCACCTCTCCACTCTTAACTGGCTCTGTGGGTGATGGGATTCTCATTCCTTACACACACCTTTTCTCTGATGACGTGCTTAGGGTTCTTTAGGATGCCAGGAAAGCCAGTAGTAGGAAATACTGCATATCCAAGTGGAAGAGCTTTTCTGTCTGGTGTCTTACAAGTAACCTGGATCCACTCTCTGCGGATGTTCCTGTGGTTCATTCTTTCTTGTGTGAATTGCTCAATGCTGGGTTTGGCTTATTCCTCTGTAAAGTCCCATGTATCAGCTATCTCTGATTGTCAGACTTTACCTGCTCCTTTAGCTTCTAGGTGTGAGGCAAAACAATTTCTAAAAGGCATCCTTCACATCAGACCTCCCAGGAAGCCTGTTCCTCCACTCTTGGATCTTAATTTTGCTTTGGAAAAATTGACTCTGACTCCTTTTGAGTCTGCAGTTTCAGCTTCCTTGCAACACTGTTCTTGGAAGACTGTTTTGTTGTTAGCCCTTACTTCAGACAAACGTGTGTCTGAGCTTCAAGCCCTTATGGCTTGTCCTCCTTTTTTGATTTTTCATAAAGACAGGTTGTCCTTGCGCACTAATCCTTCTATGCCCAGCGTGGTGAATGAGTCGTCACTTAATCAATCTGTTCATTTGCCTGTTTTTTTCCCCCTTCTCCACAATCTGCTAGCTAGATAATACACAACTCAGATTTTATGTGGGTAAGACTAAGGCTATCAGGAAATCTAATCCAGTTTTTTGTTTCTTTTCATTCCAGGTCTTTGGGTTTGCCTATTTCCAAGCAGGCAATTTCTTCTTGGATTTCTAAAGCTGTTTTGTTTTATGTTTCTCGTGAAAAGGCCCTTCCTCCTTCTGTTAAGGCTCACTCCACTAGGGCTGTGGTTTCTTCTGATGCTTTTTTCAAGGGTTTGGACACTAATTCCATTCTTGAGGCAGCCACTTGGACTTCTGTGCATACTTTCACCAAACACTACAAGCTGGATGGAATTTCCAGAGCTATAGCTGGTTTTGCTAGTGCTGTCCTCAGTGGCTTTTTAGAGAGCTCTACTGGTTCTTTCTCCTCCCGTGTTTCTTCCTGGGTTTTGGCACTCTGTCTCATGTTAGGAATATGCAACAGTAGAATAGAAGGGCATAGTATAGTTGTGTAAAATCTTAACCATAATGATAAATGTCCTTCTTCAATGTTGCAGTACTCAATCCCTCCGATATACTGTTTACCTCTTACTTTTCATTAGGCTGGCGTTCCAGCTTTGGCATTCGGTTCTGAGGATGGTACTTCCAGACGTCGCTTTTATGCCCTATGTATGCAAGGAGCATACATGAGATGTACAGCATACCTTAAGTAGTAAAAGGCTTTGGTATACTGGCTGGACGTTGGGTCGCCCTTGGCAAGGAATCTCCCTCGTGTTAGGAATACTGCAACAGTGAAGGGAAGGACATCTATCGTTAAGGTAAGATTTTACACAACTGTATTTTCTCCCTTCTTATAGAATTGGCCAGGGACAGTTACCACACGCTTCCTCACACCATGGATCTATTCACACAAGGCAGGGAGTATTTCATGCATCCCAACTTCAAACAACTACAACTGACTATCTGGATGATTTGGTCTTGGTACCTTTTAGGCACCCCCCCCCCAAGGATATGTAGCAGGTGTTAAGAGGCAAAGAATTCTGCTGTTAGGAAATCTTATTGATAAGTGAAAATATTTGCTAGTTGATGTAGCACTAATTACCAAGGCCCTTTCAAGGTTTCTGTACCACTGGTTTACAATGTGTGCATTATAGGTTCATAGGTAGGTATTAGGCTATCAGCCCAAGGGCCTACGTAAGCCTAGTCAGCAAGGTTCCATAGCTTACACCACCCAAGAAAGATATTTTCCTGTGCCACTGTCCAGCAGAGACACAGAAGTGATCCTCGGGGTGTATTTCCTATTTCCCATCCACTCATCAAGATTTTTCTTGAAGAGTGTTATTGAAGAACTTTGCTCGACATAGATGGGTAGCTTGTTCCAGAGTATAGGTAGTCTCTGGGACAGGAATCTATCCCTCCAGCGTGTCCTGTTTGTTGTGGTGACAAGGTTTAGGTCCCTAGAAGCATGTAGCTCGAAGGGATTGGGATTTCTTTAGGTCTAGCATGTCCAACAGCTCTGGGTTTGACATAGCTTTATATGTTAGGCAGAGATCACCTCGGAGTAGGCGATATGCTACTGAGTAAAGTTGGAGTTTTTTGAGGCGGTCAATGTAGGGCATTTGTTTGAGACTAGTAATCCTCTTTGTGAGGTACTTCTGTGGCCTTTCCAGCTGCTGCAGATGTCTTGCGAGGTACATTCCAAAAGGGGCGTTGTACTCTATAATGGGTCTAATGAGTGATGAGTAGAGGGGAACAATGACCTCTTTTTTTCCTGGATGAGAACCCTTTTATGATGAGGTGTGCCACGTAGAAGGACTTCCTGACTACTGTGGCAATGTGACTATCAAAGGAGAGGCTACTGTCCACCTGGGTCCCAAGGTCTCTTATCACGCATTTGGTGTTAAGTAGATTGCTGCCTATGTCGTAGTTCATGGGTACAGAGTTTTTACCAAAGGGGATGACACTGCACTTTTTGGCATTGACCTTGAGGCCATGGCTCTGACACCAGGCATCTGTCTCAGTGAGGCTCTTCTGTAGGATGTCCACATCATTTGGGGACTTGACTATGGCTCCTAGTTTGCAGTCATCTGTGAACTTCGTTAGCCAGAGGCCTTCTGTGTTAGCCTGTACTTCAGAGAAGTAAATACCAAACAGGAGAGATCCCAGGACGGAACCCTGTGGTACTTCACTTGTCACTACTTTGAGGTCAGATTTGGAGTCTGCAACTTTTACAGTGTGGGTTCTGTTAGTGAGCCAGTTGGCAACCCATCTTGTGACGTAGCCATTTATACCTAGTTTAGTGAGTTTAGCTATAATTCCAGAATGGGGGATGGTGTTGAAAGCCTTGGCGAGGTCAAGATAGGCTGTGTGAACCACCTTACCCTCATCCATGGCTTTGGTGACTGCCTCAAAGAAGTCGATCAGGTTCAGGATGCATGATCTGCCTTTCACAAACCCGAACTGGGTGGGATCCAGAGTTTGGAGGTTACCAATGTTTTTGTTTGAGTTCCATGATGATACGTTCCATGGCCTTGCAGATCAGGCTCGTCAGGCTAATAGGTCGATAGTTCCCAGAATCAGTGGTGGCTCCCCCTTTGTGGAGTGGAATAACTGTTGCTGTGCACCATTCAGTGGGCACAAAGCCTGATGCGAGGCTATTATTGAACATGATGCTTAAGTGGGGAGCCAGTTCGTTCTGAAGTTTGTGTAAAGCACAGCCTGGGATGTTGTCCGGTCCCATGGATACTGTGTTTTTAGCTTTCGAGAGTGCAGCTCTTACCTACATAGTTGTGATTACAGGGACTCTGCATTCTTCCTGTGTAGATATAGGCCCTTTCGGGGTGAGAGGGGGGTAAAGTTGGCACTGAACCTATCTGTCAGGATGTTGGCAATATCAGTTGGTTCTGTAATTTTCATGCCTTTGTGCTGTAACTCAGAGCAGATCTGGGTATTGCCCTCTAGATTCTTGACTTGGCTATAGAATGCTTTGTGGTTGTCCTTGGACTTAGTGGCAATTTTGTTTTGTCTGGCCTTTCATATTCTTCCTGTCAAGGTTCATCTGTCAGCCATTTAGCGTGAAGTTCCATTCATTCTCCGCTTTCATCACAGGCCTTGGTCAAAATTTTCTTGAAAGGAATTTTAGATTTGCACTCACTTAGAAAACAAGTGGCATTCTATGTGGGATCTCAACTTTGTTTTGGAAGAATTCATTTTAGCTCCTTTTTAACCAGTTCATCAGGCAGATTTACGGTTTATTACTAAGAAAGCACGGTTGCCGATTGCCTTTACATCTTCAAGAACAGTAACTGAATTTTAAGCTGTTATCGTGGATCAGCCCTATTTGGTACTGCATAAACACAGGACCTGAATTTTGTCTGTGACTTAAACAACATTCTGGAGAGACAGATATGTCCCACAGACTGCCCTTCCTCCTATATATTTCCTATCCATGTGAAATTGAGTTTGTCTTTTACCAGGTGTTAGTGCATCCTGGACCACTGGATGGGGAATAGGAAGTTTTCACTGGGTTTGGCACTCCTGTCCCTTATGGACAGAGGTATGCCTGACCCTCAATGTTCTGTTTGCATACAGGACATCTTCATTCTTTCATTAAAACTTGACTTGGCTTAGAAAGGCCTCCCGGGTCATTAGCCTTGTAACAATCTGTGAATACACTCTTTTACCATTATATTTACTAGGTTGTGATTAACTCGTGTTTTTCAGATTTGTTTTTTTTTCTTTGTTCTTCCCCTAGGCTGAGTCTGAAAATTATCACTCAGGATCAGTGTTCTACTTTTGTTAACAAATGAAAATCATGTTAACATAAATAGTGCCACAGAGGGCCATGAAAGTCGGATCAAAAACAGTAAATGTATACATCTTGAGAGATGAGTAGGAAATGATGCATTACATGCTGATGAAGAGATCAGCTAACACCTATGATGCCCTTCCATTTCACTGTTGCAATATTCATTACATTAGGGATCTCCTGCCAAAGGCAGGCCAACATCTGGCTAGTATACCAAAGCCTTTAGGTTGTTTTAAGGTACTTTGAGCGTCACACATATGCTGCTTGCATTGTGTAGGACATAAAGGTGATGTCTGGGCATACCATCCTCAGAGCTTCTTTGCCACTAGTCTGAACGCCATTGCTTGTCGATCTGAATGCCTGTTCTGTTGCTGGTTCACCAAGCCGTTGCAGATAAGCTCCCCTTTGGAGTTCTTTTTTACTTATCTTTTTTTATTGTTGCATGTGGGTTTTCATGTCATCCAAGAAGGGTAAACGCCAGTGTGAGAGAGAGATTCCCCATAAAGACCAAGGATAGTGTCTGTTTTGCCTTGATGCCTCTCAACCATATGTCCAGTTCCATCTGTCAGGTCTTTGTATCTAAAACCCTTCATAGTAGACTCTCTCCTTTAGCACTAAATCAGCATCTTAAGCTTCTTGCAAATGACAGTACACAGGGAACTTCCTGCTCCAAGGGACAGCTGTCAGTGAAGAAGGTCAAGAAGCCTAGGCCAGAATCGTCTGTTCAGTCTTCACCAGGCGTCTCTCCAGAGCCGAGTGAAAGCCCAGAGTTTTGCCCATCTTTGTCATTGGATTCCTCTGCTGTGTCCAGGTTGGATGCCAGTGACGGTCATACTTTAAGCACATCCAAGGAGGTATTGCAGATGCTCATTTCAGACATTCAGGGAGGAACCAAGGCTGATTATCTCCAAGAGGCCTAGGGGTGTTCCTCAAATATTAGTTAGAGAAGTCATTCCCTACTTACCATTATTGAATGCCGTCCTGGGTCAGAGCCTTCCAGATATTATAAGGCGGATGTCCCATTGAAGAAATAGCAAAAGACTAAACATATCACTCCTGCTCTTAAGGATCCACAAAGTGAATGGCAGTCCTTCACTCAGGGTTTTAGTGCTTTGATGATATTGAAACCTTCTCAGGGAATTTCTCTTCCAGCCTCCCCTTGGTCCTCTACTCCCCTAAAAAGACCCAGGGAAACAGGATTGCTCTGAGGAGGTGCTGGATTTGAATGAGGAATCCATTGCTTACTCTTCCCAGATTCCCTGTCTTTTGGACTAGGGATCAGAAGAAGAGGAATCTACCAGTCCTGATACTCCCTTTGAAGAGATTTCTTTTGGGGACATGATCTCCAGGATGATGGAATTCTTTAAATGGGATTGTGCTTAGGTATCTGAGGTACATAAAAGGAGATGGATTCTCCTAAACCTTCTGCTGTTCCTCCTGTTTTGGCTGCTTGTTGGATGCATTTTCCAGTATTTCTAAGGCTCCAGACTCTCACCCCCCTCTACTCCCAAGAAACCTGATAGATTCTATAGGGGTACCTGAGGACTGTAAATTTTTGTACAGTTGTTGTTCTGCTGACCCCTTGGTGGTGTCTGTAGCTTCTGATAAGCCCTCTCAGTTGTGTCCTTCTCCCAAGTTACTGCCTTCTAATAAAGATGGGACCATGGAAAGCTAGGCAAGAATGTTTATACCCTCCTGTACCTTGGGTTTTAGGGCTGTTAATTATCAGACCCATATGTCCAAGTATTTGTTGGCTTTCCTACCCCAGGCCTGTCAGGTTATTTCCGATCTTCCTGGCTCTTGACGTAAAACTTCTGCCCTTTCCCTGTTAGGGACTTCCTCCCAGGTGTCTCGTCATTCCATCAAGTGTACTTATGATGCAGCAAATGCTGCTTCTAGTGCTGCTGCTTTTGAGTCAGCGACGAGGAGGTGTTCTTGGCTTCAGCTTCAGCCTTTGCCTGATGATATTAAGGCTAAGTTGATGTATCCCCTCATAATAATAAACACTTGTTTGGTGAAGCCGCTGCTTAAGTCCCTTCAAGATAAAGCCAAAGCTTTACAGGAACTTGTTTGTTTTTCCTGGGCCTAAATGTCAGCGAAACTACACCATTAAGCCAGCCCTTGTTCACAGGCAGTCTCTCTGTCCTCCTAAGGGTAAAACGGGTGGCAAGCAGGCTCCTCCTGCTAAGGCTACTTATGCTTCAGTGCCTCAGAAGTCTCCTTTTCTAGATAAACCAGGTGCTGTCTGGCTGTCATATTCTTCCCAGCCACTTTCCTCTTTCTGTTCGCCTCTCTCTTTCCCCTCCCACCCTGTTTGGCTACAGATTATTCAGGATTCCTGAGTCCTGTCTATTATTTGCTTGGGGTATTTCATGGCTTGGAAATCCCTTCCCCCTTTTATTGGTGTTCCTAAGCATCCTCAGGAGCAACTCTCCTCCTTTCCAGAGGTACTTGCGGTACTTTTGACTCAGAGTACTATTCAAGAGGTGCCTGTGTCCCAACGGGGGAGGGGGTTATTCCACAATGTTTCTAGTATCCAGAAAAGTGGGTACTTGGAGACCAATTCTAGACCTCTCTCATCTAAACACTTTTCTGAAGGTGCCCTCTTTTCAAATTATGTCCCTTCAGACTTTGTTCCCTCTCTTGCTTCCTCAGGCTTATATGTTGTCTCCGGATATCTCCTTTCGAATACTGTCCCTTCCGACTTTGTACCGGTCTTTCTTCCTCAGGCTTATATGGTGTCTCTGAATCTCAAGGATGCGTATCTCCATATCCCACTCCATCCTGCTTTCAGGACCTTTTTTTTGTTTCTCTGTTGCTTCTTGGCATTTTTAGTTCTCTGCTTTGCCCATATGGTCTTTCTACTGTCCGAAGGGTATTCAACAACTGCCTTGCTTCTGTGATTGCTTTTTGCAGGATTCAGGGGATCCATGTATTTTCTTACTGGGACGACCTCCTGTTTCAGGCATCCTCTCCGGATATCTTGTTGCAAAGTCTTAATTTTGCCATTTCCCTTCTGCAAAGCCTGGGGTTCACAATAAACTTCAAAAAGTCTTTTTTGATTCCTTATCAGGACCATGTTTTCCTGGGGTGCAGGATCCAGAAGGTGCCAATGCTGGCATCCCTTCCTCTTCCCAAGGCCTTGACACACATTTCCTTATTTCAAAGTCTTCTTCCTCTGGCTCTGTTACAACCAGAAAGTTTCAGAGAGCTGTGGGATTCATGTCATCCACCATCCTTATGCTCCCTCTTGTCAAACTCCACATCAGAAAGTTTCAGTGGTTTCTGAAGTCAGTTTGTCTTCAACATGCGCATCCCCTAGAATGTGTAGTTCCCCTTCTACCTTGTCTCAGGAAGGAACTTCACTGGCAGTTCCAGCAGTTGTCTCTAAATCCAGGGCTCCCTTTTCATCCAACCTTTCCCTCTCAGAAGTTGTTCACATATGCTTCAGAAGTGGGATGGGGATCAGCTTTCTACTTCCTAAAGATACAAGGTGTGGTTGCCTCTTCAGTAGAAAGAGCACTTCAGTGTCAAAGAGATTAGAGCTCTTCTGCTGGCACTTCAGGATTTTCATCCTCTTTTCTTCCCAGGACCTTTCAAGGTATTTACAGACAGTACCACAGTGGTTTGGTATGTAGACAAACGGGGGTGGGGGGGTCAAGATCTTATCTTCAGGTTGACACTCCTAGTGTGGGATCTTGCTGTCCAGTATGAAGCGACTCTTCAGGACATTTACATTCTCTCATGTCAAACATTGTGGCAGAAACTCTGAGCAGGTCCTTAACTCAATCCCACAAATGGATGCTTCACAGGGATGCGTTTCTGGACATTGCCCATCAGTGAGGCATTCCTCAAATAGATCTTTTTGCCTCCCCTCTGAACAGACAACATCTGCTATTTTGTGCCAAATTCTTAGGCCCTCTGGTTTGGAAGGTGTATGACCTATCCTTTTCTTGGAAGGGGTTGTTTATTTATGCTTTTCCTCCCCTTCATTCCAAAAGTCCCGTTTAGAATTCAACAAGATGCTCCCAAAATCTTGTTGGTGACTGCCTTTTGGCAGAGACGGCATTAGTTCCCTCTTCTTCAGCACTTAGCCAAGGGCAGTCATCACAGGTTACCTCACAGGATGAATCTAGTCATACAGGACAAGGGATTTCTTAGCCATCCCCACCTGTCCACTCTTAGGTTCATGGGTAGGTACTAGGCTATCTGCCCGAGGGCATTTATAAGCCTAGCCAGAGTGTATCAGCTTTCGCCACCCCATTGATTAATTAATTGAACCTCTGTCAAGAAGAGCCAATGAAGTGATCCCAGGGGTGTATTTTCTGTTACTCATCCACTCGTCAAGGTTTCTATTGAAGAGTGTTAGTGAGGGGCTCTGCCTGATGTAGTTAGGAATTTTGTTCCCAAGCATGGGGAGTCTCTGTGACAGGAATCTATCCCTCCAGCATGTTCTATTTATTGTTGTGGCAAGGTTTAGCTCACTAGAGTGAGTGGCTCGCAGTGACTTGGATTTCTTTAGGTGGAGCATGTCCATCAATTCTGAGTTGGACATGGCTTTGTAAATCAGGCAGCGATCACCTCTTAGTAAGCGATATGCCACTGAGTACAGCCAGAGTTTTTCCAGTCGGGCTGCATAGGACATATGTTTGAATCCAGTAATCCTCTTGGTGAGGTACTTTTGTGGTCTTTCCAGCTGTTGGAAGTGTCTTGTGAGGTACATCCCAAATTGGGCATTGTACTCTATGATGGGTCTGATGAGTGACTCTTTATTTCTAGATGCAAACCCTTTAGTAATTAGATGGGCTACATAGATGGATTTCCTAACTACTTTGGCAATATGATTGTCAAAGGAGAGATTACTAGCTACCTGGGTCCCCAGATCTCTTATTACCTCTTCTGTATTAAGGGGGCTGGGGGCTGCCACCTATGTGGTAATTCATGCATGTTTTGTTTTTCCCATATGGGATGACTATGCATTTTTTGGCATTTAGCTTGAGACCATGACTTTGACACCAGGTGTCCATCTCAGTAAGGCCCTTTTGGAGAATGTCCATGTCAGCCGTAGAGTCAATTATGGCTCCCAGTTTGCAGTTATCGGCAAACTTGGTTAGCCATAGTCCTCGTGTGTTTGCCTGTACTTTTGAGAAGTATATGCCAAACAGTAGGGGTCCCAGGACCGAGCCTTGTGGGACACCACTTGTGACTGGTTTAGATTCGGACCTGGAGCCTGCTATCCTTACTGTGTGAGTTCTGTCTGTAAGCCAGTTGGCAAACCATCTCATGACGTAGGGGTTTATGTTCAGGCTGGTGAGTTTTTCTATAATTCCTGAGTGCAGAATGGTGTCAGAAGCCTTGGCAAGGTCAAGGTAGGCTGTGTGAACCACCTTCCCCTCATCTATGGCCTTGATGACTGTCCCCTCTTCAGCTGACATTGTGGGCAATAGGATTTTGATTCCCCATACACACCTTTTTTCTGAGGACATGCTTAGGGTTCTGCAGGAGGCCAGGAAACCCAATACTAGGAAATCTTATTTATCCAAATGGAAGATGTTTTCTGTTTGGTGTCTTTCTCATAACTTGGATCCACTTTCGGTGGGTGTTCCTTTGGTTCTCTCTTGTCATAAATTGCTCAATGCTGGGTTGGCTTATTCTTATGTTAAAGTCCACTTATCAGCCATCTCTGATTGTCTGCCTTTATCTCCTCCTTTAGGTTCTAGATTTGAGACTAAACAATTTCTTAAAGGCATCCTTCATATTAGGCCTCCCAGGAAGCCTGTTCCTCCTCTCTGGGATCTTAATTTTGTTTTGGAAAAATTGACTCAGGCTACTTTTGGGTCTGCAGCTTCAGCTTTCTTGCAACATTGCTGTTGGAAGACTATACTTTCTTTAGCCGTTACATCTGCCAGAAGGGTGTCTGAGCTTCAAGCCCTTATGGCTTGTCCTTGTCCTCCTTTTTTGGTGTTTTGTAAGGACAGGGTGCCCTTGCATACTAATCCTTCTTTTATTCCTAGTGTGGTGAATGAGTTGTCCCTTAATCAGTCTATTCATTTGGCCACTTTTTCCCTTCACCACAATCTGCCAGTAAGAAGGTGCTGCACACGTTGGATGTGCAAAGACAACTCAGATTATATTTGGATAAGACTTAAGACTGTTAGGAAATATGATCAACTTTTTGTTTCCTTTCATCCTAGATCCTTGGAACTAGCTGCATCCAAACACAGCGTTTCTTCTTGGATCTCAAAAGGTACTTCCTTTTGTTTTTCCTTTCATGGTAATAGCTTTGTTGTTCCTTTCATGGTAATAGCCTTCCTTATTCTGTTAAGGCTCATTCTACTCTGGCTTTGCTTCTTGTGCTTTTTCAGGGGTTTAGATACCAGTTCTGTTTTTGAGACAGCTGCATGGACATCTGTGCATACATTTGCCAAGCACTACACATTGGATAGAATATCCAGAGCTAGAGCTGATTTTGCTAAGACCATCTTTCTTGGCTTCCTAGAGGGCTCTGCTGGTTTGCCCTCTCTTCTTCCTGAGCTTTGGCACTCTCCCTAGTGTAAAGAATACTGCAACAGTGAAATGGAAAGACATAGTATAGTTGTGTAAAGTCTTACCATGCCAGTAGATGTCCTTCTCTTCATTGTTGCAGTATCCACTCCCTCCCTCCACCCCCTAGTCCATTTGTCTTCTGGATGTACTGATTACCTTTTCTTTTTCTTGGACTGGTGTTTCTACTGGGGCTGTCAGTTCTGAGGATAGTATGTCCAGACGTCACGTTTATCTCCTAAGCTACACAAGGAACATATGTGTGATGTATGGTGTACCTTAAAGCAACGTAAAGACTTTGCACTGGCCGGTCATCAGGCGACCCTTGGCAGGGGATCCCCAATGTAATGAATACTGCAATAGTGAAGAGGAAGACATCCGCTGCTATGGTAAGATTTTACATAACTGAACTTTCCTGAGAAAAGGTGATTGTGTGTGTGTGTGTGTGTGTGTGTATTGATTGGCTTACTAGGAAATGGGATTAATCTAAAATAGATATGTTTGGGGGAAATTGCTTATAGTGAGAGGGAGGATGACTGGGGCAGACACATATGCTAGCTTTGTCTCCACATCATGATGTAGAGATTTTTTTTTTGTAATGTACCTAAATCTTTTTCCTGGTCTAGGTTGTCAAGGCAGAACACTGCTTGCCTCCTCACCCTGATGCAGAGATATGCTTGAGTCTTGAGTAATAAATAGTACATTACATGCTTTCTTCTGTTATATTGCAGTTGATGGTTTCCTTAGTCTAGCACTTATTTTGCAAAAGCTAAATGGAGCCTTGTTAGCCTGTGTATTGCTTGTTTCATCCTGCTTCTATAAACTTTCTTCCTTGCTATGAAAACATCTGTTTTCTGAGGAGTGATGGAATGAGAGGCATCTGATATGTGCTTACATACACATACTCTGTTTGCACACAGGGACAAAGCCCAGACTATGACCCTGGTAACTAGAGTTTAGTTAGTAACCCAGGTGGCTGCTGGAGCTGTCATCAGGGAGAAGGAGAAGAGGAGTGACACAGGTTTATTAGTTTGCCTGTACTTGGGGGAGGGTGTGGGAGCATTTACTCGGTGTGCCACTGAATCTTTGGAGGAGACAGCAGATTCCACAGGAGTGCTGGCCTCAAGGGTACAGTACTGTCCTGAGGGATTGTGTCATTCTTGGAAGCAAATGACACATCTTTGCTGACACACTTTGCATGTCAAACCATTGACATGTTACTTAGCATATGCTGTATTGCTAGGGCCAGAGAGAAAAAATGAGTAATCCCTGATTTCTGCTTAAATGATGACCCCTTTGAAGGTTGGCAGCCAGTGAGGGCAAAAAATGTACTCCCATAAGCCCCGTATGGTCCCTCTCACCTTCCTGAGTGAAAGACTTAAATTTATCTCAGGTTCAACTGAAAATTGAACAAATGAGTGATATTTGGGGCCTTTTTTTGTAGTGAGCTATAAAAGACAAAATATTCTTGGAACACTAGTAGTTATTCCTCTCAATTCTGTAGTAGTTTTGCAGAATGTTCAAATTTTTGGCCCGTTCCTCATAAATGGCTTTCTAGCAAATAATTGAATTCAGTAAATAATGACAAGATGTTTTGAGTTTCAGAACTTGGCTGTACACTGATCAGCAGCACAATTTCAAGTCTCCCAGTAAGGAAACAGAAACTGAGAAAAAGCAGCGTCATTTAATTTTTTTTTTTATTGTAAAATTCAGTTACTGGCTAGTAAATACCCTGCCTAAATGCCAGCCAATAAGATATTTGGAAAACCTGAAAGAAAATTAACCAGAAAAGGTGAAGAGGAACCAATGTCTGGGAGGTATTCTGCAGCTGTTCAGCAAGAAGCAGTTCAAGAATCATCTTTGGTTCAAGTGATGGTTTCCAGTAACTTAGAAGAAGAAATAAATCAGATATACTCAGAGGTGATTAAAATAAATGAAACATTTAAGGAATATATCAATTCAAGCAACAAAAGGCTGTTTGAAGAAGCTATAAGTAGCCATTCAGATGAACTGATAAAACTGCAAAAGTCCAAGGTTGACATGAAGAAAAAGCTGTCTGAGTATGAGGCTCCTCAAGAATAACTGTTTAAAAAAATAGAAGACAGAGCACACAGAGAAAACCTGAGATTTTCTGTTGTACTAGAGAAACTGGAAGGAACAGACTGTATTCATTTTATGAAAATCAAATAAGCAACTGGACTGGGGTTCCACATCAGAATGTTAATTGAAAGGGAACATCAAGTTCATGCTCTAAACCTGGCCACGAGAAAGCAGCCAAGACCTATATTAGTAAAGATGCAATCATACCATCAGAAAGTGTTGATGATGACAAAATTGTTACAGAAGGGCACAGTATTAAAAATTAAAGACAACAGTGTGTTTGTAGAAAATGATTATTCACCGTACACCAGGCAGAAGAGAAGTGAATTTATCCCAGCAATCTGGAATGTCAAGAGGCAGGTGTGAGATTCAAGCTGCCGTATCCAGCTGTCTTCAAAGTATTTTTCCTGGAGAATCAGTCATTTTTGATGCAGAACAGGCTAAGGAGGAAATAAAGTTTATCCAACAGAATGCGAGTCAGCAAGCAGAAGGTGACTCTGCTTCTCATTCTTATGATGGGTAAAGCTCATAGACTTTGGCAGTGAACCTTTTCCAGTGATTCAAAGGAAAATGGATGAGCAACAGAAAAGCACTAGGAGTCAGCAGTACTTTGGATCTGAACCAGAGTCTGATGATGGGAGATGTAAATGAAGAGGAATAAGACCAGCAACTCTGAAATTAGTGAATAAATGGAAGGCTATAAAGCATCTTGTCACATTTGTTGAAATGTGATTTTGCAAGAAAGTGGATGAAAAACACTGGACTTTAGATGACTTTGTCAAGCTTGTGGGTAGACTGTAAAGCATACATCCCACTTTATATCATTAATGTTTAGAAGGACAATAAAAGGGGAAAAGTAACTGTACGTAAAGCAAATATTTCTTACTAGCATTTGTATAAAGCATTTCATGATGTAAACTGCATGCCATATACAGTAAAACAGTTTTATGTGGTGTGTAGTCATGGATATTTAAAATGTAGTGGGGGTCTCTTCATTGGCTGTTGTCTGTGTTAAATATATTAAAGTAAACAAGTACCTTTTTTAGTTGTGAGAAATCTAGGTTTTACAGTATAACAAGATTAAAAAAGGCCAGACAAAAGCAAGTTTAATGTTGATATTCTGTAATGTTAGGCTGCTGCAGTGGGGGTGGGGTGTAAAAGTGCACTATTTATATTATATGTAGAAGTAGGATATTTCCTCTTTATTTTACTGCCTTTGGCTTAAGCTGTAAAACAGGTATTTTTGTAAGCATGTAGGCTTTAAAAATAAGACAAAATGATGAAAGCCATGAAAATGCTAAGCTTCTTAAAACCGCAAAGGTGTATTAGCTTATTTTCCACAGGCAAGTGTTCAGTGGAGTCAAGATGTCTGCAGTTTTTTTATTTTATTTTATTTAATATTTGTTTACTGGGTAAGTCCAACTGGGATAGAGCCCATTTTCAGTGGAGACTTGGAGGGAAACGCAGACGCATGTCTTTGCAATGTGGGAGGAAACCGGAACACCCGGAGGAAACCCAGGCGAATGTAGGAAGGACATGCAGACTCTGCAGAGAAGGCACCCCAGCTGAGAATCAAACCAGCGAACCTCTTCCTGTGATGCAACAATGCTAACTGCTACACCACTGCACAGCTGAGGGCAGTTGTGCATTATTTTCTTTGTGAAATTTAAAAAGACTCATTTCTGAATAGATTTCCATGGAGACAGCTGTTTGTAGGTGCAAGCAGTTAATATTGAGAAGTCTGAGTATTCTTTGCTGAGGGAAATTCACAATTTAAAGGTGCAATGGCAAACCATTCAGTGAAAAAATTAAGTTTGAAGTTATGAGAAGTGAGTAAGAGGTAGCAACCTCCCAAGCAACATTAGTACTTTATGGAGTTAATAGAACAGTGTACAGTTTAGTTTTAGTTAAAGATAGCCAGTGCACGTTTTCTTAGGGCTAAAAGTTAATATTTTCTTAAAGCGTACAAGCTGTTTTTCTTATCTGGGAGGGTAAGAGATATGAAAAATGAACAGAAAGTCATCAGCATAAGTGACAGCACAGGCTGTAGCATGTATTTTAGCATGGATAACCTTTATTTTTAGGTTACGTAATGCCTGTAGGTACAGCTGTCAATTTGGGGCAATTGTTCCCTTCTTTAGGGTTAAACTTCATGTTTTGAAGATGTACATAGTTTTGTGTGTTCAAAGTTAATAGGGGATGGGGTGTGTTGCATTCAGGTTTTTAGTTTGAGGGTTTTAATTAAAACAAAGTTTTTAAAAATGTGACATAGGTTCAAATGGAGATGAGAACAAACAACTGTACAAAAGATCACTCTGCCAAATTTTAGTATATGTATATAACGCAAACGTTGGATGTACACATTCAAAAAACTGTTATGTATAGTAGGTGGAAACAGTAGCTTTTTATCATGATGGCTGTGCTGTCCATATTATCTTGAAATGTGAATGGCCTTAGAGGTATAGATAAAAAGGGAAGGGATATTAAACTATATTAAGAAATTGCAGAGTGCAAAAAGCAATGCTGCAGGAGAAATATTTGAGAAGAACTGAGCATGTGAAGTTGACAAAGGGAGGATTTCAGAATGAATGTTCAGCCGAATCTCAGAGACAGAAGAAAGGGGAAATAATTATAGTAATTGCTGGAGGGGCTCTGATAGTGATGAGATGAAGAAAAAGACAAGAATGGTAGAGATCTGTGATAGTAAGAGGCTGTTGGCAAGGGGGGAGGATTACAATGACATGTATTTGTATTCCACTGTAAACTGTTGCTATGTAGCTTAAGAAAGTTTTGTGAGGAATCCGCTTTCAGCAGGGAATATTGTTTATAGGTAGGGACTGGAATTTGATTTGCAATAATTAGTATGCATCAGGGGAACCTAGAAGGAGCAATATGTCAAAAGAGAATAGTTTTCTGGACACATTTGTGAAAATATTTGGTGTGGAAGATATGAATTCAGTAGTAGGAAATCTACAGAATTGCTTATTATTCCCCAAGGTATGATAACTGGGCTAAATTAGATAGAAATTATATTTCATGAGAGCATGTGCATTTAATTGAAAGCTTTGATGCACATCCAATAACTATTTCTGATCATGCACCAGTAAAAACTGGGATAAAAAACTGAGTAATGAAATATAGAGAGGAATTTAAGAAATGAGTAGTGGAAATTATTCAAGAGTAATTAGGGAAGATAGAAATGTCTTCAGAAGTTATAGGTAGTGAATGGGATAAAATGAAAATGGAGTTTTAAAATAGGGTCAAAAGCAAAAGAGATGTGGTTAAGAAGTAATAGAAATTACTTACAGGGGCTGGCAAAGGTTAAAGCATTGCAGAATAAGGGGTCTCACACAACAAGAAGAGGAAAAATGCAGAGTGCCAAAAGAAAAAAAATGCAGTATCTGGATAATGTGAGTGAGTTTAGAAAGAGTACAGTTAAGCAACTTTTTTTGTTTTGATAACTCCAGAGCACAAGAATGTTTAGTACAATGACTGAGCACAACATTGAAAGGGTTGTCAGCAAACCTAACTTATTACAAGAAAAATAACCAGAGATCCTGCACAGATATTAGAGATATTTCAGAAATGTTATGAAAATATTATAAAGCAGAGAAATGTGGAAATCAGGAGAGAGTACAAATGGAAAGACTGAATTATGCCAAGGGTAGAGGTAAACGAGCTCAACAGCTAACAGTTAAGATAGGAGATGAGATAAAAAGAGTGATTTATAATCAATCTTCAGGAAAGTCTCAGGGAATAGATAGTATCCCTGTGGAAGTTTGGAAATTAGGAGGGAAGAAGATCTGGAAGATTTTGTTTAACAGTATTTTAAAAGGAGGGGAAGCAGCAACATCTTGTAAGAGACTCTGGAGTCAGTGTTTTCTAAAGTTGGCTAAGACCCTTCAGACCCAGCTTCATATAGACTCATTTCAATTTTTGACCACAGTTATAAAGTGTTTGTCTATACTAGCTAAAAAATGACAAAGATGTTGCCAAAATTTATTGATATGGATTAGTATGGTTTTGTGGAGGGGAGGCAAACATTTGACAACATCAGTAGAACAATGATGATCCAGAGGAAAGCAGAATGTAAGACAATACCTCTGTTGCTGGTGGGTCTTGATGCAGAGAAGGCATTCAACAGAGTAAGCTGGGATTTTAGAAGTAGGACATTGAAAGCATTTGCATTCCCTGATAAAATTTTAAGGTTAATTAGAAGGATATATGAAGGAATAGAAGCAATAATTGAAGTGGGAGTGTTCCTCTCAGATAAGCTGTGTTTGAATAGTGGAACCAGGTAGGGGTGTCCTCTTTCCCCTTTATTTGCTTTATATTTAGAGCCACTGGCAAAGAAAATTAGGGACTTAGAAATACATGGATATGATTGGTATGGTAATCCAGAAAAGTTAGCTTTATTTGCAGAATATATTGTTTTGTACCTGATAAATCCAGATAAGGACATCTCAGTGTTGTGGAACATTTTTAGAAAGTTTCAAGTCTTTTTGGGATATAAAATTGATAAAGATAATTTACGGCTATAGTCTGTTGTATGTACCCACAAACAAACTGGTTCAGCAATACCCATTTTTATGGGGACATAATGTTAAGTATTTAGGAGTATGGATTAAAAAGGCATCTGTTATAGCATATGTGGGAAGAGACTAAACAAAAGGTAATACAAAAAGTTGTGAAACTGGAAACTCTTATGAGTATAGATAGTGAGATACAACCAGTGAAAATGTTTGTAGTCCCTTTAGTCTTGTACACTGATCTACACGGTATACATTGTTAACCTGAGGAGAAGTTGTGGACAATGATTAGTAAGAATTGAAAGAATTCATCTGGGAGGGAAGGTGAGCAAGAGTTAAATGAGATAAGTTGATCCTTCCAGTAGAAAAAGGTACTGTAGGTTTACCTGATTTGAAGGGATATTTAAGAGCTACACAGTTAAGGCTCATATACATAGCAGAAGCAAAAGGTTATAATTCAAAGTGGAAAAGGATGATGATAAATCAAGGAGGGAGTTCAAGAAACTGAGGGAGTGTAGAATTTTGGATGCAGATCTTTAAGGAGAATAACCGCAACCATACAGAATATTAAATTCATAAACTAGCAGAAAGTATTGTAAGAACTGAGCCAATATGAGAAAGGAGATTTTGCTAATAGGGATGACTTCAAGTAAGGTTACAGAAAATAGACAAGAGGGAGGCTGAAATTTACTGGAGAAATGTGGCAAAGAAACCAAGATATTAAGAGCAAATAACTCAAGCAGGAAAGGTAATATAGTGGGACGAGACCAAGAAGATTGTTTGGACTGCAGGCTAGAGACTGCCATCCATACCAGGGCTTGATCTCAAATTTCAGGCAAAGAGAAGGGGATAGGGGAGTTTTAAGTGAAACACCTGCTCTTGTAGAGTTTTTAGTTGAATCTAGACTAGAGGCAGCCTTTAAAAAATAATAATTAGTAGGGCATATAAAATATTGCTTGATAACTATAAGAATCCATCAGAGAATGTTAGAAAAGATTGGGAAGAGACTGGAAAAGCAATTTACAAAAAAAAATGGGAAAGATTGGAAAGAGACTGGAAAAGCAATTTACAAGAAAACAATGGGAAGACACATGTATAGCTCCCAAGTATGCAGCCAAACCCAGAAGGTTTTAGGATCTTTGCTTGGAAATGTTTGCATAGGTATTTTTTTAGACCCCAAGCAGACTTCGTCAAAATTTTCTTCAAGTAGATAGCAAATACTGGAGATGTGATGGAGAAGAAAGTGGTAACTGTAAGCATATGTTTTGGAATTGTAATGAGTTGGCAAATTTTAATAATTTCCTACAGAGTACTCTGTCAGAAGTATCTCTATGAGAGGGGCGTGGCCAAGGATGAACACAGGATAGCAGCAGATTTCTTCAGCTCCACCAATTTCATTACACTGACAGGAATTAATTACTTAAAAAATTAATTTTTGA